>NC_057719.1:12120382-12129283 GCF_004010195.1 Chiloscyllium plagiosum
ATCTGCAAATTTACTAACCCACCCTTCATTAATAAAAATTACAAACAGCAGAGGACCTAGAACTGATTGCTGCGGAACTCCACTTGTAACTGGGCTCCAGGCTGAATATTTACCATCTACCACCACTCTCTGCCTTCGACCGGTTAGCCAGTTTTCTATCCAATTGGCCAATTTTCCCTCTATCCCATGCCTCCTGACTTTCCGCATAAGCCTACCATGGGGAACCTTTTCAAATGCCTTACTAAAATCCATGTATACTACATCCACTGCTCTACCCTCATCCACATGCTTGGTCACCTCCTCAAAGAATTCAGACTTGTAAGGCAAGACCTACCCTTCACAAATCCGTGCTGGCTGTCCCTAATCAAGCAGTGCCTTTCCAGATACTCATAAATCCTATCCCTCAGTACCCTTTCCATTACTTTACCTACCTCCGAAGTAAGACTAACTGGCCTGTAATTCCCGGGGTTATCCCTATTCCCTTTTTTGAACAGGGAAGAAATGTGGTAACAGGGATTGCAACATTGCCAATCTGAAGGTCAGACCTTGCACATCAAAATTCCAGTGTGTGAGAAACAAAGTTTATTGGACTTTGAGTTAATAATCCTAGCCCTTACATCCCAGACAGCTCCATAGTATTGGAAGAATCTCCCTATAGCGATGGGTCAAAAGGAAAACAAAATTCCTCACACTTCCCTCAGCCACCTTTTTTCTTTTTAAGACCCAAGATAGGCCCGAAGTGGTGCCAAACCCAGGAAGAAAATAATAAACTATGAGAACAAATAATGAAGTGCAACATAGAAAGCTACCAAAGTTTTATATTTTATTACAAAAAAGTATTCTTAATGAGCGACTTGTTTTTCAGTTTCTGTACAACAGATCTATCTCCTCTCATTTTAGAGTAATAGTCAGGAATTATACTACTTATATTTTTAAGTTGTAATTATGAGTAGTAAGAGAAGGATCCAGTAAATACATGAACTATTCTCTAATACAATTTTATTCCCATCTCTAGATGTAATCCATAAGGCCAGCTAGCAACATTGTGGTTAAAAAACAAATTCCAAGATTTCTGTGGTAAAGTTCCCCTCTTATGCTCAGCATTTTCAAATTTTAGCTGGGGGAATCTGGACTTTGCTCTTGTCATTCACCAGTCATACTTCCTTCAGCTTACCCCACTCCATCCTGCCCTTCCTCCTTAAAAGTCACAGTCTTGCAATTGATCAACTTGATACATATGAAATATACAAATGTATGGCTCAGACACTTAATTTATAAGCTCCTATATAATGATTCATTTTTATCATGAGGGAGAAGAGCGTCCGCAATTTTCAGAAGATGGATATTGATCATTCTTCCTTGTTGCTGAATGCTAGGATCATCAATCCTCCGACCTCCAGCTCCCTTAATAATCAGACATACAGAAGACATTCCTGCAGAAGTCTTGGTTCGTCAATTTTTCCATCTGATTTGCTGCAAAACACAACATTCAAAACTACTATTACCAATCTAGCGATTATATTTATTTTTCATTTACTTATTTTTATATTATGTAGATCTCACTTCTGGCAATTAAAAAAGGCAAATGCTTTTACAGTTCAGTGATGGTCTCTATTTGTGTAACAGTGGGCTGTTGCCTTAAAAATACTAAGTTGTGGACTGATATCATCAGTCCTGGCCAGATCACTGAAGTCGGATGTTATATATGCTTCACACATTCCATTCTGGGAAGTTAAGGTTTAAAGCATCATTTTTGCTTTATGTTACCACAAGGCTTGTGGTTCAGGTTCTGTTCTGCACATTTAACAGACAGCTTTCACTGCCCAACCCAGTTTGTGGTCTTTAATGAATAACTGCAATCTGACTTGAGCAGGTTCTGCGAACTCTTATTTACAATGCCGGGCATAATAATGTTCTGAGTAACTACATCTCACAGATATACAGATTATTCCATTCTTTCTTCACAGTGTCTCACACATGATGCTGCTATTGTTGTTAATCATGCTTACATCACCATCTCACCAGAAAATAGGACTCTGACTCCTCTATTCAAGAAAGGAAGGAGACAAAAAGCAGGAAATAACAAGTCAGTTAGTTGAACAGTTATTAGAAGGAACAGCTATTAGGAGGAAGTTCTTTGAGGAGGTAACAAACATCACGACAAAGAGGAACCTTTCCAAGAAGATACATGACAAGGTACACCAAAGCTTGCTATGCAGAATAAGAACTAACAGCACTGGATGTAATATATTAAGATGGAAAGACAATTGGCTAGTTAACAGGAAACAGAATAGATATAAATAAATAAATTTTGAGATGGCAAGATTGGAGTGCCATAAGAATCAGTGCTGGGACCTCAGCTACTTACAATTTATACCAATGACTTGGATTAAGGGAACAAATATACGACTGCTAAATTTGATGACACAAAGAAGATATAAATGTAAATTATAAAGAGGACATAACGGTTTCTAAAAGGGAAAAGAGATATAGATAGTTAATTTAGTGGGCAGAAAGTTGGCAAATGGAGTATAACATAGTGAAGGGGACAAGTGAACTCATCACTTTGGCAGAAAGAAGCGAAAAGCAACATATTTAAATGGAGACAAAGTACTTGAGATACAAAGGATCTGGATATCTTGGTATATGGATCACAAAAGTTTGGCGTGCAGGTACAGCAAGTTATTCAGAAAACAAACAGAATGTTGTTATTTATTGCAAGGAGAATGTTATAGTTGTAAAGTTTTGCTGCAGTTGCATAGAGTATCGTAAGGCCACTACTGGAGTACTGTAGAGTTTGGTCTCCTTATTTAAGAAAGGATGCAAATATATTAGAAGGAGTTCAGAAAAGATTTATTGATTGATACTGGGATGGTGTGGGTGGGGGGCGGTGTGCAGACCTTTCTCATAAGGGAAAAGTTGGACAGGTAGGACCCAAACTCAGAGTTTAGAAGAATTAGAGGTCATCTTATTGAAATATATCAGATTCTGAGCTGACTTAAAAGATTGATGCTGAGACAAAGATTTCCCTTGGGGGAGAAACTAGAGCTCGGGGATATCAGGGATTATCCAGTTAAGACAGAGATGAGGAGAAATCTTCTCTCTCCAAGTGTTGAGGGGCTTTGGAATTTTCTTCCCAAGAAGACGGTGGGGATGGGATCAATGAATATTTTTAAAGGCAGAGGTCGATTGATTTCCTTCTTGGTCAAGAATCTAAGAGTTCCAGGGATCGACAAAGAAGTCAAGTTATCAGGACAATCAGCTCAGCCATGAGTTGCATACTCATGTTCCTCATTCAAACATTCACATATCTATTCTCATAATAACGCTGTTTCAACTTACAGAATTGCTCAGGATATAGTCAATCTTCCTCTGTTCTTGTGAGTTTTTTTCCACTTTGTCTCTATACAGAACCAGCTGTTGTCGATCTTTGAGGTCCCTGTAGGTCTAAATTCGAGTTAAGAAAAGGGATGTAAAACAACTTTTACAAATCACTACATCATCTACTTTCTGTGATCCTAAGTGATATATAAAACTTCAATTTAAACACTTCAATTGCAATATAATTTCCATTTCTCATCTTTTTAACAGGACTGATTTAGCAATATCTATTGACACCCACCATTCCCCACATGTGCACTAAGCACTGCTTCAATTCGCACATGCACATTTAAAAAGGATTGACTTTACTATGGGATGAAGTAGTGTTTCTGGAATTGTGTGCATGCGCATTTTTGGATTAGACCACCTGTGTTGCAAACAACACTGGGTGTCAGCAGACACTGGTGACTCATTTTACCCTCCTTTATAAGTTGGAATCCCAGAAACAATCATGACCTCCCAGCTGAAGCAACCTTAGGAATTGGGCAACAAATCGTGCAACATAGGAGGAGGCTGAGCAGAGTTTTGCATTCTCAGATCACAATTTATTTTCAAGTGTATTTGGACCTCACATCCTCAAGATGAGTGTCTCTGTAAAGCATGAACAAAATGTTTGGGAGCAGGAAGTCTGCTGAAGTGAAAAGGTGGGACAAAGATGCTGGAGATCAGAGTTGAAAAGCGTGGTTCTGGAAAAGCACAGCAGGTCAGGCAGCATCTGAGGAGCAAGAGAGTCGACTTTTCTGGCATAAGCCCTTTATCAGGAATGTATAAATGCAGCAAGGGGACATCCAGAAGTTGAATCAATTCATACAATTTTTGACATTAACTTGCTCATGTGGACTTCTGAGAGTAGAAGAAACTCTATTTGTGGAATTGCCTTCTTCAAAAATATGAATGGGGATTTCCGCCAATCGTGAATGCAGTAGACTGAGAATGCACAGTAATAGATGCATGTACTTGCACACTTGCTTCTCAAGGAAATAGATTTTCTTTTAATTCCTTTTCTTCGAAACCACAGATAAGTGAAGATTAGACTCACTGTTTCACCCAATGCAAGGTTTACACACATTAGAGAAAATCACAGAAGGCAGACATGTGAGCAGCAGGACTTGTCTATACTCACGATATAAAATATTCAGCAAAGACACCTTGCAATAAGTGCATTATCTTCTGTCTTTTTGTCAGTTTCTCTCTACTGTAGCAAAAATAAATCCACACTTATACTTACATCAATCACAATATTATGGCACTTGTACTTTGAGGCAAGGTTCAACCTCAGTTCTGTGTTGTCCACTAAAGCAACATATTCCTGGATAACCTGGAAAAAAAAATGACACAATTGACAAAAGAATTGGAGGTGACTTGAGGAAGACTTTTCTTTAACAATGGAATGCACTGCCTGCAAGCAGATTCAATATTAATTCACAGAAATAAATTAGATAAATACTCAGATGGTAAACAGTTGAAAGGAAAGAGCAGGTGACTGCGTCCAGTCAAGTAGCTTCACAAAAAATTCAAAAGAGGCATGATGAATAAAATGTGACAAAATTCAATGAAACTTTCTTCCTTAAAAGTATCAGAGAGACTGCATTGCAGGCTTAATACCCCCTTGCTGATATCCAAGTCACTATCACACAGTTTGAGGGAATTTTGACCTTATTCTGAAATCTCTTTCCAACCCAATATTTATTTGCGATGAGAGATATTAGAGATGGATAATCATGGATTTCTCCCATATCAAGCGCCCAGAGATCAGGACAAGATGACCAAGATACAAAATAATACAAACAACTGCAGATTCTGGAACAAAATAGAAATTGCCGGAGAAACCCAGCAGGTCTGGCAGCATCTGTAGAGTTAAATTTTGAGTACAGTAATCCTTCTTCAGAACTGAAATTCTGCAGTTCCGAAGAGGTTCACTGGACTTAAAACAACAACTTCCTTTTCTCTCCACAGTTGCTGCCTGAACTGCTGAGACAGAAAGTGCAGTGCACCCAGAACAAAATGGATAGACTCCAACCTCACCATTTCACCTTGCCATCTCCTATATCACCTATGTAATAATTTCATTTCTCCCAGCAACCCTCTCAATGACTTAAAGATTGCTGCTTGAGCATTTAGGGTGATGTGGTACTTGTCATTTTTACATGAAAAAAATTGAATAGAGAGATCACATTATATATCATTTTGTTTGGTGGAGGCATTTAAATGCATGGAAAATAGATCTGGGTCATTGCGATAATACGAGCCCTCATATTAATAGTGACCATGTCATGTTGCTCAAACAAAACAGGAGTGATAGTCACCCAAACCTGAAAATACGATCACATTATAACTTAGATTATTGACATTTACATGACAAACTCACTAATAAACTGCTAAAAAAAAAACTAACAATGTAGAGGAGCAAGGGCAGTGTATTTTAAACTGAGAGAACAGTATTGTGCTGAAGGAGGCTAACTGACCTAATGTGTAACAGTATCTATTGGCGTTCCCACCTTATGCATTCTGCTGATCCACTCTTTTACACTAAAGACATCCTGAATGATTATTATTATTCTCAAACCTCTCCAAGATAGTGATCCGTTTACCCAATGGAGCAGAATAAAGGAAAATTACTCTCCAAGTATTCGACTAGCATCTTACCTCAACTGGAGCATTGTTTTTGTGTAAGATGTCCACAACTCTATGAAATCCAATTGGGGCTTTCTTCTTGGTATATCCTAGCCAATTCTAAATAAAACAAAACACATCTCTTAAGAGGGAGAAAGGTTGCTCTGATAGAAGGTTACAAAATGCAGTTGCAGAATGTTGGTGTCAGTGACAGGGTCAGCATTTACTGCTCAACAGAACTTGTTAATGAACTATCTTCTTGAATATAATCAACTGGGTTATGAGTGCTGTTAAAAGTCAACCACAAACAAATCAGAAATTGCTGGAAAAACTCTAGGTCTGTCAGCATCAGTGGAGAGAAAGCAGAGTTAACATTTCAGGTCCAGTGATCCTGGCAGATGAACTCAGGGCATGGTTAGGAACATGAGACTGGATATCATAGCAATTACAGAAACATGGCTCAAGGATGGGCAGGACTGGCAGCTTAATGTTCCAGGATACAAATGCTACAGGAAGGACTGAAAGGGAGGCAAGAGAGGATGGGGAGTGGCATTTTTATAAGGGATAGCATTACACATGTGCTGAGGGAGGATATTCCTGGAAATACATCCAGAGAAGTTATTTGGGTGGAACTGAGAAATAAGAAAGGGATTGTATTATAGACTCCCTAATAGTCAGAGGGAAATTGAGAAACAAACTTGTAAAGAGATCTCAGCTATCTGTAAGAATAATAGGGTGGTTTTTTTTGTGGATTCCCTACAGTGTGGAAACAGGCCCTTCGGCCAAACCAGTCCACACCGACCCTCCGAAGGGTAACCCACCCAGACTCATGTCCCACTGACTAATGTACTTAACACTATGGGCAATTTAGCATGGTCAATTCACCTGACCTGCACATCTTTGGACTGTGGGAGGAAACCCACGCAAACACGGGGAGAATGTGCAAACTCCACACAGACAGTTGCCCAAGGCCGGAATCGAACCTGGGACCCTGGAGTTGTGAGGCAGCAGTGCTAACCACTGAGCCACCGTGTTATGGTAGGGAATTTTAACTTTCCAAACATAGACTGGGACTGCCATAATGTTAAGGGTTTAGATGGAGTGGAAGTTGTTAAGTGTGAACAAGAAAATTTTCTGATTCAGTCTGTGGATGTACCTACTAGAGAAGGTGCAAAACCTAACCTACTCTTGGGAAATAAGACAGGGCAGGTGACTGAGGTGTCAGTGGGGGAGCACTTTGGGACCAGTGACCATAATTCTATTAGATTTAAAATAGTGATGGAAAAGGATAGACCAGATCTAAAAGCTGAAGTTCTAAATTGGAGAAAGGCCAATTTTGACGGTATTAGGCAAGAACTTTCAAAAGCTGATTGGGGGCAGATGTTCACAGGTAAAGGGACGGCTGGAAAATGGGAAGCCTTCAGAAATGAGATAACGAGAATCCAGAGAAAGTATACTCCTGATGGGGTGAAAGGAAAGGCTGGTAGGTGTAGGGTATGCTTGATGACTAAAGAAATTGAGGGTTTACTTAAGAAAAAGAAGGAAGCATATGTAAGGTACAGACAGGATAGATCGAGTAAATCCTCAGAAGAGTATAAAGGCAATAGGAGTATACTTAAGAGGGATATCAGGAGGGCAAAAAGGGGGCATGAAATAGCTTTGGGCGAATAGAGTTAAGAGAATCCAAAGAATTTTTACAAATATATTAAGGACAAAAGGATAACTAGGGAGAGAATCGGGCCCCTCAAAGATCAGCAAGTTGGCCTTTGTATGGAGCCACAGAAAATGGGGGAGATACTAAACGAGTATTTTGCATCAGTATTTACTGTGGAAAAGGATATGGAAGACATAGAAAGTAACGAAACAGGTGGTAACACCTTGCAAAATGTCCATATTACAGAGGAGGAAGTGCTGGATGTCTTGAAACGCATAAAGGTAAATAAATCCCCATGACCTGATCAGGTGTACCCTAGAACTCTGTGGAATGCTATGAAGTGATTGCTGGGCCTCTTGCTGAGATATTTGAATCATCGATAGTCACAGGTGAGGTGCCGGAAGACTGGAGGTTGGCAAACGTGGTGCCACTCTTTAGAAAGGGTAGTAAGCCAGGGAACTATAGACCAGTGAGCCTGACGTCGGTGGTGGGCAAGTTATTGGAGGGAATCCTGAGGGACAGGATGTACATATATTTGAAAAGGCAAGGACTGATTAGGGAAAGTCAACATGGCTTTGTGCATAGGAAATCATGTCTCACAAACTTGATTGAGTTTTTTGAAGAAGTAACAAAGAGAATTGATGAGGGCAGAGCAGTAGATGTGATCTATATGGACTTTGGTAAGTCATTCGACAAGGTTCCCCACGGGAGACTGGTTAGCAAGGTTAGATCTCATGGAATAAAGGGAGAATTAGCCATTTGGATACAGAAATGGCTCAAAGATAGAAAACAGAGGGTTGTGGTGGAGGGTTGTTTTTCAGACTGGAGGCCTGTGACCAGTGGAGTGCCACAAGGATCGGTGCTGGGTCCTCTACTTTACAGAAATGATTTGGATGCGAGCATAAGAGGTACAGTTTGTAAGTTTGCAGGTGGAGGTGTAGTTGACGGTGAAGAAGGTAACCTCAGATTACAACACGATCTTGATCAGATGGGCCAATGGGCCGAGAAGTGGCAGATGGAGTTTAATTCAGATAAATGCGAGGTGCTGCATTTTGGGAAAGTAAATCTTAGCAGGACTTATACACTTAATGGTAAGGTCCCGGAAAGTGTTGCCGAACAAAGAGACCTTGCAGGTTCATAGCTCCGTGAAAGTGGAGTCACAGGTAGATAGGATAGTGAAGGTGGTGTTTGGTATGCTTTCCTGTATTGGTCAGAGTATTGAGTACAGGAGTTGGGAGGTCATGTTGTGGCTG
>NC_057719.1:12129305-12150005 GCF_004010195.1 Chiloscyllium plagiosum
TGTTTTCCCTGGAGTGTCAGAGGCTGAGGGGTGACCTTATAGAGGTTTACAAAATTATGAGGGGCATGAATAGGATAAATAGACAAAGTCTTTTCCCTGGGGTTGGGGAGTCTCGAACTAGAGGGCATAGGTTTAGGGTGAAACGGGAAAGATATAAAAGGGACCTAAGGGGCAACTTACACACACAGAGGGTGGTATGTGTATGGAATGAGCTGCCAGAGGAAGTGGTGGAGTCTGGTACAATTGCAACATTTAAAAGGCATCTGGATGGGTATATGAATAGAAAGAGTTTGGAGGGATATGGGCCAGGTGCTGGCAGGTGGGACTAGATTGGGTTGGGATATCTGGTCGGCATGGACGGGTTGGACCAAAGGGTCTGTTTCCATGCTGTACATATGTATGACTCTATGACTCTTCAGAACTCAACTACATTGTTGGGGTCTGAAGCATCATGACTGTTGTAAAACGTGGACTATCAACTTTCAAATTCCATCACATGATTTTAATACCTGGGACTTCCAAAGACTGAAGCAGTTTTAAAGAAATAAATACACTGACTTAAAATGGCCACCGCAGTCAGCTGATCACACAGATTAGCCAACCTTTACGAAACCTAACATGGAATAAACAAAAATAATTTGAATTGAAATTAACATTTTATCAAAAGACACAGAAGTAAGTCCACCCAATCAAGCTTGAAGAAACCCTTATATCCATTTTATGATTTACACCTGTTACGTTTCACATATTGGAGATGAAAGTTACCACCTGTAATTATCAAGTTGTAAACTGTAAACTCAGACAACCCAGCTTGTATTTTAGCTGCTTTTGGTAGGACAGAAAGGTGCATTTGTGAATGGAAGCAGCAGGAACAACTGCTGTCTCTGCTTCACGAAGGACAAGGTACCTGGATGACAACACAAATTGGAAACACCTGGACATGAGAAATTAAAGAAATCTGCAATATTTGCCACCATTAAAGATACAAGATATCAGTTAATCAATCATGGTTTGAGGTAAAACCTTTACACCACAAGAACACCCTAAGAATCATAGAATCCCTACAGTGCAGAAAGAAGCCATTTGCCCCATCATGTCTGCACTGATTGTCTGAAGAGCCTAACCCTGTAACCTCTGCACTTCCCATGGCAAATGCATGGACACGACAAATAATTTAGCACGGCAAATCCACATAACTTGCAGATCTTTGGAATCAAGGACTTTAAACTGTATATAACTTTCATAGTGGACACTATACCCCTTTAAATTTATACCATTATATAGGTAATGTTTAACATAGGCTCTTCGTTTTTTTTCAGGGTTAACAGAATATAAAATTGCTAATTCTTTCATTCAACAAAACTTTGTAATTGGCTCCCTATTATGGCAGCCACTAGGTAACTACACTTTTGTCAGACAGGGATAGTTGTGTGCTAAAATGAATGTAAAACTGTTGTTACAACCAAATGTAGAGGCTGAAAAGAGGAAACTGACTCATCATCCTTTACCTGGTTATAACAGGGGTCATATGTAGACCAGACCAGGTAAGGTGGCAGATTATCTGCCCTAAAGGACACCAGTGAACCAGACAGGCTTTTATGGCAATCAGGTACTTTCATAGACACTACCACCAATATTGGTTATTCATTCCAAATCCAACTCAATTTACATTCCCTAGTAACCATGGTGGGTTTTGAACCCCTGTCTCCTGATCAGTAATCAAAGCCTCGGAATTACTTGTCTGTTAACATAATTTGCATCTTATCATACCTCAGGAACTGAATGATTTGTTTGAAAATAAAGTTGGAGAGAAAATTACTTCTCAATTCTTGGCCAAAAGTTGAATGTTGGGGGCAAAAGATAATTATTTGTAAATGTCCTCAGCATTAGAAAACACTAGAGGTGAAAATGTTACTTAAACAGAAACCAGACATATGGTTTTCTAATTAGAATTTTAGTTCAACTCTCTCACATCAATTCTAACATGGTTAATTATTTGTTCTCTATATATAGGTAAAGTGACCATAGTCCTCCTGATCCTTAGGGTTGCTTTCTCATCAGAAAAGATAATTTGTGATGTTTAACCAGAGGGTCACCACATTCAACTGAGGGGCATGATTGACAAGGTGGGACCTCAGCCGATGCAGGAATTCAACCCATGTTGTTAACATCTCAGACCAGCCAACTGAGTGACTGGCACAGACATACATCCAAAATTTGTAGCTGGCCATTTACGTAACTGAGTAGAATATCTAAATAGATCCTATGACCAGTGCAGAACTAGAAAGAGACATGCACTCTTCCAACCTCAGTCATAACATTAGTAAAATGCAACATTTTACCAACGAACACATAAGAAGGTTAAAGTACCAAAATATCCCATTCTACTGCAACTGCAGACTGATAGTGATACAAACAAGTTACCTTTGTAGTAAATAGAGTATCAACATCTTTCCAAGCCTTTAGTTTGGCACGAGCTGCGAGTGTAGTGAGCAAGAACTGCTTGTCTGAAATCTGAAACACATGCAGAAATAATTTTCTGCTGCACACAAATATATCCAGATTCTAACGATTCAACACAGGATAAAGTGCATCTACAAATAATAGTCTATTCCAACCTCTTGACTTTTCTGAAACAGAAACAATTAAAAGGTGTTCAGTTTGACCTTATTAGCACTTATTTTTGGAATTCCAATTCAAGATGCCCAACATTTGCATTCACACCATAAGGTACAAGATAAAGGAGCAGAAGCAGGCCATTCAGCCAGAGCTTGCTCTGCCATTCAATGAGATAATGCTGATCTAATAATCCTCAACGTCACTCTCCTATCATTTCGACTTGATTCGTTTACTGATTAAAAATCTTGCATCTCAGCCTTGAATCTACGTAATAACCCAACTGCTACAGCCCACTGTGATGAGAAATTCCATATTTTCACCACACACACACAGAGAAGAAATTACTCGTCAATTGTGTCCTAATTGGTTGACTCTTCACTCTGAGATTGTGCCCGCTGATTCTAGAGTCCCTCATGAGGGGAATCTTCTCTCCAACCATTCTATCAAACCCTCTCAAATCTTATATGTTTGAATAAGATCTCTTCTCAGTCCACTAAACCTCCATACCCATAATGAACTTCGTGAACCTTCTCTGGACTGCCTTCAATGCCAAGATATGTTTAAAAGGATAAAACTGTTCAGAATATTCTCAGTGCCTATAACTAATGCCTTGCACAATTTATCATGGCTTTCCTATTTTTATAGTTCATTCCCTTTGAAATAAAAACCAACATTCCATTTGCCTTCCTGATTACCTGCTGAACTTCTATTCTAGCTTTTTGTAATTTATGTACAAGGACTCTGAAATCCTTCTGTAGTGTTGCTTTCTGCAGTCCCTCTTCATTTAAATGATATTCAGCTCTACTCTTCCTGCCAAAGTGTATAATATCACATTTTCCCACATTATATTCCAACTGCCAAGCATTTGCCCACCAATCTGTCAAAATCCCTCTGTACTCTTTGTGTCATGATCACCATTTGTCTTTCCACTTATTTCTGTGTCATCCACAATTTGGCTATCATACATTCACTTTCCTCATCCACGTTGATATATAGTGTAAATAATTGAGGCCCCAGCACTGATATTTGTGCACTCCACTAGTTACAGGTTGCCATCTGAAAAGTCCTGCTTTATCACAACTCTGTCTTCTATTAGTTAGCCAATTCTATATCCATGCTAATATACTACCTCCAACACAATGGACACTTACCTTAATAATTAGCCTAATGTGTGGTATCTATCAAACAGTTCCTGAAAATCCAAATATATTACATACATTGCTTCTCTTATCCTTATCCTGCTTGTTACCTCCTAAAGAATTTGAATAAATTTGTCAGGCATGATTTTCTCTTTGTGAAGACATGCTGACTCTGCTTGATCATATTAAGTATTTCTAAATAATCCATTATATCTATTATAATAAACTGTAACATTTTGCCAATAAAAAATTGTTAAGCTAACTGGCCAATAACATACTAAACTAACTTACCTTCTTTTGTCTCCCTTTTTGAATAAAACATTACATATTAACTTTCCCAATCTTCTAAGACTTTTCCAGAATCTAAAGATTCTTCGAAGATTTTACCAGTGCATCCACTATCTCTGTCGCTACTTATATTATAGCTACAATGGTAAAAACTGTATGATTGACACATATATTGTTGCCAGTTTGGATTTCAAAATAGTGACATATAAGTGCTGATTACTTCTATGAACAGTATTCTTAATTTTGAAAAGAATAAGGTCAGAGACACCTTTGAAGTGGTGCTTTAAATTCAAAGCTTTGTCTGAGGGCAACTGACTGTGGACCCTTGTGCTGTTAATAAAAAGATGGTTATACTATTGGGTTTATAACAAGCAGAACAACAGCCATTAGGTTTGTTTTCAGTTCAAAAGAATCTAGGATGAGCAATTTTTTTTAAAAGTTCAGTTAGAAGCAAGAATTTCAGTTCAGTTCAGAAGACACCAAAATAGAGTTTTTGAGCCAGTTTAATTTCTTTCCTAGGATTAGTTGAGGCCCGTTCAAACACCAGTTAAGCCAGCACAAGAATTTAGTTTTGGAAATAGTGAGGACTGCAGATGTTGGAAAGTCAGAATCAATAAAGTGTGGAGCTGGAAAAAGCACAAAAGGTCAAGCACCATCAAACAATCCCCTGGTCATCTCCTCCACCACATCCTGAAATACACCCGCTACTACATCCACGTGTCCTTCCTTAGCACCTGCCTATATAGTCAGCTTATCCCCCCGAGACTTCAGACAGACTCCCTTGCTCCTCTGATGCTGCTTGACCTGCTGTGCTTTTTCCAGCTCTACACTTTATCATCTCCAAGAATTAAGTTTGTCAAACTTTGAACCCAAGAGTACGTGGTTAAAAATCTGCAGGTTTTCAGAAGTGAGAAAGTTTAGGTTATCAGATTTGTGGACTAGTTTCGTCATCAGATTTGGAAAGGACCAAAAATTGTCTGCACAGTCCACAGCACAGAAACTGTCAGGAGTCAGTTAGAACTATAAAGAAATACAGGGAGTAATCTCTCTATAATAGATAATGTTGAGAAACAGGTTGAAATGTTGTTTTGTAATATGTTTTCAGATCATTCTAACTGTGGTACACTTTTAGATAGCTTGTTTCTTGTTGAAATTTTTTCTTTTGTGTTATAAATTGCTGTTCTATTAAAGAAAATCAAAAGTTCTGTGTGAATATGTTTCAGTAATTAACAAAAACTACAAAGCCAGGTTTCATTTTGGAATCTGATGCCCTATAGTATCATCAGCTGAGACCTCAGTAACACACATGGTATATGTTCTTCTCCTCAACCGCAACTCAAAAACAGAAGCCATTACAAGTGGATCTCCTAGCACAAATCTGTCCTGACTGCTTAACCACTGTGCTGCTACCTCTGCTATGGAACAGGATATACTGGAGGATGGTGATGATGGTTTCTGGGGCATTATCTGTAAAGTACAATTCCAGGAGTATGATAATTCAGTTTTGGCTTGACTAGCTCGTAGGACAGTTCTCTTGAATTTTGTCCGAGATCCCCAGATGTTATAAGGAAGATTCTGTGAGATGTAGAGAGCTATATGTGATGTTGCCATTTCCTGTGCCTTGGGTAACCCCGAGTTGTCCATCCGGTTTCACTTTTCTCATTTTGACAATAGAATGAAATGACATTATGACAATATTCTGATGATTATTCATTCTTGGGTGACCTCAAAAGGAAGAAGACATTCATCACTTGAAAGGAATGTCACTGAATTTATACACATAAAACTGAGGGGGGCTTGGAGAAATTCCAAGCATTTTCTATTCATGGATTAAATAGGGAGGTTGGAATCAGTGATGAGGTAGGTCGTATGTGACCAATGAAACACAAACACTACCTGGGACCAACATGTTACTCAATGAATGCTTGACTGTATAGTACTTACTTTGAAAGTTTTTTTCAAATTGGCTGGACTACTGAATGTTCCCTACAAAAGAAACAAAATGAGAACACCGTTAGGATCACAAATATTCACTTTTAAACAAGAACCACAGCATTTCATGATTTAATGATACTCTCTATCACAGTAGCAGCACCAGCAGAGGTATTCTGACCTCCCCTTCTATGTTTATCTTCAATCTTAAAACAGCTGTGTCAATTTACATAATCTGAACAAGAGTGGTAGCCTTATTCTGTATTATTCTGTGTTCCATCTGATGTTACAGCAATACATTTTACTATTTTTTGTTATGAAGTTGAAGGTGAGTGCTGTATCTTTAAGAGAGTGCGAAGGCTGTTTTGCACTAAGAGCTTGCATGCACATGTCATGTGACTGACCAGCAGTCTCAGAGTGTATTAGAAAAATGAAAATATGTAACATTTGACTGTGAAACAAATACCTGACTTTTGGTTGCTATGTTTTCACAACAGTTTGAATTTAACCAATCACTTTAAATTATGCCCCATGATACTAAAACCCAATCAAATTTGAATTTAATTGTTTTGTCAACATTGAGCCAATGAGATGATCCAATATTTGGAGTATATAAAAACCAGCATTTTGAGAGTTAGTCAGAGAGAGCAACCAACTGCCATTGTCAGTGTAAAGGCCAGCCGAACACTCTCTATCAAAGGTACCTTTTTCATATGAAACATCTTTGCAGCAAAAGACCGAAGACGACGACCCAAGGATACCTATAGCCAGAGGAAGGAAGACACCAGAGACGGCCACTGTGTCTGGTTTTGAAAATTAAGTTGATGCACTTTTAATAGGGACTTTTATTAGATCAGTATATTGTTATAGAGTGAGAAGCAGATAACAAGCATTTAAAAGAAAAAAGGTTTAGATCTGTAAATAGTTGTTGTTTAATGTTCACTTTTAAAGTTAAAGAGTAAATTGATATTTTTTCTTTAAATAGTGAAAGTTGGGAGTTCTCTGTCACTCATACTTTGACAGATGATAAGGGGAGGTGAAGTTTTCTGGGTGTTTGGTTTAATTAGCAGAAGGGTTCACCGCCGTGTCGTAACAGTTTGATCCTGCAAAAAGTTACACCAATGAATGAAATATCTCACAAGTATACCAAGTTCTTTTTATGTGTTCATGTTGCTATGAATTGATGTGTTAATAAAGTAACATTAGTTTGTGAATCTGTAGCTGACATTTCTGAAGGCTTCAGGCAAAAGGAAATTAGCTAACTTACTCACTGGTGTGCAGCATTCCAACTGCAATCAGAGTGATTTGTGCAATGTTTTAAAAAATATTCACCCTGGGATGAAGGCCATGTTGTCAAGACTCAGTTTAGCATCTGTCACCAAGCACCCTGAGAAGTCAGTGATGAAATCCCCCTCAAATACTGTAGTACATCTTGTGAGGATTCTCTGAGAATAATGTGAAGAAGGGATTTCAGTGATGTTTACCCAGTGAAGATTAACTAGGGACAGCACAGAGTATGGAGGTCATGGTGAATTCAAAAGGTGCTGCTGCACCTTTCACTGGTGGTAATAACTGGGAAAGAACTGGTAACAAACTTTAATCTGAATGCTGTATATCTGTTCATTGGTGATAATGCCTCAAAAAAAGGTAGGTATCTAAATTTACTGCTAAAGTGAAGTTGAAAAGAAGGTGTTATAAATTCATTTGATGCTTTCAGACCAGTGTTACTTTATTGCCAGGCTGTGGTGTAAAATTCCAAGCAGTGGAATGTGGTGAAACGGTTAAAAATTATGTCCCAATACATGTGTGAATAATTGTTATAAATTCATTTGATGCTTTCAGACCAGTGTTACTTTATTGCCAGGCAAAATGAGTAACTTTATTTCTGCATACATTTATTTGAGGATGGTGTGGGTTAATTTATGCTCATTATCCAAACGTATACCTGCACTGATGGAATTGAGGCTTTGACTCGAGGTGATAGTATTTCTATTCAAAACACTGCAAAGCAATTCCTTCCAACTATCAACTTTATCGCATTTAATATACATATACATATAAGAAACGACTCACTTCAGATTCCCCGTAATGATAAAAGCAGGAATAGTAAAGTGTTGTGACTAGCGGCATGAGGAGGATGGAGGCTTTCCTGGGATGTTTTCTGAAGACCTCCATTTGTCCAGATGCCTCAATGCGTTTGTCATTCTCCTGAAAAATACAAAGCAATCTGTGACTCTAAATGCAGTTTCGCATTTAATACATCCACAGTTAGGCTGAGTTACAAAGGAAATTAGACATATGAAATGCTCTATTTTTATTTTGCAGTTTGCTGTTCAGCTAAAGTCACTGCTTCATCACTGGATTGTATACTCAGGCCTTAGGAAATATACAATAGCCCTGTTTTTGCGATCAGTGGCAAAGGAGCAGGAGCTGCCTTGACAAAGTCAATTGCTGCCTGCAAAGGTTTGCAGGCTTTTGAGCATTGAATCACTATCATCAGGACTCTGACACAATGTGGCCATCTCTATAAAGATCTGTGGAATGTTAATGTAGGAAAAGCAACGTTTAGCATTTGCAACGAATTGGATTTAATAATCTCCAGTCAGACATGACCCTCTCTCACTAGTATCCTCACATACGGATGAGGAAGGACACCACTTCGACTGGGACAACACATCCATCCTAGGACAAGCCAAACAAAGACATGCACGAGAATTCCTAGAAGCTTGACATTCCAACTGCAACTCTATCACAAACACATCGAGTTAAACCCCATCTACCACCCCCTGAGAAAAGGAACAGGAAGTGACTTCACCACAGGAAATGACATCACCAACCCAAAGAAACCCAAACATATAAATAATAATAAGGAATGTTTAGCATTTCTTCACCTGAGGCCCACTGAAGATGTTACCTAGTAGGGTAAATAAACATCTGGAAATGAACCTTCCAGCTCAGCGAGCAAACCTACATCCAAAACCTCAACCTGAGCCACAAATCTTCTCAAAGTTCCAGTCAAATACTCCAAGTTTAAACCAAGAAGTAGAAATCAGGAATTATAAATTACATTTAAATTAAAAAGCAAAATAAAAAGATTTAAAGTTAGAAATAAACAAGACATGAATAAAAGAGTGTTATGAAGTTGATGGCGTGTACTGTGCTTTAAGAGAGAGTGAATGCTGTTCTGCACTGAGAGCTTACAAGCACCTATCATATGACCACTAGCAGTCTAACAGTGTACTGGAAATTGAAAATATGTAACATTTGGCTGTGAAATAGATACCCAAGGTGCTTGCTGTATTGACAACAATTCAAACTTAACCAGATTAAATTACACCCCAGGATACTAAAAGCCAATCGAGTGTGAATTTATTATTTTGCCAACATCAAACCAATGAGACAAACTAATGTTGGGGTATAAAAAAGGCAGGCAGTTTGAAGGTCAGACAGAATAATTGCCATCGAGAAAGACCGAAGATATTGAAACACTCTCTGTCAAAGGTAACTTTTCATATGAAAACTATTTGTAGCAAAAAAAACAACCCAGGGAGATCTTCAGTTGAAGGATGAAAGACACCAAAGTTGACAGCTACTGTGGGGTTTTGAAATTAAGTTATTGGAATTTTAATAAGTGTTTTATTGGAACAGTATGTTGTTATAAAGTTTGGAGACAGGTAATAAGCAGTTAAGGGAAAGGGGGCTTGGAGTTTTGAATAGTTGTTGTTTAATGTTCACTTTTAGAGTTAAAGAATAAATTGATATTATTTTCTTTAAATCATAGGAGTTCTCTGTCACTCATCTTTTAATAGATTGTAAAGTGAAATGAGCTTTTCTGGGTGTTTGGTTTAATTACCAGAAGGGTTCACTGTTGTGTTGTAACAAGAGATAGATGGAAAGAGTAAGAAAAAAAAAACAAAAGACATCTCCAATAAACTCTGAACAGGTCCATTTTCAGGGCCAGAGGGGTTGAGATTTTATACAATGGGCATGGAGTCATATATAGGCCAGACTATACAAAGACAGCAGATTTCCCCCATAAAGGCAACTGATGAACCAAATGGGTTTTCCCAGCAATCAAAAATAATTTCAAGGTCATCATTATTGAGACAAGATTTATATTCTATATTTAACTAAGATCAAATTCCATCAGTTTCTGTGGTGTATTGCTATTGCTACAATGCTGTCATTTCCCAAACAGCAAAGATTGGAAATATTATATTAGAATACCAATGTTTAATGTAGTCTTCCAGATTTTCTTTTCATTATTTCAACAAAGTCTTTAACTAGAAGCAGGCAGCAGTATGGGTGCCTTCAACTGAGGGGAAGGGAAGGAACAAGTTATAATCCCTTTTCCTGAATAATATATACTGATCCTTTTAATAAGCTGTGTGGTCGTGTGGCTCAACCATGAGAAATAATATATGTGCTCATGAAAAATAATGAATTTGACAAATTCGGAGGGCATTTTGTACTCTATAATCAACCCCAAGAATTAATCCCATTGAGCAGTAGATTTAGCATGTGGTCATTGGCTGATCAGGAACAGTGCTGCTCCTTCCAGGATGGAAATGAGGGAGCACATTGTTGTGCACATGGGCAGAGACCACTCGTGGGTATGGAAACGAGAAACAATGTTGGGTACAGAGAATGTGAACCATGAAATTCAAAAAATAGGGTAACAAAATGTTATCAGAAAAAAGTAAAATTTTCCAAATTGTCCTTACCTCAATAATAATTTGTCTCTCCAGCAGTGTGTAGTGGTCCTTAACAAACGTGGAATCATCATAAGCAAGTGGAAGTCTAAAGATAAAATGTGGAGAGACAGTCATGTGGGATGGCTGTTTTGAAACTTCAAGAATCACCATCTCTTTGGGACTTAATTAAAACAGCTACCCTGGACACGACAATTTGCAAAGAGAATACTTACTCACTGAGTCTTTTGCAATGACATAGATTTAAAAGTAGTAACCAAAAAAGTTTATCATTTATATGGTATCCCACCAAGTTCTTAAAATTCTTCACATATATAACTTAATGAAGTTTATGTTTTGGACTCAACTGCTTGATGAATTTACCTGCCCTTGAAATGCAAGAATATTCAGTCTATCCCATCATGTACCCAACGTGTACAATCCAAGCTGGGAGCAATCTGAGTGTGACCTGAACCCAAAATATTACATCAGAATACAGGGGA
Organism: Chiloscyllium plagiosum; assembly: GCF_004010195.1. Classification (NCBI taxonomy): domain Eukaryota; kingdom Metazoa; phylum Chordata; class Chondrichthyes; order Orectolobiformes; family Hemiscylliidae; genus Chiloscyllium; species Chiloscyllium plagiosum. Next base: position 12,140,478 of record NC_057719.1, read on the forward strand.
AGGAAGGAATCAGAACAAAAGATGGACTCTTTTCATGATTCCCAAGATGACAGCGATGATAGGGTAGGAAGTGTTTGGGCTATGTGCCCATAAATTCCCACTCTTGCTCTCCTAGCTGGCCACATTCTTCTTTGTTTTTTTTTTTGTTTTGTTTCATTTCTTCATTTCTATTTTGTGTCAAAGTTCACCTTTTCTTTTTTTCTGCTGCTGTGGTGGAGAAAGGTAGTTGCAAGGCTGGCAGCATGGTGAATCTGGACGTCCGTTCCTTTTGGCTATAGTGGCTGTGGCTCATCGGTGGCTCTGGTCCATTCCACCTGGTCGTGGTGTGGCGGTTTCAGTAATGCCTACAGCAGTAGTGACGGCATGGTAGTTCCAGTTCATTCGCTGTGGCTATGGCGACAATGTGGTGACTTTGGTGGCGACTGAAGTGGCAACAGCATCAGTGACTTTGTGAGCCCAGTCTGTCCCACCTTGCTAAGATGGTGATGCTGTGGCTTCAGCATTGGCTTCGGAAGTGGAAGTGTGAAGGGTCTGGTCTGAAAATCCTTGCTTGGAGCCTCAGGGGCAGCTTTGGCGGCCCTTGAGAAAACCAGGAGCCGTGGAGGTAACAACACATGAACTTTGTCCTAACTCTATCTCAATTATTTATTTTTATAATTTCTGTAATATAAAATGGCACCCGATTGTGGTGATTTATCCACATCTCACTATTTTCATAAATACAGTGACAATAAATTGCTATTCTATTCTATTCCATTCAAAACATTCTACCTAAGGTATCAGATTTGATTTCGGAGCAGATCTCAGCCAGTAGCTGGAGATGATGTCTTGCGATTGGTCACCTGGGGTCAGGAAGAGGGAGAACAAATGGCCAGGGTGCAACAACTTGCATTTCTATAGCACCGTTAACAGAGTTAAAGTAGCTTCGAGGCACTTCACAAGAATGTCACTGGACAAAATCTGACACTAAACCACAAAAGGAGATATAAGGATAAGTAACTAAAGCTTTCATCAAAGTAAAAGAAGTATTTTAAAAGAGGAGAGAAGAAGGCATTTAAATTCAACCTAGTTATCAGAAGGTACTGCTGGTCATGGTAGAGTGATTAAAATTGCAGCCATGATCATATGAAGCCAGAACTGGAGGGGTGCAGAGGATTCTAATACAAGTAGAACATGCTAGAAAGTACAGTTGTGTGAAGATCAAGATTTGCATGCTCAACATAGCCTGCCTCAACTCACACCAATTATAGGGAGTTGGATGAGGTACTTGTTCAAGAGAGATCAAAAAGCCACACTATAGCAAGGGGTCAACATCATCAGGAAAGGAAATAAAGCAGAAAACAGAAACATTAAGCTAGGAATCATGAACTCCAAGCAGAGATTTCCAGGCTTCTAATCAGGTACTAGTACATATCTCTTTGGGATACTTACCCAATGCAATTTTTTAAATATTCTGTTTTTTTCACTTGTCCTTTGATATTCAAATGTTCCTTGTACTGCAAGAGCTGTAACAAGAGATGGAACAATTCAACAAAGAGCTGACATAAACAGTATTCAATGAATCCAAACTTTTTTTTTTACTATATCTGATCATTTGCTTCAGGTATTATGAGAAAAACATATGGCAGCAAATTAACAACCTTGTGCTCAAAACGCAAACCACTGTGATGACAACTAGAGATCAAGGCAAATAGTGGAATTCTGGAATAAAATCAGAAAATTCTACGAAGTACAAGAGGCACTAAAGAGGGGATAAATATCTTGGGTGAAACTTTAACCCAATGTTTATCCCTTCCGGAGCTGTTTTGTATTCATAAGCCTTCTGGTTTTACACCAAAACTTTTGCAGGTCTCTCCCTTCTGCTGCAAATCAACACTACACGCTCACATACCATCCCATATTTTAATGAGTAATATGCAGGTAACGAATCTGATGCTGGTACGATAGTGTTGCACCAATTTGAATTCTGCTCCAGTCAATGTTTCGACAGGTTAGGTTTAAAATAAAAAAGGATTGATTACCTTGCTGGAATTATATTACAGGTGTCCCAACAGTCACAGGGAGATAGAGGTGCAGGTATGTCAGCAAATCACAGAGATGTGTGAGAAAAACAGGATTATAGTGTAGGGGATTTCAACAACTGAGATGGCCTTAGTGTGAAAGGATTAGACAGGGTGGAATTTTAAAAGTGTATCCAGGAGAATTTTATTGTGCCAGTATGTAGATAGTGGAGTAGTGCGAAACCTAATGCTGGGGAATGAAGCTGGTCAAGTAGTTGAAGTTTCGGTGGGTAAGCATTTTGGGGATAGTAACCATATCGCTGTAAATTTCAAAGTCATTATGGAAAGGGATAAGTATAGTGCAGAAGTGTCTAAACTGGGAGAAGACCAATTTCAAAATCATTATACAGGATCTGGCAAACATGGACTGAGAGCAGCTACTTGTCTATGTTTGGAAAGTGGGAAAGAGTAGTGTTGTTAGCATTCTGGGTCAGCATGTTCTTCCCAGAGTGAAGGAAAAGGGCAGCAAGTCCAGGGAAGTCTGGATGGCAAGGGATATAGAGTGCTTGATAAAGAAAAAGGAAGAAGCATTTTTCAGGTTCAGTGCATTAAAAACAGGAGGGGAGGTCCTTCAAAGTATAGAGAAGTAGGGGGTTGCTTATAAAGAAGATTAGGGGGCAAAGAGATGCCACAAAATACCTTTTGCAGATGGAATCAAAGAAAACCCCAAGGTTTTTTAGAAGTATACGAAGAATAAAATAATTAGCAGGGATTAGAGACCAAGAAATTCACCAAAGATCCTTAGACAAAGATCCTTCCAAACCCATAACCAATTCCATATAGCAGGACAAGGGCAGCAGGTAATTGGGAACACCACAATCTGCAAGTTCCCCTCCAAGCCACTCACCACCCTGACTTGAAAATATACTACCATTCCCTCCTTACCAGCACTGTAGGTCAATCCACAGCAAGTGGACTGCAGCAATTCAAGGTGGCAGCTCACCACCACCTTTTCAAGGGCAAATAGGGATGGGCTATCAATGCTGGCCAGCCAGCCACACCAAAGTCTCACAAATGAATTTTAAAACAAGGGCAATCTGTGCATGAAGCCAAGGGATGAGGGTGAGGTGTAAATGAATACTTGTCATCTGTATTCACAGAGGAGAAAGTCATTGTAACCAGCAATTTCAGTTGGGATGCTAAAGTTCTAAAATTCTTAAGATTAATAAGGAGGAGGTGTTATTAAACGTTATAAAGGGCCTAAATGTGCATAAATCCCTAGGGCTGATGTGACATATCCTAGTCTGCTATGGAAAGCAAGGGAGATTGCTGGGACTCTGGTGGATATAATTAATACTTCACTGGCCACAGGTGAAGTGCCAGATGACTGGATAATAACTAATGTGGTTTCTCTGTTCAAGAGGGCAGCCAGATAATTACAGACCAATTAGTCTGATGTCAGTGGTAGGAAAATTATTGGAAAAATTCTGAATGTCATGATTTATCAATACTTGGAAAGGCATAGATTAATCAGGGATAGTCAGCACAGATTTGACAGAGGGAGATCCAGTCTGATTAATTTAATTGAGTTTTTGAGAAGGTGACTAAATACATTGATTTGGGTAGTGCAGTTGATTTGGTTTACCTGGACTTCAATAAGGCCTTTAAGAATGTCTCACATGGAAGGCTGATGCAAAAGGTAACAGCCCGCAGGATCCAAGATAGGCTGACATATAGGAGAAAAAGGGTGACGCTGGAGTGTTGTTTTTGTAATTAGAAGCCTGTGACCAGCGGTGTACCACAGGGACTGGTGCTGGGACTTGTTATGTACAGTAACGACTTGGATATGAATGTTTAAGGTATACGTATTAAGTGTGCAGAGGACACTAAAAATGGTAGCATTGTTGATACAAAGGAGGATGGTCTCAGGCTACAGTCTAATATTGATCCACTGGTAACTTGGGCACAGCATTGGCAAATGGAATTTAATCCCATTAAGTGCAAGGTGATGCATTTTTGGAAGTCTGATAAGGGAAGAATATACACGACAAATGGGCGGCACGGTGGCACAGTGGTTAGCACTGCTGCCTCACAGCGCCAGAGACCTGGGTTCAATTCCCGCCTCAGCCGACTGACTGTGTGGAGTTTGCACGTTCTCCCCATGTCTGCGTGGGTTTCCTCCCACAGTCCAAAGATGTGCTGGTCAGGTGAATTGACCATGCTAAATTGCCCATAGTGTAAGGGGCAGGGGTAAAATGTAGGGGAATGAGTCTGGGTGGGTTTGCACGTTGGTGTGGACTTGTTGGGCCGAAGGGTCTGTTCCCACGCTGTAAGTAATCTAATCTAATCTAATCTAATCTAAAAATGGTAGATACCTAGGTCCCTCAGGAATACTGAGGAACGAAGGGACCTTGATGACCTTCAGGGTCCATAGATCCCTGAAGCTGTCAGTACAGGTACAAAGGGTGATGAAGAAGGCATGTCGGATGCTTGTCTTCATTAGCTGGGACATAGAACATATGGACAAGGAAATCTTGCGACAACTTTATAAAACATTGTTTAGGCCACAAATTGCGGTTGTGGTTGTCACACTATTGGAATGACATGATTCCACTGGAGAGAGTAGAAAGGAAATTCACCCAGAACTTATGGGCGGCACGGTGGCTCAGTGGTTAGCACTACTGCCTCACAGCGCCTGAGACACAGGTTCAATTCCCGCCTCAGGCGACTGCCTGTGTGGAGTTTGCACGTTCTCCCCGTGTCTGTGTGGGTTTCCTCCGGGTGCTCCGGTTTCCTCCCACAGTTCAAAGATGTGCAGGTCAGGTGAATTGGCCATGCTAAATTGCCCGTAGTGTTAGGTAAGGGGTAAGTGTAGGGGTATGGGTGGGTTGCGCTTCGGCGGGTCGGTGTGGACTTGTTGGGCCAAAGGGCCTGTTTCCACGCTGTAATGTAATGTAATGTAATCTAATCTAAACTTGCCTGAGGTGAAAAGTCTCAGCTACGAGGAAGATTTATTTTCCTTAGAGGTGAAAAGTCTCAGCTACGAGGAAGATTTATTTTCCTTAGAGCAGAGGAAGCTAAGGGAGGATCTAATTGAGGTATACACAATTATGAAAGGCATATAACAGAGTAGATTGTAAGAATCATTTCCCCGTGGCCGACATGTCTAAGGCTAGACGGCATTAGTTTAAAGTGAGGAGCAAGTAGTTTAGTGGAGATCTGAAAAAACATTTATATGGAATGTGCTGCCTGTGAGATGGAGGTTAGGTACTCTTGCAATACTTAAGAACATCTGGATGAACACAAACTGCAAAGCAAAGTAGGCTACAGAGCAAGTTGTTGGGGCCAGTTTGTTAGATATATTCAGGATGGAGCTGGACATGGCCCTTGTAGCTAAATGGAGCAAAAGATATGGAGAGAAAGCGGGAGTGGGATACTGAAATTACATGATTAGTCATGTTTGTATTGAATGGTGGCACAGGCTCTAAGGGCTGAATGGTCTACTCCTGCACCTATTTTCTATGTTTCTAAGTGCAGCTAAGTAAGATTAATGTAGCACGGCTGGCACAGACATGTAGGGCTGAAAGGCCTGTTTCTATGTGGCATGACTCTCTCTATGAGGTAATTTAGTCATTCCTTATAGTATTTTGTGGGTAAAAGATCACATCGGGTTAGGAACGTTTGACTTATAAAATAGTTATTAATGGGATGCCACTTAATTACAGGACAGTTGCGGGATTAAATAACAACTGGGAATCCTTCATTATCGTACCTCTGGGCCTGGATTCAGTTTCAGCCCAGGCCCAAAGACATGGCCATTATCTCTCTCTGTCAGTTTATTGGCATATCAGTTCATTGAAATCACTTATTGTTCATTTTTACTGGGAAAACCTCCTTTAGAATGACTGTGTAGGAATTTAAAATATCACAGCAAAACAACAGTGACATAGTCACTTTAGCCACTCGAGGTGTGAAGCCACAATACATTGTTGAGAAGGTTATACAACCTCACTAATGCTGCACTAAACCTGGGGGTGTTCAATGGGAAAGTATAGAGGAGGATTTGACTGTGCATTTTACATTTCATTTTAATTCACTCTTGTGACGTGAGTGCCACAGTCTTTGATTATTCATGTCTAGGTCCCTCAAAAAATTGGTGGTGACAAGCAGATCTCTTTTTGAAGCCCAGCAGCATTTTATTAGAATATGGCAGTTAAGAGTCCATCAAGTCAGTGTGGGACTGGCGTCATATATAAGCAAGTCAAGGTATGGATAGCAGGTTTATTTTTCTACAGGATATTAAAATAATCTTACAACTCCATGGTCACATGCCAGCTCCGTATTTCCAGATCTTTTAAATTAAATTTATATTTTCTGGATGACCACAACACCATCACACCCCAAAACAGTTACTAGACTCAATTGGTGAATGTATGAGTGGATCGTACAGAGCTCTATTCTGTATCGCTAAGCTGCACCATACTTACTGCAGCCTCTTCTGTTCTTCCCAGAACCCTGCATTTAAAAAAAAAGTAGACTTTTAATGTCACTTTGCTTACCATTTGCAGAGATTTTATCCTTATTTAACCTTGCTTCTTTATCTACTTTTGAAGCTGTCACTTATTGCCACACTAATGTCATCTGGCAAAAGCTCATTCTATCCCTACCCGATAATGACTAGATATTGATCACGAGTGGGAATCCTGGCTAATACCACGTTACCTTTCCTATTCCTGAGGCCCATTCAAGCATCTTGGTGCTTCCTTACTTCAGATCAGCTGCAGTGAGACTGGGAGTCAAACTTATCTAACTTGCTGCTTTCTTTACATTTATCATTCCTTTTCCATTCTTTGCCTCCATCCCAGACACAGACAGCCTTTGAGTGATTGAGTGTAGGGTGGAACGGGAGTTTTTCTAATAGCTTGCCCTTTTGCCAAGTTACCCATTGTTCTCAATTTTGGCCATAAGCTCCTGATCTCTAAGAGCTCATTTATTTGCACAATTTCTTGTTAACCTGTGTTCATTTGAATTAGTCTTTTATGCTTTATTCTCAGACTGATTGTATTCCAAAAATGAACAAGAACAGCAGAATACAAAAAGGCCTCCTTACTTGAGCACCTCCAACAGTAGTTTCTGTTCCCCCGTCTCTTTCAGATAGTAGATAAAATGTTGTAGGGCAACCTGCCGGTACTCCAGCTCTCGAAATAATACTTCTACAATACACACAAATCCAGATAGGCATGGCAAATTGCCAACACACAAAATACGTTAGTTACTGAATTATACAACTTTTTTTGAAAAGTGCTCTTACCATCAGCGTTCTACCAGAGAAAAGTCAGTTTAACCTTAAAAATACATATTAATCAATTTCCTTTTTGTTAGATGTAAAACCACAAAATGTCACAGCATGAAAACGCCATTTGTGCCCTCACAGTTGCCAACTCTCAAAAAGAGCTATTCATGTCATCCATTCCTCTCCACAATACCTGTTCCATTTTTTGCTCTTTTCAAATATTTACTCTTCTCCCCTTTTAAACATTAACTTGAATTCTGCTTCCACCCACATTCAGTAGTGAAAATGTCTTTTAACTATGTCTGTTTCAACCGCCTGAGAGAGGTTATGATATGTCTGCTGCACAGAGGATACCAATCAGTCAAATGTGCCTGTACAAGCTTCTTATGACAGCAATCTAATCCCTTTGTTCTGCATTTATCCCGTAATATTTTAAAATACTCATCAATCTTCTAAAAGTTAAATGGATCTCTGATTCAATCACACCCTGTAGCAACATATTTCACACTTTAATAATTTCCTCTAAAAAAAATGTCCTGGCTTCTGTCCTTAATCTCATTGACAATTATAATTTATGACTCTTTCTCAATGCTTTCTTGACCAGAGGAAATTGTATTTCCTTGCTTCATCAGAAATACTTCAGAATTTTAATAACCTCTATTGTTTCTACTCCGCCTTCTCCATGTCAATTGAAAAGGTTCTCAGTATCTGAAGCCTCTCTCAAAGAATGAAAAAGCACAGGGTGCTATTTAGCCATCATGCCTGCGCAAAATGGTTTCCTGGGTGTTATGTATATTTATTCTTGAATTCTGTGGATATAATTTCCACTATGAGTGCAAATTGCTCTCAAGATTACACCATAAATGCTGCAGATTTATTCTATGTTCAAGATTTTACTCAAACTCCTCTGTATACTTGGAAAATGGTCCATGAATCAGCACAATTGGGCAGCACTTTAAAATGCTATAGCTTTTCAAATAATGTTCCCCGAAGTATTTCGAAGTGATAATCTGGTGTTGTTTTATTGATATAACTGAAAATTGGTTTATTACCAAATATAAACATTTGAGTTCCACCACCTGTAAATAGCCAGATTTTAAAGAACTGAAATTCGTAAAAACTATACAGAGCCACTTACTAGTTTCATTGGTGTAATGCAAATGGTTTCAAAAGAAATTAAATATTTTAATACATACCAGCTTTTTAAAAACCTGCTTATCTCTGCTCTTGCACACAAAATTAAAACTAAGAATCACCTTGAAGGCCAGAAAAGTGGAGAGATTATTGAAAACTCACAATGTCGATTAATTCAATCTGGGACAGCCAATTTGTGGGCGGAGTTGATTTCCAGCTAAAATTTCTTTAAGACAGTGTTAAGTTTTAGTTGATTTTAAGTTTAAGGAAATGCCAATCCTGCTCAATGCCAGTTACGTTTCTGTAACTTAAGCACCCTGAGATATTTCATTCCTTTAAAGGCACTATATAAATGGAAGCTGTTGTGTTGACACAATGCTGATTTGATCAATTTTGGGTGATTCACTGGAATTTGGCTGGAAATAACTGTCACCTAGGTAAAACTCCAGCTTGAAGTTTCAGTTTATGCTTGTACAGAGAACTGACAGCACCATCTAGGGGTAAAACAAAAACTTGCAATGTAAGTTTCAATTTAACTCGTAGTAGTGCCATTGTGTGGAGGAAGTAGGATTAGCAATTATCACTAGTGTTAACAACACTACTGATTGACTTCAGTAATGGAGCATTGCAGCATGACAATTCATGGCAAGGTAGACATTTCCATGAGATATGTGGTCACATGATTGGAGGTACTGGCTTAGAAAATATTGATGATGAAGGTTGCTGGCTTAAAGTCCTGCAACTCCCTTACAAACAGCATTGTATCTTAACTTATGCCAGAAGAATTGCAGTGGGTCAAGGAGGCAATTCAGCATCACCTTCTCTTTGGCAGTAAGTAATACACAACAAATGCTGGCCAAGCCAGCGCTAACCACATCCTCAAACAACTTACATGAAAGAGTCCTGAATTTAAGGTTAAGCATTTGAGGTAATTAATTAGGAAAGAGATTATTATTAGCTTGAAATATTCATATAATCCTCTTTCAAATAGTGTGTGGTGCCGGAAAAGCACAGCAGGTCAGGCAGCATCCAAGGAACAGGAGAATTGACGTTTCAGGCATAAACTCTTCATCAGGAATGAGGTGGGCGGAGCACCTGAGA
>NC_057719.1:12150082-12154406 GCF_004010195.1 Chiloscyllium plagiosum
AGGAAACTGGTGAAGTCAATGTCAATGCCGTGTGGTTGGGTTCCAAGGTGGAAGATGAGGCGTTCTACCTCCAATCGTCGGGTGGCTTGAATTTGGTGGTGGAGGCCGCCCAGGGCCTGCATATCCTTGGGGGAGTGGGAGGGGAAGTGGGAGGGGGAGTTGAAGTGGTCAGCCACAAGGCGGGAGGGTTGTTTGGTGCTTGTGTCCCAGAGATGTTCCCTGAAACATTCCACAGGTTGGCATCCTATCTCCCTAATGTAGAGGAGATCACATTGATGGACACTGTAGATGAGGCGTTTGAAAATGCAGGAAAATCTCTGCCAGATGTTGAAGATGTTGAGAATGGGGCCTTGAATGGAGGTGATGGGGGAGGTATGGGCACAGGCTTTGCACCTCTTGTGGCGGCAAGGGAAGGTGTGGGCCCAATGAGGGAGTCGCGGAGGGAATGGTCTCTGCGGAATGCAGAGGGGTGGAGAGGGAAATATATCTCTGGTGATGGGGTCTGATTGTAGGTGGCAGAAACAGCGGAGGATAATGCGCTCTATGGCAGAAATTGTGGTGGATAATGCGCTATATGGCAGAGGATAATACGTTGTATTTCGCAACCCACAATCAGACCCACCACCAGAAATATATTTTTGTCGCCTCCCCAAACTGCATTCTGCAGAGATCATTCCTTCCACAAGTCCCTTGTTAGGTCCACCTCCATCAACCCATGCCAAACCACCCTCCACTCTCAACACTTTCCCTTGAGGCACATTAGGTGTAAAACCTGCGCCCGCACCTCCCCCATTACCTTCATCCAAGGCCCCAAAGGATTCTTCCATATCCAGCAGAGATTTTCCTGCACAATGGGGCAGCACAGTGTTTAACACCACTGCCTCACAGCGCCAGGGACTTGGGTTCGATTTCCGCCTCAGATGACTGTGTGTGTGGAGTTTGCACATTCTCCCCATGTCTGCATGGGTTTCCTCCAGGTGCTCTGGTTTCCTCCCACAATCCAAAGATGCACAGGCCAGGTTAATTGGCCATGCTAAACTGCCCATTGTAATAGGTGCATTAGTCAGGGGTACCCATAGGGTAGGGGAATGGGTCTGGGTGGGTTACTCTTTAGATGGTCAGTGTGGACTTGTTGGCCCAAAGGGCCTGTTTCCATACTGTAGGGAATCTAATCTAATCTAATCATCCAAACACCTCATCTACTGTGTCCGTTGCTCTTGATGTGATCTCCTCTACATTGAGGAGACAGGACACCAACTCGCAGAATGTTGCAGGGAACATCTCTGGGACGCGTGCATCAAACAACCCCACTGTCCTGTGGCCAACTCCCTCTCCCACTCTACCAAGGACATGCAAGTCCTGGGCCTTCTCCATCACCAAATCAAAGCCACCTGACCACTGGAGAAAGATCGCCTCATCTTCTGCTTTGTGACCCTCCAAACACATTGCATCAAGGTAGATTTCACTAGTTTGCAAATCTCCCCTCCCCCACCTCATCCCAGATTCAACCCTCCAACTTGGCACTGTCCTCTTGAACTGTCCTACCTGTCCATCTTCCTTACCACCTATCTGCTCCACTATCCTCTCAGACGTGTCACCATCACACACCCCCCTCACTTGCATCGACCTATCACCTTCCCAGCTACCATCCCCCCAGCCCCGCTCCCTCCCATTTATCTCTCAGCCCCCTTCCCCCACCGCCAACATTCCTGACGAAGGGCTTACTCCAGCTCTATAGATGCTGCCTGACCTGTGCTTTTCCTGCACCACACTTTTCGATTCTAATCTCCAGCATCTGCAGTCCTCACTTTCTCTCTATCAAGTAAGTGAAACACAGAAAACAAGAACAGGACCGGGCTCTTCAAGCCTGCCCCACCATTCATTGTGATCATGGCTGACCATTCATTTCAGTATCCTGTTCCTGCTTTCTTCCCATACCCTTCATCCCTTTTAGCCTAAGAACTATATCTAAGTCCTTCTTGAAAACATTCAATGTTTTGGCCTCAACCACTTTCTGTGATAGAGAATTTGAAATCTCACCACTCTCTGAAGAAATTTCTCGTCAAATCAGTTTTAAATGGCCTAACTGTATTTTTAGACTGTGACTCCCTCCAGTCATAGGGAACATCCTTTCACTTACTCTGTCTGGTCATGTTAGAATTCGATGAGATGATCTATGATTGGAGAGCCACCCCCTCATCCTACTAAATTCCAAGAAGTACACACCAAATCAATCTAGTCTCTCTTCATACATCAATCCTGCCACCCCGGGAATCAATCTGGTAAACCTTTAGTACAGGCTCTCCAAGTAGAAATGTGCTGAGAGTTCACTTTATCATGCCACTGAAGATACACGCCAACCAGTTATCTTCACTCAACAGGGTAGGACGAATACAGTCCTGTAAATTCAGTGAGCCTTTCTAAGCAAGTACTGTTATAAACCGTCCCACTGTACAGTCACATATCTCTCAACTGTAAATGCAGTTTCATCTACAAACTGCACTGTTCATTTCAGGTAACCTGTTTGTACTGTGCAGGGCACACAGTTCATCTGCCTTTGCATGACCAAGTCAAAAGGTGTGGCGCTGGAAAAAAACAGCTGATCAGGCAGCTTCTGAGGAGCAGGAGAATCGACTCTCCTGCCCTTCGGATGCTGCTTGACTGGCTGTGCTTTTCCTGTGCCACACCTTTTGACTCTGGTCTCCAGGATCTGAAGTCCTCACTTTGACCTTTGCATGACAAAGGTGACTAGACACTAAAAACGTTCAGGCATCCTAACCAACCTCAACTTAAACACCTCTGTGACCCCCCCTTAGAAACGTGCAAACATTGAAACTGATTGTAACTCTCCTATCCCTGCTTTCCCAGTGTTGACATTGCACTACTCCATGCAAAGTTATGATTGCATATGGAATATTACTGGTGTGTATAAGCCCAGTTGCTAAGCCACCAGAAGTGAATGGTACCTTGCTGATAAAAATTGGCCAAGGATTTCAGTTCTCAATACTGGTCCCTAGTTACTATAACATGGAAGTTAAACAAGTACATACCTTTGCTTAATGATTTTTTCAAAAAGATCAAAACCTGTAAGAAATAATTTGAGAAAGCTTTCGTAAATATTGACCCTAGTTACAATAAACATTAAAATCAGATAATTAAACAAGCTTCTCTATCATCCGTGAGCGAAAAACTGAACGAATGCTGTTCAATAAGAATATAATTATCCCACTCACCTTCAAAATATTACATATAGTGGACAATCTGTATTACAAGCTCCTCACTACTTCACATCCTTCCTCCCCTCAAATGCCAACTTGCAAACTGAAATATAAATTCTTTACTTCATTGGCATTGCAACCATCCTTCAGATGATTGTGAAGGAGCAGGGCTCCGAAAGCTAGAGCTTTCAAATAAACCTGTTGGACTATAACCTGGTGTTATGTGATTTTTAACTTTGTACACCCCAGTCCAACACCGGCACCTCCAAATCATGACTTTAAATTTTGTGATGACCCTGGGAATAGCCAGGCTTGATTTCTAGCACGTTAACCCAGTGACACTTTGTCATCATGGTCTGGGTATCATCTGGCTCACAGTTAAAAAACATATGTGGAGTATTAATTAACACCTCAGGTATGCCTCATGCCTCCATTTGTAAATACCTTTTCTTGTCCCTAATTGACCCCTTTTACCACCTATCTACTCCTTACCTGCTCATGGAGGCATTGGGATTTCCCTTTATGTTAGCCATGAATGTTTTTCTCATAACAACTCTGCTTTCAACTTAACCAGGACGTTGTTGGGTGATCAGTCTCTGATTATGCATTGACTACAGCAGAACCAACTGAGTGGAGATACATATCTAAGGACATCAGATTTTGTCATGATTGCTGCACGGAGCCAAAGCACAGCAAGAACAATTTGTTCATACCTAAAATGCACCTTTAACACTGTGAAGCATCACAAAGCCCTTCGCAGCAGAGTCATGAAACAAAATTTGAGAACCAGCCACCAAAGAGCTCTTAGCTGAAAAATGTGTTGCTGGAAAAGCGCAGCAGGTCAGGCAGCATCCAAGGAGCAGAAGAATCGACGTTTCGGGCACAAGCCCTTCTTCACGAATGAGGAAGATGTGCCAAGCAGGCTAAGATAAAAGGTAGGGAGGAGAGACTTGGAGGAGGGGCGTTGGGAATGCGATAGGTGGAAGGAGGGTAAGGTGAGGGTGATAGGCCGGAGAAGGGGTGGGGGCGGAGAGATCGGGAAGAAGATTGCAGGTCAAGAAGGTGGTGCTGAGTCCAAGGGTTGGGACTGAGATAAGGTGGGGGGA
>NC_057719.1:12154536-12162034 GCF_004010195.1 Chiloscyllium plagiosum
AGTGAGGGGGGAGGTGTGGGCGCAAGTTTTGCATTTCTTGCGGTTGCAGGGAAAGGTGCCTGGAGTGGAGGTTGGGTTGGTGGGAGGTGTGGACCTGACGAGGGAGTCGCGGAGGGAGTGGTCTTTCCGGAATGCTGATAGGGGAGGGGAGGGAAGTATATCCTTGGTGGTGGGGTCTGTTTGGAGGTGGCGGAAATGACAAAGGATGATACGATGTATCTGGAGGTTGGTGGGTTGCTTTTCCAGCAACACATTTTTCAGCTCTGATCTCCAGCATCTGCAGTCCTCACTTTCTCCCACCAAATACCTCTTAAACAGATAAACAGGGAGCAGATAGTTGGGATAAACTGGTGAGCTTTAAGGTGCATCTGAAAAGAGGAGAGACACAGTGAGAGTGAGTGAGAAAAGTTTAAATATCCCAGTCAGGCCGAAATATCCCTAACACTCTCACTATTCTCCATCAGACTGAGATTCACACTGTATTCAGCAAAAGAAATCATAAACCAAGTGGTGTTTCCAATAAGCACTCACTGCAGTGATGACATTTCCATCGTGTGTACGAACAGCTTCATCCACGAGATGTAGTTTCTCATTCAAGGAGCGAAACCTCTCTAAGGAGTACATCTGAAAAACAAATTGGTACACAATCAGCAAAAATAAATGCTGGTTTCATAAAGATAGAAACAATGTATGTGGATGTGTGTAAATGTCAGAGAGGAAGAGGGCAACTACATTTCATTTAGTTCAAGCTTTCTCCAACTAATTTAAGTACTCTGTTTTCAATGTTTTCGTTCACAACCTATTGGCTCTCTACTGCAACATGCCCCAGCAATTGGTTCACTACAATCAGTCATAGTTCTGGAGGTGAAGCAAGAATGAAACAATGTGACCAACAATCCCAGGAAATAAATCATCTGTGAATGTTGGTTAGTCTCAGCTATCATGGTCTCCACCCTACCCTACTATTCCATTCCCCCTGCAATCCCTCTTGAAAAGAACGTTTCCTGTAGACACACAGCATCCTGCTTACACTTTATTTTTTATACTCACTCTTGGGATGTGGATGACATTAGCTGGCCAGCATTTATTACCCATGTCTAGGTGCCCTTGAGAAGGACAAGCTGTCTTCTTGAAATGCTGCAGTCCATGTGCTTAGCTAGATCCACAATGACATTAGGGAGGAAATTCCAGGATCTTGACCCAGTGACACTGATGGATTGGGGTATATTTCAAAGTCAGGATGGTAAGTGGCTTGGAGGAGAACTTGCAGGAGGTGTTGTTCCCATGTATCTGCTGCGCTCACTTTTCTAAATGATAGTGGTCATAGGTTTGGACAATGGTGTCAACGGAGTCTTGATGAATTGCCATATTGCGTCTTTTAGACAGTAGGGGTCTCAACTTCTTCAGTGTTGCTGGCACTGCATCCAATCAGGCAAATGGGGAATATTCCATCATACTTCTCACTCGTGCCTTGTAGATGGTGGACAGGTTTTAGAGAGTCAGGAGATTAGTTACTCACTGGACAATTCCTAGACTCTGACCTACTCTTGTATCACAATAGTTATATGGCTAATATTGTTGTTTATGATCCATGGTTACCACTAGGATGTTCACTGTGGGGATACAGCAATGATCATGCCTTTGAATGGTTAGATTCTCTCTGGTTGGAAACGTTCGCTGTGTCATAGATTTATAATGACACTGGGGAAAGGGAGTGGCAAGTCCCTGGTGTCAATGACACTATATCACAAAGAAAGAAGTAGACTGCAAAAGAATCTTTGTCAGTATTTCACCATACCCTGCCTTTCTGCATCTGTCTAACTGTCTCCAGTGGACTCCAATCAATTGAAATGTCCTGTGAAGAGAAAGCAGGAAACTCAAGGTGAAGCACCAGTCAGAATCAAAACAGAACAAGCTACACAAAAACATAATGAGTTCGCAGCCAACTCCTTTAATGTCAAATCTTTCATTATTCATTGACAGGATGTGAATGTCGCCAGGAGGGCCGGTATTTCCTGCCCAATCCTAAATACTTTTGAGAAGATGGTGGTGAGGCACACTCCATTGTGTGTAGAATAGCTTCTTATTCCATATTTTGTCAATGAACTGAATTCAAATTTCCAATGGAGAGATCAGTGCTCTAGATCATTGGTTCAGGTGTTTGATAATTGTCCAGTAAAATAATCACCACATTACAAATGCCACAATAAGCAGCATTCATTAAAAATAAATTCTTAAAGGGCAAGGTATGTGGAAGAAAAGCACATTTCCACATATCTGTCTGTTGTTTATAGCCTAAAAACATTCAATGAATAGAAGTACAAATAATCATCATTTTTGTTGCTATGTCTAGCTTTGCTTTCTGTACTATTGTGGAGAAAAGATTCATCTTGAAGTTATGCAGCACATTTATATTATTCTTCCATGGGATATGGGAGCCTCTGGCTAGGCCAGCATTTGTTGTCCATCCCTAAATGCTTTTCAACTGAATGGATTGCAAGGCCATTTCAGAGGACACAAAGAAATAATATAGAAATCACTGGAAAGACTCAGCAGGTCCGGGAGCATCTGTGGAGAGAAATCAGAGTTAATGTTTCGGGTCGAGTCACCCTTCTGGAGTTCCAAGGAAGGGTCACTCGATCAGATACATTAACTCTGACTGCTCTACACAAATGCGGCCAGACCTGCTTAGCTTTTCCAGCAAGTTCAATTTTTATCTCTGATTTATAATATCTGCAGTTCCTTCGGTTTTTACTTAAAGAGTCAACCACCTTACTTCAGAATGGGGATAGACTGAAGAAGTTCGGACTGTATTCCTCAAGAGATGATTGAGAAAAGATTTGAAAGAGATTTTCAAAATCATAAGTGGGCTCGACAGAGCAGATCGGAAGAATCTGTTCCCGCTCATATAAGGAAGAAAATAAAAGAGGGCATAGATTTAAAGTGATGTGGAAACGCCCAAGGGTAATGTGTGAAAAAAGATTCATATGCTGAGCAACGATATGGAATGCACTCCTTGAAAACGTGACAAAGGCAGGTTCAAGAGGGCACTGGATGATTATCTGGATAGAAAAGGTGTGCAGGGATATGGAGTAAAGGCAGCAGATTGGTACTAGGTAATAGAACTGATGCAGGAATGATGGGCCAAACAGCCTCCAGTTGAATGTTTCTGTAGATCTGCAGACACATACAGCACAGCCCATATGATGACAGCAAATTTCCTGCCCTAGTGGACACTAGAAAACCTGATGAGTTTTTACAATAATTGATGATAATTGTCAGTGTCAGCTTTGCAAACGTTAATGCTGATGGCTCGGGTTAATTGATTGATTGAAGATGCAAATCTAAAGAAGAAACAAGCAGATCTCCATACACCTCAGCCAGAAGATCTGGGTTCAGGTCCCACCTGCCATAGAGGTATACCTTAACATGTCTGAACTGGTATACTGCATTTAATTTTATTTTAAGGTGGGGGTTTTGTTTGGGGCAGGTGGCAGTAAGTGCGGTAGAAGCTGGGTAACTAATGGTCACTAAATTCTACCCATAAAGAAAAGTTATCTTGAGTTGCATTCCTCAAACAGGCTTAGATCCAAGTTAACATTGGTAGCAGAGGATGTTTGTCTAAAGGTGAAGATTGAGAATTAGGACTTTTACTTTTAACACATTCTGTGACAGAGATCTTCAGTCATAATTTTTAAGATTGTTTTGGATAAGGAAAAGAAGGCCCGCAGATGGAAGTACTAACATGGAGGAAGACTTATTTCATTAATATTAGACAGAAATTAGGGAAGTTACATTGGGGGCAGTCGTTTGAAGGTAACTCTACATCGAAAACGTGGGAGTCTTTTAAGGGCCAGTTGATTAGAGTTATGGGCCAGCATGTTCTGTGAGATTGAAAGATAAGAATGGAAAGATTCAGGAATCCTGAATGACAAGACAGATTGAAATTGAATCAAAAAGAGAAAGGAAACATGTGTAAGCTACAAGGAACTGAAAGCAGACAAGGCCCTTAAGGAAGGAAAGGAAGCAGTAAAAATCTTAAACAAGAAATTCAGAGGGCTAAAAGGAACCAAATAATGTCCTGGACAAGTAGAATCCCAAAAGCCTGATGGGTCAAAGACCCTATTTCTGTGTAGTTTTCTATTCTTTATTCTTAGATGTGAGGCTATAATTTGAGTTACTTTTAATAATAACTGAAAGGTGTGATAATGCTTCTCCTTTAATAGGTTATTTTGTCCTTGTTTTCTATTTCAGAGAGATTGTAAAAGGCAGAGGCTCTGAAAAGTCTAAGTTTGAAGTGTTTTGGGGCAGTTTGATTATCGCTAACAGATACTGCCGGAGGCAAAAGGCTTTCAAGTTTATAAAAAACACTTGTATGATGAAAGGGGAGTGGCCAGTTCTCCCAGCTCAGCTCTTCTTTAGTTTTGGCAGTTTGGCTATTCCCTGAAAGCAGTCAGGCAGTTTGAGGCTGCTGGCCCAAGAAACTGCTAAATGAAAGAAGCAGTTCCATGCTGATCCCTCTCTTTGACTTCTCTCCTGTAAGACCTGTGTTTGATTTGACATTTTTAGCCAAGGGGGGTTTATGAGGATTGTTGCAAGTATTTGAAACAGCATCATTAAGTTGGGACGATCATTTGCATTTCTGGATAGGTTAAGTTATTCAATATTCTGTTCTTCTTTGTTTGTGTTTCATTCAGTAACCTTGGAAGTATATACTGTTTTGTTTAACAATAAGGGGTTTGACCAGCTGCATCTCTCCTGGAATATCCATATTACACCTGCTTAAAACGACTAGCAAAATTCAAGTCTGGGCTACATTCTTGAAATGTTTTGAGGGGATCTGGCCTAGTTCATAACAAGGTGTCAAGATAATATTTCCAGCACTGTTTCATGAAGCTGAAACCGATTATTATGAAAAAAATGAATTTATTGGAGCGTAGGAGGTTGAGAAGAGAATCATGAAGCACATAGATAGTGTTAATGGTAGGTGTCTTTTCCCAGGATAAGGGATTTCAAGACTAGGCAGTACATTTTTAAGGTGATAGCAGAGTGATTTAAAGAAGACATGGGGGAAAATCTTTTACACAGAGGATTGTTCACATATGGAATGAATTTCCTAAAGAAGTGGTGAATGCAGATACAGTTACAGCGTTTAAAAGACACTATGGAAGTATACGAATAGGATAGGTTTGGAGGGATGTGGACCAGGAGCATGCAGGTGGGACTAGTTTAGTTTGGGATTCTGTACGGTATGGAGCTTGTTCAAGGAACAGCTACTGCGTGTCCTTGATAAATATGTACTTGTCATGCAGGGAGGAAGTGGTCGAGCAAGGGAACCGTGGGTTACTAAAGAAGTCGAATCTCTTAGATTAGATTAAATTCCCTACAGTGTGGAAACAGGCCCTTTGGCCCAACAAATCCACACCGACCCTCTGAAGAGTAACCCACTTCGACCCATTTCCCTCTGACTAATGCACCTAACACTATGGGCAATTTAGCATGGCCAATTCACCGGACCTGCACATCTTTGTGACTACGGGAGGAAACCAGAAAACCCAGAGGAAACCCACGCAGACACAGGGAGAATGTGCAAACACCGAACAGACAGTCGACCGAGGCTGGAATCGAACCTAGAACCCTGGTGCTGTGAAGCAGTAGTGCTAACCACTGAGCCACCGTGCCGCCTCTTGTCAAGAGACATGAAGATGAGACGTGAAGGCTCAGTTAGGGTGCACGAGTGTTACAGGTTAGCCTGGAAGGACTTAAAGAGAGAGCTAAGAAGAGACAGGAGGTGACAAGAGAAGTCTTTGGCAGGTAAGATCAAGGAAAACAGTAAAGCTTTCTGTAGCTATGTCAGAAATAAAAGAATGACTAGAGTATGTTTAGGGCCTGTCAAAGACAGTAGTGGGAAGTTCTGTGTGGAGTCCGAAGAGATAGGAGAGGTGCTAAATAAATACTTTTCATTAGTAATCGCACATGAGAAAGACAATGTTGTCAAGGAGAGTACTGAGATACAGACTACTAGACTAGATGGGATTGAGGTGAATAAAGAGGTATTAACAATTCTGGAAAGTGTGAAAATAAATAAATCCCTGGGTCCGATTGGGATTTTTCCTAGAATTCTCTGGGAAGCTAGGGAGAAAATTGCAGAGCGTTTGGCTTTGATCTTTATGTTGTCATTGTCTACAGGAATAGTACAGGAAGACTGGAGAATAGCAAATGTTGTCCCCTTGGAAAGTGTGAAAATAAATAAATCCCTGGGTCTGATTGGGATTTTTCCTAGAATTCTCTGGGAAGTTAGGGAGAAGATTGCAGAGCGTTTGGCTTTGATCTTTATGTTGTCATTGTCTACAGGAATAGTACAGGAAGACTGGAGAATAGCAAATGTTGTCCCCTTGTTCAAGAAGGTGAGTGGACACAACCCTGGTAATTATACACTAGTGAGCCTTACTTTGGTTGTGAGTAAAACGTTGGAAAGGATTATAAGAGATAGGTTTTATAGAGATCTAAGAAACCTTATTGAGTTCTTGGAGAAGGTGACCAAACAGGTGGATGAGGGTAAAATGGTTGATGTGGTGTACATGAATTTCAGTAAAGCGTTTGATGAGGTTCCCCACGGTAGGCTATTGCAGAAAATACCGAGGCTTGGGATTGAGGGTGATTTAGTGGTTTAGATCAGAAATTGGCTAGCTGAAAGAAGATAGAGGGTGGTGGTTGATGGGAAATGTTCTTTCTGGAGTTCAGTTACTAGCGGTGTACCACAAGGATCTGTTTTGGAGCCACTACTGTTTACCATCTTTATAAATGACTTGGATAAGGGCGTCGAGGATGGGTTAGTAAATTTGTGGATGACACTAAAGTCGGTGGAGTTGTGGAAAGTGCAGAAGGGTGTTGCAGGTTACAGAGGGACATAGATAAGCTGCAGAGCTGGGCTGAGAGAGGCAAATGGAGTTTAATGCTGAAAAGAGTGAGGTGATTCACTTTGGAAGGAGCAACAGGGATACAGAGTACTGGGCTAGTGGTAAGATTCTTAGTAGTGTGGATGAATAGAGAGGAATCAGTCCATGTTCATAGATCCCTAAAAGTTCCCACCCAGACTTTTAGATTAGAATCAGTCTAAACATTATGGCACAGACAGAGAACACAGGGGGCTAACACCTTCAACATATTGTCTAGCTAACACCAATTGTTACAGTTAACCTGAGAATGCAACTCTTTTAAAAATGTTTTGTGATTTACACAGGAAAGAAGTGAAACTATCACGGTATTCGAACAGATGAAAGACTCAACAAACAATCAAGGTATTTTTCAATGTATATTTTCAGCTACATCACACTGTAAACTTTTGCTATAAATTCTGTGTCTTATTGTGTCTAGTAACTATAGGCCGGTGAGTCTCACTTCTGTTGTGGGCAAAGTCTTAGAGAGAATTGTAAGGGATAGGATTTATGAACATCTGGATAGGAATAATGTGATCAAGGATAGTCAGCATGGTTTT
>NC_057719.1:12163506-12189822 GCF_004010195.1 Chiloscyllium plagiosum
TGTGTTAGCTTTTATTGGTAGAGGGATTAAGTTTCATAGCCATGTTGCAGCTGTACAGAATTCTGGTGCAGCCACACTTGAGTATTGTGTACAGTTCTGGTTGCCACATTATAGGAAGGACGTGGAAGCATTGGAAAGGCTGCAGAGGAGATTTACCAGGATGTTGCCTGGTATGGAGGAATGGTCTTACGAGGAAAGACTGAGGGACTTGAGGCTGCTTTCATTAGAGAGAAGAAGGTTAAGAAGTAACTTAATAGAGACACATAAGGGGATCAGAGGATTAGATAGGGCAGACAGTGAGAGCCTTTTTCCTCAGATGGTGATGGCTAGCACGAGGGGACATTGCTTTAAATTGAGGGGGTGATAGATACAGGACAGATATCAGAGATAGGTTTGTTACTCAGAGAGTAGTTAGGACTTGGAATGCCTTGCCTGCAACAGTAGTAGACTCACCAACTTTAAGGGCATTTAAATGGTCATTGGATAAATATATGGATGATAATGGAATAGTGTAGGTTCAATGGGCTTCAGATCAGTATGACAGGTTGGTGCAACATCGAGAGTGAAAGAGCCTGTACTGTGCTGTACTGTTTAAAGCTCTATGACTGGTTGGACTGAAGAGTCTGTTTCTGTGCTGTATGACTCTGACTCGATAATATAGATACTGGTTATAACCTTACCAAAGGAAATCAATGTGAACTTGGCACCGTCACCTTCTACTAGAAGCATGATCAGATGTAAAGTAGAAAAATTGAATAATGATGATGGTTTGGATGATCTATTAACATTTATGGACAAAATGTACAAGAAATTAGTCTGTTAAATGCACACGAGACATGTTCAAACAATAAATTTAGAAAGTTAGATTGTTCCATTCAATAATATGTAACGGAATTTAAGCAAAGTGTTCAAAATTGAAATAAACGTATATGAAAGCCCTTAGCTCAGTGCTTGTCTTTAAATTGTTGGCTGTGCTAAAGTATTGAACATGGATAGATTTCTAGCATAATGGGTCAGATTTTCAGAAAGAAGCATGCTTTTGGAGAAATGTCCAAAGCTTTAAAGCAAATTCTGGGAATTTACATTTACACAAAAGATTTGATGGTGGCAGCAATGCACAACTATCAGTTATAGACTGCAATCACCAATTTGAAAGGAGAATCATAATTAAAAGGAGTGAGGAAAGATATGCATTCAGCAATTTTATTAATTCAGCAGGAACCGAGGAATTATAACATTAGAATAAACCTCAGGAATGGCCAGAGATAGTCAATAGCTTTCATCAATATGACGAAAAATCCTATATGTGATAAATTAATCTTAATTGGAACAATAAGGCTTTTGAAATTATGCAAGACACAGAAGATTTGCAAAGAGGTGGTGATACTGACTAGGCAGGGGCAATAGTTACAAGGAGCTTAATTCAATCCAATAGTTAAGATTTTAGTCATGGACTTAAAGATGTGGTTTTGGACAGTGGATGCATATTCCCAGTGCATCAAGCGGATTGGTTAAATTGTTACTTTGATTCTAAATAATAAAGACTGGAGGAACGTTAAGGCATTTGAGAGTTCTGCCTGCTTCACGTTTGGAAATTGTCAACATGCTTTCGTCACTCAGAAGAGTGGTGATCCTGTAAAATAGCTGTGGTTAGCTGCTTTATCAGCATAGTCATGGTGTCAAATAAAATAACTATATTGCTGAGCCGGCAGCATAGGAAAATAGCTCAAATGAAACTTGCGACGGAACACAGCAAGGCGATCATTTTTGGCAAGCCAGTGCATTTACAATTTTCACAATCTGGATATCATCATTTCCTGTGAACTAGATCTCATGTCTCTCATCAAAATATTATGTGTCATTAGCAGCAGGCAATAAAACTTTAAAGGAAAAAAAGGTTCAAGATATCAAAGTTACATTGGCAATTTGCCCATGCATCAGCTCACAGGTTAAAGAGTCTATTAAAGGTTACAGAAGTAAGATGAGGAAACTAAATTTGTAAAGGACACCAGTGAAAAATGTGATATCTGCAAAAAAAAAACAAGACTCCATCATGGCTTATGGCGAGTCTCCCATTTAACAAAGTGTGGCCATGTGTTAAACAAAATAAAATAAAAACTGCAGAAAATTAGAGAACAGAGAGATTTGGGAGTTCACAAAATACTAGCATCCAAGTTCAGTAAAGAGCAAGGAAAGCAGATAGAACGTTGGCCTATATTTCAAAGGAAATAGAGTAAAAAAAGTAGGGAGGTTTTGCTAAAAGTGCACAAAGCTCTAGTTCAACCACAACTGGTATATTGTGAACTGGTTTAGGCCCGTTGCCTAAGTGTAGATATATTGATATTGGACACAGTCTGGAGAAGGTTCACTGGACTGATCACAGGTATGGATGAATTGTATTATGAGGAGAGGTTGAGTGGGTTGGGCCTGTACTCATTGGAATTTAGAAGAATTAGAGGTAACCTTATCAAACACAAGATTCTCAGGAACTTGACAGGATAGATATAGAAAGAGGTTTCCCCTTATAGGAGAGCTCAGACCAGAGAGCATAATCTCTGAATAAGGGGTCACAATATTTGAGACAGAGACAAGGAGGAATTTCTTCAGTCAGAGGGTGGTGAATCTCTGGAATTCTTTCATGCAGGGCTGAGATAGACAGAACTTTACACAGGGAATCAAGGGTTAAAGGTAAAAGGCAAGAAAGTGAAGTTGACAATCATCAGATTAGCCATGATCTCATTGAATGGTGAGCAAACTCGATCAACTGAATGGCCTACTTCTGCTCCTATATCTTATGTTGTGCACTCTGACTAGATCAATGCTAGTTATAGTGTATTGGAGAGGAAAATGAAGAGGAGACAGACTACATTGAGGAAGTCTTAACAGCAACTAAAATATTAACAAAATTAAGCTCAGAAAAAAGCACAGTCAAGTTTCCAGCCTTGGGTAAACCAACAGGTATGAAATCTAGCTCATTTTCCAGATACTTGACATGCCAATCTTCTGGTAAGATATGAGAGTATATCTACGTTTGTCATTCTTGGCCAAAAGGAATAATCAATGTTGTTCATTGGGCTGGGAAACCAAGAAGATAAAATGGGTTAAAAGTACTTTATCTGCTGAAACATTGATGCTATTAGAAGCTGTAGGTACAGGGCAGTCTTTATCCAGTATTCTAAGGAAATTGCCTACAAGAGGCAACCTCCATTATGTTGATAACCGTTCTTTTTGGGATAATGTTTATTTGACAAAAGGGCACCACTGAAAAAAAGTGAGGATTCATCTTGCAAGCATAAAGGAATTGAGAGATAGAAAAGTCATTTGCAAAATAAAGTAGGCAGATGCAGGTCACCAGCATAATGTTTCACAATAAAAGTTAAAGGAATTATTAGAGATCCTCCAAGAGGGATATCTGGTGGCAAACAAGTTTACATAACATAAAGAAGAGAAAATTTTGCTTTGGTTATTTTGTGGTTAAAAATGTTTAATTTTTTGAGTTAGAAAAAGGGGAATATGGAAGATTATAAAATGCACAACATCAAAAACATTATTTTTGCTTACTTTTCATTAACGTGTTTACATGTCTAAAGAGGAGAGTCAAACATGTCAGTATAGTAATGGCAAAGCTACTGAATGAGCTTAATCGAATAAGTGACTGTGTAAATACAAAATGGGAACAAAGGGTGGTGTAGTGTTCGCATCACTTTCTGCACCAGAAAGTTTGGGTTCAAGTACCACCTGTCCTGGATATTATTAAAAATTATTTCAAAAGGGGTTTTGTGATGCAATAGTAGCATCCTTACCTCTGCGCCAGTTCTAGTTCTGTCTTCTATGTGGGATATGACATACCATGCCCAATCAGTTTTACTAAAAATACATGAAAAAGCTCATGCCCAGATGGTTAGACCATTGTGATAATAATGGGAGAAAGTGAGGTCTGCAGATGCTGGAGATCAGAGTCGAGAGTGTGTTGCTGGAAAAGCACAGCAGGTTGGCAGCATCCGAGAAGGAGAATCAACATTTTGGGACGGAGCCCTTCATCAGGAATGAGGCCTCACTGTGGTAGTAATGTCAAGGACATTGGTTCAATTCCTGTCCTGGCCAGGGTCATTGCTGTGCTTCATGGGAAATGCTTACCTTCTGGATCTGTAGATGGGGCCAAATGGCTATGGCAATGGAATAAAACTCCATTGCAGTCTCCTGACATAGGCATTCCTGCCTCAGTGCCAGAAAGTCTGGGTTCAGAAAGTGAAACCTGCCCCAGAGGTGTGTCATAACATATCCGAATAGACTGCTTAAAAACATTTCATGAGAAAACAAGTGGTATTAAATGTGGTAGGAGCTGAGTGACTAAATAATCAATTAGCTCTATCCATCAGGACAAAGATATCAAGTTTTGTTTTATCAATAATTTCAGATCGGAGGTATGTTTTTAATTTATGCATAGAATCATAGAGTACACACAGGCCCTTCTACCTATCAAATATGCACCGACATGGGATATGGGCTGAGCCAGCATTTACTAGCAGTCTCTAGATGTCATTGAGAAGGCAGTGATGAGTGCCTTTTTGAACAGTTCAATCTATTTGGTGTAGGTATAGCCATAATGCTGTTAGAAAGGGAACTCCAGGATTTTGACCCAGCAGCAGTGAAGGAACAGTGATATATTTCCAAGTCAGGATGCTGAGTGGCTTGGAGGGGATTTGCAAGTGGTGCCGTTCCCATTTTTTGCTGCTGCTGTCCTTCTAGATGGAAGTAGTCATGGTTTAGTAGTGGAAGGTGTGATTGTTTGTCCATGTTGTGCTAATAAAGCAGATTGCTTTGGCATGGCAAGTTAACAGTCATGGATTAGTGGTGCTGGAAAAGCACAGCAGTTCAGGCAGCATCCGAGGAGCAGTAAAATCGACGTTTCGGGCAAAAGCCCTTCATCAGGAATACAGAATACAATCTGTATTCCTGATGATGGGCTTTTTCCCAAAACGTCGATTTTACTGCTCCTCGGATGCTGCCTGAACTGCTGTGCTTTTCCAGCACCACTAATCCAGAATCTGGTTTCCAGCATCTACAGTCATTGTTTTTACCAAGTTAACAGTCATGGTCACCAAATCAGACTCGCTTTCAATTCCAGATATAGTATTTGCATTTAAATTCCACCAGCCACCATGATGGAATTTTAACTCATGTTCCCAAAGCAGCAGCCTGGGCCTTTGGATGACTAGTCCAGTGAGAAACACCATCTACCTTGTCTACACATTTATGTATGGTAAAATTCCAAGATGGCCAAATGGTTAGAAACTAAAAATATGCTACTGGAAAAACGTGGGAAAACCTTCCCCGTGGTTAACGATGCCTTTCAGCGCATCTCATCCACTTTACACACCACCGCTCTTGAACCCCACCCCTCCAACGCAACAAGGACAGAACCACTCCCCCGGTCCTCACCTTCCACCCCACAAACCGCCACATACAACGCATCATCCTCTGCTACTTCTGCCACCGCCAAACAGACCCCACCACCACAGACATATTTCCCTCCACACCCCTATCAGCGTTCCGAAAAAACCATTCCCTCCGCAACTCCCTCGTCAGGTCCACACCCTCCACCAGCCCACACCGCACTCCTGGCACCTTTCCCTACTACTGTAGGAAGTGCAAAACCTGCACCCACACGACTCCCCTCCCCTCCATCCAAGGCCCCAAGAGATCCTTCCACATCCGCCATAAATTTACCTGTACCTCAACCAATGTCATCTACTGCATCCATTGCACACCGTGTGGTCTCCTCTATATCGGGGAGACAGGACACCTTCTTGTGGATCGTTTCAGAGAACATCTCTGGGACACCCACACCCACCGACCCCAGCGTCCCATGGCTGAACACTTCAACTCCCCCTCCCACTTCGTCAAGACATGCAGCTCCTGGGCCTCCTCCACTGCCAAACCGTTACCACCAACCGCTTGGAGGAGGAATGCCTCATATTCAGCCTTAGGACCCTGCAACCACATGGGATAAACGTGGATTTCAACAGCCTCGTTCCCCCTCCCCCCACATTATCCCATACCCAAGCCTCCAACTCGACACCACCCTCCAGACCTGTCCATCACTCCCCCCTTCTCCATCACCTCATCCTCCTCACCTCATCCTCCATCACCTCATCCTGATTCTCCTGTTCCCTGGATGCTGCCTGACCTGCTGCGCTTTTCCAGCAACACATTTTCAGCTCTGATCTCCAGCATCCGCAGACCTCACTTTCTCCCCATCACCTCATCCACCTATTGCTTTCTGAGCTACCTTCCCCCAAACCCCACCCCCTCCCATTTATCTCTCAGCCTCGACCCACAAGCTTCATTCCTGACGAAGGGCTTAGGCCCGAAACATCGATTTTCCTGCTCCTCTGACGCTGCCTGACCGGCTGTGTTTTTCCAGTACCACACTCACATCTCTGACCTCCAGCATCTGCAGATATCACTTTCTCCTGCTGGAAAATTATGCCAAAGTTTTTGGCAAGATGACTGAGGAATTGTTTTAGTGGGGTGGGTTGGAGAGAAGAAATGCAGTGATGGTGCAGTGAGTTAGCAAAATGCTAAAGTAACTATTTGAAAGGCTCGAGGAGAGATAAGGAGATCCTTTGTCATCCATCGGATGATAGTGGCTTGGAACTCATGGCCTGAAAGGGTGGTGGAGGCTGAAACCCTCAACTCAGAGGGATGTCTGGAAATGCACCTCAAATGCCGCAACCTACAAGGCTATGGACCAAATTCTAGAAAACGGGATTAGACTTGGTGGCTCATTTTTTGCCGACACATATGCAATTGCCAATGGTTAGATTTTTGACAGACAAAGAAGGCAAGGGTTATGGAGTGCAAGGAGGAAAGTGGAACTGAGCTCTTATTGAATGGTGGCGTTGTCCTGAAGGTCCAAGTGGCCTACCCTTGTTCCTATATTGCTATGGTCTCATTCTGTGCCATAACCTTTCATGATTCTAAGCTGCTTACATTATGGTTAACCAGAGAGGGTCTGCTGCTGTCATAAATCTCTAGTTCTCCAAACATTATCTCCAAAAATTGCTTAAAATGATTAACTTAAATATTCACAGCCATTACTGTCTTTGAAAAATATAAAATTCTTCAGGGAGTTCACAGCATAAGTGCTGAGTTTCCTCTGTGTGGAGAATCCAGGCTGGGATCATATTGTATAAATAAGGGATTGGCTATTAAGGAGAAATCGCTTCACTCAGGTGAATGAGAGCCTTTTAAATTCAACAGAGAACTATGGATGCTCAGGCAATAAACATATCTAAGAAATGTCTGAACATTACAGGCTGCAGGTATGGATTGTAAAGTAGAATTAAAAAATTAAAACACTTTAGAAAATTAATTAATTCTACCTACCTTGTAATCGGCCTTTGATTTACGTAGATCAGGTGCATAGCTTGTGTTGGCTGTGCCTACAACAGCTGACAAAGAAGCATTGAAGAGCAATTACTATCATGACAAATTAACAGAAAGCAACCTCAAATTTGTTTTTAAATCTCCTTGTCCTAATGTTGAGCAGTCTCGCAGATGACAATTCCTCCACGAAAACTTGTTCATTCAGCGTTCCCAGAACAGTCTCTTGATCAGCATCCTATTCAGCACCTTAAAAGTTCATACTACTCACCACCAAAGTCACAGTGGCAGTAGAGTGGACAACACTCATGGAAACAGCATCATCGACAAGATCCCCTCCAAATGCCCCACACAACATCTAGGAACATGAAAAATCTGGAAGTCCCTCCCTAACAGCACTGTGGGTGCACCTTTTTTTAAAAAATTAATTCATTCACAGGATGAGGCAGGCTGGCTAGGCAGCACTTAGTCCTGATTTCTGATAAAGGACTTTGGCCCAAAACGCTGATTCTCCTGCTCCTCGGATGCTGCCTGACCTACTGTGCTTTTCCAGCGCCACACTCTCAAAACAGCATTCATTGTCCATCCCTAATTGCCCAGAGGGCAGTTAAGAGTCAACCACATTGCTGGTCCACCTGAAGCATGAGGACGGCAATGATGGTGGCTCAGCATCACCTTCTCAAGTGTAATTATAAATGGGCATTAAAGGTCAGTCTAGTTAGTGAGGCTTATATTACATCACTGATGTTTTTTAAAAAAGAAATTCACTCAAAGGATGGCTCCCATAGAGTCCAAGAGGGACTCTTGAGGAAATGGCAGAAGAGCTTTCTACTTTTCTGTGGAACTCAAGTGTTAACAACACGCCAACCCTCTGTCTAATTCTTCCTCCTCCCCTTTTAGATGGGGAGAAGAGAATTGCATAATCTACTCACTGTAGCACAGCAGAAATTAGACATATTCCATGCAGAGAAAGCAAAAAGTATGAAACTATATTCTATCATGCTGTCATCCCTCTGATGAGCAGTCTTCAAAAAGAAAACCAACACCCTCTCTCACCAACATTTCACATCATTTTAATTCTTCCACTTCAAAAGAGGGGCGAGCTGAGCCAGGGATCAGGATGGCCAGTGCAGTTTTTGAAGCTGATTCCATAAATAATTTTACAGGGAGTTTTGCAAGCTCCGTAGTGAAGCCATAAGATTCCTGAAGAAGGGCCTGTGCCCGAAACGTCGAATCTCCTGTTCCCTGGATGCTGCCTGACCTGCTGTGCTGTTCCAGCAATAAAGTTTCAACTTTGATCTCCAGCATCTGCAGACCTCACTTTCTCCATAAGTAAAGGCTGGCAATTAGGGGAAATTATTAAAATCTCAAGTACACAATATGAAGAACTTAGATCAATCAGGAATGAATGAATAAGCTGAGTCTACATTCTGCAGGAATGCAAAACTAGTCAGACCCATTCTGGGTCACTGAACTCAAAACATTAACTCTGTCTTCGCTCCACAGATACCACCAAACCTGTTGAGTTTCTCCAGCAATTTCTGTTTGTGTTTGCTTTAGATCGCTAACATCCACAGTTCTTTGTTTTATTCTATTTTCTCCAGGCTGGCCTGATAGAGGCTTTTAAAGTTATATAAGGGTTTGATAGAGTAGCTGTAGTGTTTCTGAATGCAAAGGGAGCCAAAACTAGGGGCAGTAATCTAAGATTGTCACTGATAAACCTAGGAAGAGAAACTTCTTTATTGGGAAGTGGTTAGGATGTGGAACTCGCTACCATTTGGTTGAAGCAATGAGCGTAGAAACTCATATGAGAAATTTGGATAAATACAAGGGAGAAAAGGATAGGATTTGGCAATAATGTTACATTGAAAAGGACGGGAGAAGGTTTACATGCAAAATAAACTCAAAATGGACCAACTGATCTAAATTCAATTAAACACTGGACAAACTTACAATCAGAAAGTGACTGGAAATTCCCAGGCCGACCAACCCCAAATAAAGCACTCGAAGAATCCCTTTTACCTGTGAAATAAAATAAGCCCAAAGTCAGATGAATGCAAGACAGCACAGGACTATCACTTATTACACTCATTTTACAAAAATCAGATTTACCCATCATCGGAATAGATTGGCAGTAACAAATGTCACATTATCTTTCAGACTTTGAGATTTAACTGGATTTATACTTTAGTGGAATATCACATTTTCTGGTGATAAAACACATGCACGTGCTTTTAAAATGTGTTAAGTGACTCTCCGCTTGCCACAGATCTACTGCAATTGCATTACATCTAGTGATTTTGGCATCAGGAATAGAAATTGAAATAGCTAGCATACAGCCAAAAGCAGAGTTCACAGCATTCAAAGGTGGGTACATTAAGGATTCCACTTAAGAACAGATTGATGACTCTACATCCCAATCTATTCTGAAAAGCCAGGCAATGAAGGATACAACTAGAGCAAATCTTTATGTACTTTTACAAGCTCAATATTCATAGAGATACACATTCCAAGCATGCGCTTCCAAACCCAATCACCACTGTTTCAGTCATTACTATTTACCTGCATTCCCAGTTAATGCTCTATCTGCATACAATTAAACACAATTAGTATACATTGGAGATCAACCTCCTCAACTATTTCCACTTGCTGAATGATATATACAAAGCACTTCTGGGGTGTGACTGCTTGTATGTTGTCGAAAATAACTTGAATTCATTCAATGCCCTTAAGGGAGAAAAACCTTCCAATACACTTCACAAGTGCAAAATTTTCCAAAAAGACATTCAAACATTTGTGACATCAGTCACACAAGGAGATATTAGGAAAAGTGACCAAAGCTTAGTCAAAAGTGACAGGTCCTCAGGAATATTAAAAAAGAGCAGATAAATCAAGAGACAGTGAACTTACGGAGGGAATGACAGAGCAATGAAAATTGGGATAAGAAAGAGACCTGAATTAAGTCAGTGCTGAGGGTTGTGAGGCTGGAGCAGATCACAGATACAGCAAGAAACATTTAAACACGTGAACAAGAATTTAAAGTCACGATGTTGGCAGACAGGAGCCAATCCAGGTCTGCAAGCACAAGGTAGATGGGGGAATGGGACTTGGTGCAAAGGGAACTGGCAGTGAAGTTTTGGTTCCCATTACTGTTTGAATACAGTGAACATCCAGACTCACACAAAGGACAGCATCTTGAGTTGGGATATTGGAAGACACTAAGAGCCTGCACGACTTAAAGGGATTCAAATGGTCAATGTTTTTTTATTCCCTGCTGGGAGGTGGTCATCACTGGCTGGCCAGTACTTATTGCAAATCCACAGCTGCCCTTGAGGTGGTGGTAAGCTGCCTTCTTGAACCTTCTTGTAGTTCATGTGCTGTAGGTTGACCCACAATGTCCTTACAGAGAGAATTCTAGGATTTTGACCCAGCAACAAGGAAGGAATGCTGATATATTTCCAAGTTAGGATGGCGAGTGGCTTGGAGTGGAACTTGCAGGTCGTGGTGTTCTCACGTATCTGTTACCCTTGTCCTTCCAGATAGAAGAGTTTGTGGGTTTGGAAGATGACATCTGGGGATCTTTGGTGAATTTCTGCAGTGCATCTTGTTGACAGTACATACTGCTGATACTGAGTATCAGTGGTGGAGGAAGTGGATGCTTATGGGTGTACAGTATTACTAATCAAGCATGCTGTTTTGTCCTGGATGGTTGAGTATTGCTGGAGGTGCACCCATCCAGGCAAGTGGGGACTATTCCATCACACTCCTGACTTGTGCCTTGTAAGTGGTGGACAGGCTTTGGGGAGTCAGGAGGACAGTTACTCGCCATTGTCTTCCTAGCTTTTGGACCTGCTCTTGTGGCCACTGTCCTTATGTGGTGAAGCCAGTTGAGTTACTAGTCAATAGTCACCCTAGGATGTTGATTGTAGGGGATTCACTGATGGTAACACCATTGAATGTCAAGGGGCAGTGGTTAGATTGTCTCTTATTGAAGATAGTCATTGTCTGGCATTTGTGTGGGGTGAATGTTATTTGCCACTTAACAGGCCTGAATATTGTACAAATCTTGTTGCATTTGCACATGGACTGCTTCAGTATCTGAGAAGTCACAAATGGTGTTGAACACTGTTAGCCATCGGTTAACATCCCTACTTCTGACCTTAGGATGGAGGAAACGTAATTGGTGAGGCAGATGAAGATGGTTGGGTCTTGGATACTATCCTTAGGAACTCCTGCAGAGACGTTCTGGAGATGGCTGACCTCCAACAATTACAACCATCTTTTGACATGACAGGTATGACTCCAACCAGTGGATACCCACTGATTACAGTTTTGTTAGGGCTCCTTGATGCCATATTCGGTCAAATATGGCCTTTTGTCCAGATCTACCACTCTCACCTCTCAATGTGGGGTGGGAAAAACTGCTAAAGCATATCTTGTTTCAGGGTATGGAACAGTTAAAAGATGAATGGTGCATCACTGCACAGTTGCCAAGGTGGTTAGCAGTTCAAAACTCAGCAATTTAGGAGCCTAAATGGGGAAGCGGGGTGGTCTTCAGAGAGTAATTTTCCAGTATCCTTTCTTCTGCTAACAATCCTGAGTCCTCCTCCCCACTATCTAAGGAGATTAGACATCTGTGGAGCAGGCACTTTGTTAACAGTGGGATATGCATATACACAATGCTCTAGCAACCACAACTGTAAGGGAAAGACAGGCTTGACGGACCACCTGGCCTTTTTTATTAGTTTAGATTTCCTACAGTATGGAAACAGGCCCTTCGGCCCAACAAGTCCACACCAACCCTCCGAAGAGCAACCCACCCAGATCTATTCTTCTACATTTACTCCTGACTAATGTACCTAACACTATGGGCAATTTAGCATGGCCAATTCACCTAACCTGCTCATCTTTGGATTGTGGGAGGAAACCGGAGCACCCGGAGGAAACACACGCAAACATGGGGAGAATGCGCAAACTCCACAAAGACAGTCACCCGAGGTGGGAATTGAACCCGGGTCTCTGGCGCTGTGAGGCAGCAGTGCTAACCACTGAGCCACCGTGCCACCCTAGTGCAGTAATTTTGTGTGCTCATCTGCAGTGCAGCAAACTCAGTGAATGCCCAAATGGTGGTTACTACCTTTAAAGAAGCTGCTTAGGGAATACGTAGAGGCAGGCTTGGATATAGTCGGCTGTGCTGCATCAGAAAAAGACCTTGTAGGAGTGGAGTCTCGGATGTCACCTGCTCGAATTCCTGTTGTGCTTTCTTTGATTGACCAGGAGATACCTGAGGACAAAGAAATATATAATTCAGAAGTGCATCAGGTACTGGTATAGGGGTGCTAAGATCGCCTTCACCTTGGTTGCATATGAGACACTTTAAATGCATTGTCGCCAATTTCCAATGCAACATTCTGATCATTTCCTAGTGCAATCAGGATTTGAATCCCTTCACATTTGGAATTTTTCTCTGCCTTTTAGATTAGATTAGATTACTTACAGTGTGGAAACAGGCCCTTCGGCCCAACAAGTCCACACCGACCCGCCGAAGCGCAACCCACCCATACCCCTACCTTTACCCCTTTAACCTAACACTACGGGCAGTTTAGCATGGCCAATTCACCTGACCCGCACATCATTGGACTGTGGGAGGAAACCGGAGCACCCGGAGGAAACCCACGCAGACA
The DNA here is from genome assembly GCF_004010195.1 of Chiloscyllium plagiosum. Classification (NCBI taxonomy): domain Eukaryota; kingdom Metazoa; phylum Chordata; class Chondrichthyes; order Orectolobiformes; family Hemiscylliidae; genus Chiloscyllium; species Chiloscyllium plagiosum. Next base: position 12,176,580 of record NC_057719.1, read on the forward strand.
CGGGGAGAATGTGCAAACTCCACACAGTCAGTCGCCTGAGTCGGGAATTGAACCCGGGTCTACAGGCGCTGTGAGGCAGCAGTGCTAACCACTGGGCCACCGTGCCTTCTATATTGGTAACAGTAATTTCACACTTGTAAAATGTGAGAACATATTGAAGTCTTGAAAGGCAATGCCTAAAAAGTTGTTTTCTTGATACATTCTTGACATGGGGATTTGAAAGGCAGGGCAAAGGGTGAATGGGGATGATGTGGGAGAAAGAGGTCAGGGGAACGAGAAAGGATGAATGCGAGGGAGGGGAGACTGTTCGAGTCGGGGGAGAGGAAGAGTAATCAGGTTGGGGAAAGGAAGCAAATGGTGGGCAGTTGAGAGCATGGGGATGCGTGGGGAGAGAATAAAGAGCACAGGGGAGGGAGCACAGAGGGATTAGAGAAAAACTGAGAGGGAGAAAAAGTGACAGAGCAGGGGAGAAGAGAGAGTGGGGAAGCCACAGATGTCGAGAGCACAAAAAAAGACCCTTCATCCCATCAAGTTTGCACTGATCAAAAAACAAATACCTAACTGTTTTAATCCCATTTTCCATCCCGAGGACCACACCGTTGTATGACTTAGCACTGTAAGTGCACATTTGAGAAGTATTTAGTGGTTTCTGCCCCACTACTCTTACAGGCAAGTTCCAGATGCCCATCAGCCTTGGTGAAAGAAAGTTTCTTCACACCTTTAAACCTTCTTTACCTTAAATCTATGCCATCTGGTCAGTGAACCTTCCATTAAGGGGAAAAATTCCTTCCTGTTTACCCAATCTATGCCCATAATAACTTTATACATCTCAATCATGTCCCTTCTCAGTCTCCTTTGCTCCAAGGAAAACAACCTCAGTCTGTCCAATCTCCAAACTTACATTCTATCTAATACTTTATTGCCCACTCACTTAATCTGCCAACAATATATCTCTTTGCAGCTTCTTTATATCCTTCTCACAACAAGCATCCCTAACAAACCTTGCATTGTCAATAGAATTAAATGCAACATTGTCTCAAATGTAGCCATCTGAAAACTAGACATTTTTATCAGGTGCCATAAAGGTTGATTCTTATTAAATGAGCAAAATAACTGACCTTGTGCAGCTCGATACTGCACTGGCACTGACTAGTTATCAACTTTGTATCCCCATCTTTTCCCACTGCAGGGTGATCCCTGACCTCTCTAAACCGGCTCTGTCTGACTCAAAATTTGTAGAGATCAGCGTGCAGTTTGTCCCAAAGTTTCTGGTTTTTAATTTATTTATCCAAGTCATTGAATGTAAATAGCTCAGGCCCCAGTACTTGTTGGTACCCACCAGTTTGAAAGTGCCCTGCTTAAGTTTTACTTTCTGCTTCCTGTCTGAGCTAAAATATTATCCCTCACTCCATATTTTACTATATTAACTGGTCATATGGCACCTTATGAAATGTCTGTCACAAAAGCAAGTGTGCTCAGTTTCAAGTACTACCTGCTCCAGAGGTATTTTATTAACATCGTTCTGAACAGACTGATTAGAAAATGAAAATAAATACCCCATCTACTGATTTGTTTTCATGTACTCGTCATAAAATTCTGAAAATTTGGCAAACACATTTACTCTTTCCACATAATGCACATCATTAAGAACTCTTTAAAATAAGTTTCAACATTTCCCTGATGACTGAAAGCAGGCATGCTTGTTTACACTTTCCCTATATTTTAAAGTATCATAGAGAACTACAGCACTGAGCAAAGCCCTTCAGCCCACTGTGTCTATGCTAGTCAAAACCTGTCTAATCTAATTTGCCAGCACTTTCCCTATAGCCTTCTATGCCTTGACATCACAAGTGCGTATCTAAATATTTCTTAAACATTTGAGGGTTTCTTCCTCGACCACCCCTTACAGACAGTGAGCTCCAGATTCCCACACTCTCTAGGTGAAAAAAAATTTTCCTCCCACCTCTTTGAGACCTTCTGCTCCTTACCTCAAATCTATGCCCCTGGTTACTGACCCTTCCATCAAGGGGAAACATTCCTTCCTGTCAACCTTGTCTATGCCGCTGATAATTTTATATATCTCAATAATGTCCCTTCTCAGTTTTTAAACAATCCCAGTCTGTCTAACCTCTCCTCATAACTGAAAATCGCTAGTCCAGGCAGCATCCTAGTAAATCTCCACTGCACTCTCTGCAGTGCTATCACATCCCTCCTATAATGTGGATTCCAGAATTGCAAATAATATCAAAGTCCAAGCAGACTATATCAAAAACATTGCCGTCATCTACACACCTGGTCACGTCTTTAAAAAATTCAATCAAGTTGATCTGACATGACATCCCTTCATTGTGTTGAATAACAATTTTAACTTCCAATTCATTGCAACAGGTCTAAAATCTAAAGAATTTTGGAAAATGTATTTATGGCTACACCAAAGTAAGAGGAGGGATTAGAGTTGAGGAAGGTGAGATGAGAGTTGTGGGGTGAGAAGAGAGTTGGGAGGGAGAGACAAGTGAGTTTGGAGGAACAGACAAGAGAGTGGGGAAGAGTTGAGAGAGAGTTGGGGGTGAGAGGGATGGGGGGAAGAGATGAGTGTGGGGGTACAATTGTGAGGGAGAAGGTGAGAGAGTTGGTGTGTGACAGAGACAGTGAACAAGAGTCGGGGAGGAAGTACGAATATGGACAGTTAGTGGCAGAATGAGAGGAAAAAAAGGTTTTGGGTTGTAGTGAAGTGAGTGAAACCCCCAATACTTACTTCCCACAGGCTCCCCACTCCAGCTAACCTTCTCCACATCATCATCATCATCATCCACGATACCAGCAAGACTGTTAACTGCTCGCTTGGACTCTTTCAACTAAAGTGACAATACAAAATGCAAGCTGTCATACAAGATTAACAAGCTCTTTATGAGTTGGTGAGTCAGATTGTGCGAGACCGGATATATTCAAATGTCACGTGGTCACTGAATGCTGGTTTCCGATGCAGCGGTGTGCTGCTGCCTCATCTCCTGAATAGGGAGCGGACTTAACAGAAAACTCCAAGCCCCAGAGGAAAGGCATGAATCAATTAACCGAATAATGAATTATCTGAATGAAATAGTGCCCGCCCATCTCATTCAGATAATCGAGGTCCCTCTGTATAGATAAGTGCAAAGCTGTCCTTTGGAAGGGAAAACAAAAGAACTGAATATTATTTAAATGGAGAGAAATTGCAGAAAGCTACAAATAAAGGGTGTTGGGTATGCATGTGCTTAAACACAGAAAGCTAGAACGCAGGAATGTTGTTGCACAAGGATAGGGAAGCCTTACTACAACTCGACAAGGTGCTGTCAGAACACATCAAGAGTACTGTGAGCAGTTTTGGTCCCCTTATTTAAGAAAAAATATCTTTTCATTGGAGGTAGTTCAGTGAAGATTCACCTTGATGATCCCCAGTATGGAGGAATTTCTTACGAGATTAGACTCGACAGAGTGGAACTCTACTCTTTGGAGATTAACAGAATGAGAGGTGATTTCACTGAAGCGAATTATATGATAAATTGAAAAGCCCTGGGGAAAATTAATGGACAGAGAGATCTGGGTGTTCAGGTCCATTGTACCCTGAAGGTGGCAACATGGGTCAATAGATTGATCATGAAGGCATGCGGCATGCTTTCGTTCATCAGACTGGGTATTGAATACTAGAGTTGGCAGGTGTGGTGTAAAATTCCAAGCAGTGGAATGTGGTGAAACGGTTAAAAATTATGTCCCAATACATGTGTGAATCTAACCGGAATGGAGGTGTTGCTTAGTCCCGTGTGAATCTTATTACACACCTCCCCGTGTGAATCTTCTTATCTGTATGTAACCAGAATGGAATGTGTTTTTTAGCCTTGCTCTGCTGTTCACATGAATGTTTATATCTGGAAAAGAGTATATCAGCTGGAAAAGTCTCCAGTTCGGTGAGTCTGCTCCGGGGTTACGTTTAACCGCCGAGCGTGGGTTGTTGGCAACCGCTCTACGAGAACTGACGGCTCCCAGTTCCGGTAACATGTAGAGTGAGTATAAGCCAGACCCGTTGTGGCGACGCTGCGGGGAATAAAATGCCCATATTCTAGCAGACTCGCCTCTTGGTCGTTTGTTCTGTGTCAGACTACTCTCCTACGAACCTGACCTTGAGAATTTTTTAAAACAGCAGGTCATGTTACAGTTGAAAAGGACTTTGGTTTGGCCACAGTTGGAATACCGCACACAGTTCTGTTCGCCACATTACCAAAGGGATGTGGATGCTTTGGAGAGGGTGCAGAGGAGGTTCATCAGGATGTTGCATGGAACGGAGGGTGTGAGCTATGAGGAGCCATGGAGTAGATTAGGATTATTTTCATTAGAAAGACAGAGGCTGAGGGGGTACCTGATTGAGGGCTACAAAATCATGAAAGATATAGACAGGGTGGATAGCAAGAAACTTTTTCCCAGAGTGGGGGACTCAATTACTAAGGATCACGAGTTGAAGGGGAGAGAGGACAAGTTTAAGGGAGATATGTGGAAAGTTCTTTACACAGAGGGTGGCTGGTACCTGGAACGCATTGCCAGCGAAGGTGATAGAAGCAGGCATGATAGCATTTAAGATGTATCTGGACAGATCCATGAATGTGCAGGGAGCAGAGGGATACAAATCCTTAGAAAATAAGTGACAGGTTTAGATAGAGGATCTGGATTGGCATAAGCTTGGAGTGGCTTGTTCCTGTGCTGTAATTTTCTTTGTTCTTCTTTGAACCATACAGGATTCTGAAGGGGTTTGACAGGGTAAATGCTGGGAGAATGTTTCCCCTTATGGGAGTATCTAGAACCATAGGACATTGTCTCAAGATAATTGTGGGATCCTGCTACACAAAGGTTGGTATTCTAGTTGTCTACAAGAGATTACTTCAATGGTTGCAAGGAGTTTGGAATGTCCTGAGGACATGAGAAGATATGACAAGAATCACGCCTCCACCAACAAAAAGAGGATTGTAAGCAAAGAGTACCTTCAAAGCAACTTACAAAAACTTAATTTGTAAATTTAAATGCACGCAAGGTACTCACCTCTGTAAATTCATCATCGTCGTCAAATACAAAAGCTTTGCATTTAGTACTGTTCCAATAATCTTCTTCATCATTTTTAATTCTGGTCATCTGCAAATACGATAGAAAAACTGAAAAAGTTGTATTTACAACTTATATTTGCATAGTGCATGTAATGAAACCACCCAAGGTAGTTCACAGAAGCATTATGAAATAAAGTAGGACACTTGACATATAAGGAGATAATAGATCAGCTGACTAAAAGCCTTGTCAAAGAGCTAGCTTTTTCAAATTATATTAAAGCAAGAAAGCAAGAGAGATGGCCACATTTCAGGAAAGGATTTCAGAGCCTGGGATGTAGGCAACTGCAGATCCAGCCACAAATGGTGGATATTTTAGAACTGTGAATGCAAAAGGAGCTTAAATTAGATGCATGCAGATGTTTCAGAGGGCTGTGGGAATCTCAGAATCCCTGCAGTGTGGAAGCAGGCCATTTGGCCCATTGAGTGTACACCAATCTTCGGAAGAGCAGCATCCCACCCTAACCCATCGAACCTAGATACATGGTGCTGTGAGGCAACAGTGCTAACCACTGTGCTGCCCGAAATGGAGGAGATTGCAGGAGATAGTAAGGGTTGGGCCATACAGGGATTTGAAAACAAAGATGAAAATAAATCACAATGTTTATGCAATACAGGAATGGTCCCCAAGTTTAACTGATATTGAGGTTTCTGCTGTTCTTTGCAAAGTCTCTTGCCTGAGTTCACTGGTGACTTTTTGGGGATGCACTAACCAGCCTAGTACACATTGTAAGCAAGGCAGCAGTGGAAACACAACAAAGAACAATGTCATTGACCATGACATCGCCTGCCTGCCACCACTTCTGGCAGACCAGAATTCACAACTGCAGAATGAACACTTCTGCCAGAAAAGGGCACCTGACACGTTCTCCCTCGAGAAAAGATCTGCAAGAATGTTGCCAGGGTTGGAGGGTTTGCGCTATAGGGGGAGGCTGAATAGGCTGGGGCTTTTTTCCCTGGAGCGTCAGAGGCTGAGGGGTGACCTTATAGAGGTTTATAAAATCATGAGGGGCATGGATAGGTTAAATAGACAAAGTCTTTTCCCTGGGGTGAGGGAGTCCAGAACTGGAGGGCATAGGTTTAGGGTGAGAGGGGAAAGATTTAAAAGAGACCTAAAGGACAACTTTTTCCTAAAAAGGGTGGTGTATGTATGGAATGAGCTGCCAGAGGATGTGGTAGAATTACAACATTTAAAAGGCACATGAATAGGGATATGAATAGGAAGGGCTTAGAGGGATATGAGCCCAGTGCTGGCAAATGGGACTAGATTAATTTAGGATATTTGATCAGCATGGATGAGTTGGACCAAAGAGTCTGTTTCTGTGCTGTATAGGAAAGGTTTAGAGGAATATGGGCCAAGTGCTGGCAAATGGGACTAGATTAATTTAGGATATCTGATCAGCATGGACGAGTTGGACCATTTGTTTCTGTGCTGTAAATCTCTACAACAATAACTTGGGACACGACATCAGTAGGCAAGTTGCAGGACTGCAGTCCAATGTTGGGGATGGGGGGAGTTAGTTTCTAGGGGAAGAAAGCTGAAAATCGGTTGGATAGTAACTGGTACTTTTTGAATGAGGGAGAGGAAGTAAACTGGGACCTGATTTCATGCAAAATACACAACGTCAGCAGAGAACACTTGCTCACATAAAACAATGCCAGTTGAATATTGGAAGATGACCCTCTGGAGGGCCTTAGCTGCCTACGGTGTTCCTGGTGGTCAACAGCAAATTTCAGGACACACTGACAGCTGGTCACTCAGGCTCACACACTTGGTGGAGGTCTGGGGCTAACAGCTCAAACAGAGAACCCACTTTCTGTTTTACACCACCAGGTACACATGTTTTGTTTGTTCACTTACACCAGTGCTGACCTAAGGTAAACGAATGCACTAACCCCCCTCACTCACCCCTGAACTCACTCACTTCCCGGCATCAGCCCCTCAGGAACTGGCAGTATCTTCGACAGCTATGCGCATGCACCGAAGCTCGAGGGGCGCCGGGAACTGTAGTTTCCAACTGGATCCGTGGACTACAACCCCCTTCAGCCCTTGCGAGGACATGGGTTTCCGGCGCAGTGAGGACTCGGTCGCCACTATCCAGGAACGAGAAGAAAGTGAAAGGTCGCATTTAAACCGCAACAACGAAACCTGGATTTTGTTTTTCTTTCTCTCTCTTTATTATTGTTTTTCCATGACAGGATCATTGCCAGAATTTCACTTCAGGGATATATTGTGTTGTTGTACAATAGGTGCGTCGATGAATTGATCCCGTGTAGCATCGGTGACTTTTACCTAAAGGCCGCTTGTGCTCCTGATCGGACACATCTTTCCAACTAAACTACGGATTTTCAAGTTTTTTTTATTTCGCGTCTCTACAGTTTTTTTAAAAATAACGTGTCTGTTTTCGATTTTTCCTTCACCGACCCAACCCTCATACTGCAGAAACACATAAGTTGTAATAATAACCTAAGAACTAGGAGCAGGAGAAGGCTATCTGGTCCATCGAGCCTGCTCCACCACTCAATAAAATCATGGCTGGTCTTTTCATGACCTCAGCTTCACTTACCCACCCTCTCACCATAACACTTAATTCCTTTACTGTTCAAAGACAAATCTATCTTAGCTTTAAAAACATTTACTGAAGTAGCATCAACTGGGCAGGGAATTCCACAGATTCACAATCCTCTGGGTGAAGAAGTTCCTTCTCAATTCAGTCCTAACTGTGCCCCCCTTATTTTGAGGCAATGTTCTCTTGTCCTAGTTCCAACTGCTAGTGGAAACATCCTCTCTATGTCTATCTTATCAACTTCCTTCATAGTTTTACATAGAGTCAGAGAGATGTACAGCATGGAAACAGACTCTTTGGTCAAACCCATCCATGCCTACCAGATATCCCAACCCAATCTAGTTCCACCTGACAGCACCCAGCCCATATACCTCCAAACCCTTCCTAGTCATATACCCACCCAAAATGCCTTTTAAATGTTGCAATTGAACTCGCCTCCACCACTTCCTCTGGCACCTCATTCCATACGCTTATCACCCTCTGTGTGAAAAGATTGCCCCTTAGGTCTCTTTTATATCTTTCCCCTCTCACCCTAAACCTATGCCCTCTAGTTCTGGATTCTCTGACCACAAGGAAAAGACTTTGTCTATTTATCATATCCATGTCCCTCATAACTTTGTAAACCTCTATGAGGTCACCCCTCAGCCTCCGACGCTCCAGGGAAAACAGCCCCAAACTGTTCAGCCTCTCCCAATAGCTCAAATCCCCCAACCCTGGCATCATCCTTGTAAATTCTTTCTGAACCCTTTCAAGTTTCACAACATCTTTCCGACAGGAAGGAGATCAGAATTGCGCGCAATATTCCAATAGTGGCCTAACTAATGTCCTGTACAGCCGCAACATGACCTCCCAACTCCTGTACTCAATACTCTGACCAATAAAGGAAAGCATACCAAATGCCTTCTTCACTATCCTATCTACCTGCGACTCCACTTTCAAGGAGCTATGAACCTGCACCCCAAGTCTCTTTGTTCAGCAACACTCCCTAGGACCTTACCATTAAGTGTATAAGTCCTGCTAAAATTTGCTTTCCCAAAATGCAGCACCTCGCATTTATCTGAATTAAACTCCATCTGCCACTTCTCAGCCCATTGGCCCATCTGGTCAAGATCCTGTTGTAATCTGAGGTAACCCTCTTCACTGTCCACTACACCTCCAATTTTTGTGTAATCTGCAAACTTACTAACTACCTCTTATGCTCGCAACCAAATCATTTATGTAAATGACAATAAGTAGAGGACCCAGCACCGATCCTTGTGGCACTCCACTGGTCACAGGCCTCCAGTCTGAAAAACAACCGTCCACCACCACCCTCTGTCTTCTGCCTTTGAACCAGTTCTGTATCCAAATGGCTAGTTCTCCCTGTATTCTGTGAGATCTAACCTTGCCAATCAGTCTCCCATGGGGAAACTTGTCGAACGCCTTACTGATGTCCATATAGACCACATCTACCGCTCTGCCCTCATCAATCCTCTTTGTTACTTCCTCCAAAAACTCAACAAGTTTGTGAGACATGATTTCCTATGCTCAAAGCCATGTTGACTATCCCTAATCAGTCCTTACCTTTCCAAATACATGTACATCCTGTCCCTCAGGATTCCCTCCAACAACTTGCCCACCACCGACATCAGGCTCACTGCTCTATATTTCCCCGACTTGTTCTTACCACCCTTCTTAAACAGTGGCACCGTGTTAGCAAACATCCAGTCTTCCGGTACCTCACCTGTTACTATAGATGATACAAATATCTCAGCAAGAGGCCCAGCAATCACTTCTCTAGCTTCCCACAGAGGTCTAGGGTACACCTGTTCAGGTCCTGGGGATTTATCCACCTTTATGCTTTTCAAGACATCCAGCACTTCCTCCTCTGTAATATGGACATTTTGCAAGGTGTCACCATCTATTTCCCTACAGTCTATATCTTCCATATCCTTTTCCATAGTAAATACTGATGCAAAATACTCACTTTGTATCTCCCCCATTTTCTGCAACTCCACACAAAGGCCGCCTTGCTGATCTTTGAGGGGCCCTATTCTCTCCCTCGTTACCCTTTTATCCTTAATATATTTGTAAAAACTCTTTGGATTATCTTTAATGCTATTTGCCAAAGCTATCTCATGTCCCCGTTTTGCCTTCCTGATTTCCCTCTTAAGTGTACACTCCTACTTCCTTTATACTCTAAGGATTCACTCAATCTATCGTGTCTATACCTTATATTTGCTTCCTTCTTTTTCTTAACCAAACCCTCAATTTCTTTAGTCATCCAACATTCCCTATACCTACCAGCCTTTCCTTTCACCCTAACAGGAATATATTTTCTCTGGATTCTTCTTAGCTCATTTCTGAAGGCTTCCCATTTTCCAGCTGTCCCTTTACCTGTGAACATCTGCCCCCAATCAGCTTTCGAAAGTTCTTGCCTAATACCGTCAAAATTGGCCTTTCTCCAATTTAGAACTTCAGCTTTTAGATCTGATCTATCCTTTTCCATCATTATTTTACAATTAATAGAATTATGGTCACTGGCCCCAAAGTTCTCCCCCACTGATACCTCAGTCACCTGCCCTGCCTTATTTCCCAAGTGTAGATCACATTTTGCACCTTCTCTAGTAGATACATCCCCATACTGAATCAGAAAACTGTCTTGTACACACTTAACAAATTCCTCTTCATCTAATCCCTTAACAGTATGGCAGTCCCAGTCAATGTTTAGAAAGTTAAATCCCCTACCATAACTACCGTATTATTCTTACAGATAGCTGAGATCTCCTTACAAGTTTGTTTCTCAATTTCCCTCTGACTATTGGGGGTCTATAATACAATCCCAATAAAGGTTATCATCCCTTTCTTATTTCTCAATTCTACCTAAATAACTTCCCTGGATGTATTTCCATGAATATGCTGTAATGCTATCCCTTATCAAAAATGCCACTCCCCCTCCTCTCTTGCCTCCCTTTCTATCCTTCCTGTCGCATTAGTGGCCTAACCAACGACCTGTACAGCCGCAACATAACCTCCCAACTCCTGTACTCAATACTCTGACCGATAAAAGAAAGCAAACCAAATGCCTTCTTCACTATCCTGGATTAGTGGTGCTGGAAGAGCACAGCAGAATCTGGTTTCCAGCATCTGCAGTCATTGTTTTTGCCTTCTTCACTATCCTATCTACTTGTGACTCCACTTTTAAGGAACTATGAACCTGCACTCCAAGGTCTCTTTGTTCAGCAACATTCCCTTTGACCTTACCATTAAGTGTATAAGTCCTGCTAAGATTTGCTTTCCCAAAATATGTTTGTATCAGAGTCTCCCATATTCTATATTCCAATGAATCTAATCCCAGTCTACTGTCTCTCATTCCCCCAACCCCTCAACACCAAAGTTAACTGAGTGAACCTCCTCTGCACCGACTAGTGCCAATACATCCTTTCTCAAGCAGACCAAAACTGGATGCAGTACTCCAAGTGTGGCCTCACCAGCACCTCATACAGCTGCAACATAACCTCCCTGCTTTTAAACTCGATCCCTTTAGTGATGAAGGACATAATCCATTTGCATTCCTAATTACCTGTTGTACCTGTCGACCAATCTTCTCTGATTCATGCACAAGGATACCCAGGTCTCTCTAAACAGCGCCATTCAAGTAATAATCCTTTTTAGTGTTATTCCTACCAAAATGGATGACTTTACATTTATTAATCTTGTATTCTATCTGCCAAACCTTTGCCCTCTTTTCAGATAAAATATATTGCACAAAGTGTATTTGAAAAGAAAAGAGGAAATAAAAATTGAATTGTTAAATCTAGAGGATCCAATTTTAAAGGGGATGGAAAGGAATTAGGAGAATTAAGGATATTTATACTGTTAAAGATGGAGTGGAGAATGTGATTACAAAAGCATACACAAACAGAGGAAGAGAACAGATGCAAAAAAGTTATAATGAGGCATTATAAAACATGGCCTCAACTGTAGTATTGACCCCAATTCTTTTGTATTAGGCAGCTGGGAACTGTTGAGATTAACTGACATCACAAATTCATTCTCTCTTTGAAAAATGTATCCATCTCATGTTCTCCTTTTTTGTGGCTATGTGTACCCATGTAACTCCAGGTGGAGATTTGAAGCGAACAAAAACAGAAATTTATGGGCGGACAGCATATGGCTCAGTGGTTAGCACTGTTTCCTCCTAGCACCAGGGAGCCAGGTTTGATTGCAGCCTTGGGTGACTGAATGGAGTTTGCATGGGTTTTGCCAGATGCTCCAGCTTCCTCCCACAGTCCAAAGATGTACAGGTAAGGAAGATTGGCCATGCTAACTTGCCCCATAGAGTCTAGGGATGTGCAGGTTAGGTGGATTAGACATGGTAAATGCAGAACGTATGAGGTGCTCTTTGGAGGGCTGTTTAAGTTGAATGGCTTCTTTTAGCACTGTGGGAATTCTATGATTTGCCCAGTGGGTCTGCCATCATCTGTGAAAACAAAGCTAACAGTCCCATTTATACCTGCCTCTTTGAGGGTATTTAAAAAATTCCTTGTTCCAGTCCTGCTTAGGACCCCTGACCACAATGCCTTCATCCAGTACATTGATGACTGCATTGGGGCTGCGAGTTGGAAACATTCAATTTTGCTTCAATTACTTCTCTCACCTTCACCTGGTCCTACTCTGATAATTCTGTCCCTTCCTTGATTTGTCTGTTTTCATATTGTGGGATAGGCTTTCCACTAATATGCATAACAAACTCACCAACTCAACAGCTACCTTGACCACACTTCCTCACACTCGGCTTCCAATCCATTCCCCAAGTTTCTCTAACTCAGTCCAGTGATGTCACCTTCCACAGCCACTAAGGTTGACAGGACCCTTAACTGTTTCCAACCCATTTCCACATTTTTGTTCCTCCCAGAACAGCAAAAGAGTTCCCCTTGTCTTCATTTTCTACTCCACCAGCCTCTGCATTGAAAGTATCATCCTCCACCATTGCTGCCACCTCCATGTGTACAAGAAACTGTGGGCTATTTTTACCTCACTCCCAATATCTCTTCACTGGTCCATGGCACCTACTCATGAAATGGCAGAATGTAAAGAACCTAACTCTTTACTTCCACCCTTACATTGTCCAAAGCCTTCTTCCAATTGCAGCAACAATTTTCTTGCACTTTATTCAATCTGGTCTATCGTAATTGTTGCTCACCATGTAGTCTACTCTATTCTGGATTAGTGGTGCTGGAAAAGCACAGCAGTTCAGGCAGTATCAGAGGAACAGTAAAATCGACAAATATAGGCAGAGTGCCTGAAGAGTGGAGAGATAAATGAGAGGAGGGTGGGGGTGTGGAGAAAGTAGCATAGAGTACAATAGGTGAGTGGGGGAGGGGATGAAGGTGATAGGTCAGGGAGGATGGTGGAGTGGAAAGGTGGAAAAGAAGATAGGCAGGTAGGACAAGTCTGGACAAGTCATGGAGACAGTGCTGAGCTGAAAGTTTGGAACTGGGATGAGGTGGGGGAAGGGGAAATGAGGAAACTGTTGAAGTCCACATTGATGCCCTGGGGTTGAAGTGTTCC
>NC_057719.1:12190224-12196507 GCF_004010195.1 Chiloscyllium plagiosum
AGGAAATTGTGGTCTCTAAAGAAGGAGGCCATCTGGTGTTTTCTGTGGTGGAACTGGTCCTCCTGGGAGCAGATACGGCGGAGGCGGAAGAATTGGGAATACGGGATGGCATTTTTGCAGGAGGTAGGGTGGGAAGAGGTGGGTTTGTAAAAAATGGCCTCCTTATTGAGTTCTTTGAGAAGGTGACCAAACAGGTAAATGAGAGTAAATCGGTTGATGTGGTGTATATGGATTTCAGCAAGGCGTTCGATAAGGTTCCCCACAGTAGGCTATTGTACAAAATGCAGAGGAATGGGATTGTGGGAGATATAGCAGTTTGGATCAGTAATTGGCTTGCTGAAAGAAGACAAAGGGTGGTGGTTGATGGGAAATGTTCATCCTGGAGTCCATTTACCACTGGTGTACCACAAGGGTCGGTGTTGGGTCCACTGCTGTTCATCATTTTTATAAACGACCTGGATGAGGGCGTAGAAGGGTGGGTTAGTAAATTTGCAAATGACACTAAGGTCGGTGGAGTTGTGGATCGTGACGAAGGATGTTGTAGGGTCACAGAGAGACATAGACAAGCTGCAGAACTGGGCTGAGAAATGGCAAATGGAGTTGAATGCGGACAAGTGTGAGGTGATTCACTTTGGTCGGAGTAACCGGAATACAAAGTACTGGGCTAATGATAAGATTCTTGGTAATGTAGATGAGCAGAGAGATCTCGGTGTCCAGGTACACAGATCCTTGAAAGTTGCCACCCAGGTTGACAGGGTTGTTAAGAAGGCATACAGTGTTTTAGCTTTTATTAATAGAGGGATCAAGTTCCGGAACCATGAGGTTATGCTACAGCTGTACAAAACTGGTGCGGCCGCACTTGGAGTATTGTGTACAGTTCTGGTCACCACATTATAAGAAGGATGTGGAAGCTTTGGAACGGGTGCAGAGGAGATTTACTAGGATGTTGCCTGGTATGGTGGGGAGGTCTTACGAGGAAAGGCTGAGGGACTTGAAGCTGTTTTCGTTAGACGAAGGTTGAGAGGTGACTTAATAGAGACATATAAGATAATCAGAGGGTTAGATAGGGTGGACAGGGAGAGCCTTTTTCCAAGTATGGTGACGGTGAGCATGAGGGGGCATAGCTTTAAATTGAGGGGTGATACATATAGGACAGATGTCAGAGGTAGTTTCTTTACTCAGAGAGTAGTAAGGGTATGGAATGGTTTGCCTGCAACGGTAGTAGATTCACCAACTTTAAGTGCAGTTAAGTCGTCATTGGACAAACATATGGACGTACATGGAATAGTGTAGGTTAGATGGGCTTCAGATTGGTAGGACTTGTTGGTGCAACATCAAGGGCCGAAGGGCCTGTACTGCGCTGTAATGTTCTATGTTCTAACTATGTACAAGTCCTTCCTCTAACATATCTTTTATCTTCCCTTCTATAATACTAGTCTGATAAAACTCCCAATGAAGATTTACAAAACAACACTTCTTAATTCAAAGCCAGGCAGCTTTCTTCTTCTTCTTAGAGATTCTGCTTCACAGGTTACTGATCAAAAAGGTACTCAAGACAGCTATTTTTCATGCAGTTTTTTTTACCCGCCGGGGCTTAGCAGTTCTCCTGAATTATCAGACTACTTATCAGCCGTGCAGTATTGGATGGACAGAAATTTGAAGCAATTGTTTTCTCACCCTTGTCCGATCATTGCTCCCTCCTTGCCAGCTCTGTTCCTTTTCCTAGTGACTGAGATTAAGCCAGTCTGTTCACAACCTTTTTGTTACAGTTAATTGTTATATGAGCCTCCAAATTTTTGTCCATGCTGTTGCTAAAATACTTATTTCCTACTCAGTAGCATCTTCTGACTTTGCCATTCTTGTGCAAAAATACATAAGACTTAGGAGCAATATTTGTTTTATCTTTTATTCTTTCATGACATCCCTAGCATTGCCAGCATGTGTTATCTCTCCCTAATTGCCCTTGAACTGAATGACTCTGAAATGGCATAGCAAGCTAAGCATATTGCTGTGGGTCTGATGTAACATATAGGCCAGACCAGGTAAGGATGACTGACTTCCATCCCGAAAAGACATCAGTGATTCAGATTTTGTTTTACAATTATCACCATTTGTTTCATGTCACCATGATGCTAACATTTTATAGTTCAGATTTTTTGACTGAACGTAAGTTCCACCAGCTGCTGTTGTGGGATTTGAACTCATGGCCCCAGAGCATTAGCCTAGTCGTCTAGGTTAATAATCTAGTGATATTACCAGATGTCACCTGTTAGGCCATTTGGCCATACAGCCAACTCTGGCATTCAGCTGATTTGCTATGCTTTCAATTCAACATTACCACCTAACCCAATAAAATAATGACTCATCTGTCAGTCAAGAATCTATCTACTTCTGCCTTAAAATTATTCAATGATCAGGGCAAGAGAGGTTCAAAGATTCACAGCCCTCTAAGTGAAAAATATCCTCCCCAAATCAATTTTAAATTGGAGACCACTGATTTCTAAACTGTGCCCCCTAGTTCTAGTCTCCGCCACAAGGCAAAACATTATTTCAACATCCAACCCATCAAGGCTCCTTATGGCTCACATCAACTCTAGCCTCCCAGCCTGCCTTGATCCCTTCCAATTTGCCTACCGTTACAACAGGTCACACAGTCATAGAAATGTACAGCACAGAAACATTCCCGTTGCTCTAACTCCTTCATGCTAACCAGATATCCTAATTTAATCAAGTGTCATTTGCCAGCTCTTGGCCCATATCCCTCCAAACCCTTCCTATTCATATACTCATCCAGATGCCTTTTAAATGTTGTAATTGTAATAGCCTCCACTCCTTCCTCTATAACATGCACCATCCTCTGTGAAAAAGTCCCTTTTAAATCTTTTCCCTCTCACCTTAAACCTATGCCCTCTTGTTCTGGACTCTGCCACACCAGGGAAAAGACCTTGTCTATTTACCCAATCCATGCCCCTCATGATTTTATAAATTTCTATAAGGTCACCCCTCAGCTTTCGATGCTCCAGGGAAAACAACCCCAGCCCATCCAGCCTCTCCCTAATAGCTCAAACCCTGGTAACATCCTTGTAAATCTTCTGAACCCTTTCAAGTTTCACAACATCTTTCCTAAAGGAGACAGTATTCCAAAAGTGGACTAACCAAATGTCCTGAACAGCTGCAACATGATCTCCAAAATCCTATACTCAACGTACTGACCAATAAACCATACCAAATGCCTTCTTCACTATCCTATCTACTTGCGACTCCACTTCCAAGGAACTATAAATTTGCACTCCAAGGTCTCTCTGTTCAGCAACATTCCCCAGGACCTTACCATTAAGTATATAAATCCTGCCCTGATTTGCCTTTCCAAAATGCACATTTATCTAAATTAAACTCCATCTGCCTCTCCTCAGCCCTTTGGCCCATCTATTCAAGATTCCATTGTAATCTGAGGTAACCTTCTTTGCTGCCCACTCCATCTCCAATTTTGGTGTCATCTGCAAACTTACTAACTGTACCTCCTCTGTTCACATCCAAAATCATTTACATAAATGATGAAAAGTAGTGGACCCAGCACCAATCCTTGTGGCACACCACTGGTGACAGGCCTGCAGTCTGAATAGCAACCCTCCACCACCACCTTCTATCTTCTACCTTCAAGCCAGTTCTGTATCCAAATGGCTAGTTCTCCCTGTTTTCCATGTGATCTAACTTTGCTAACCAGTTTACCGTGGGGAACCTTGTCAAACGCTTACTGAATTCCATATAGATCACGTCCACCACTATGGTCTCATCAATCCTCTTCATTACTTCTTCAAAAAACTCAAATCAAGTTAGTGAGACATGATTTCCCATGTACAAAACCACGTTGACTATCCCTATTCAGTCCTTGCCTTTCCAAATACATGTACATCCTGTCCCTCAGGATTCCCTCCAACAACTTGCCCACCACCCATGTCAGGCTCACTAGTCTGTGGGTCCCTGGCTTGTCCTTACCACCTTTCTTAAATAGTGGCACCACGTTCCATGGCAGACACCATCCCCCTGGCCCCACACTCATCCATGGAATGTCTGGATAACAATGATGCTTTGGTAAGGATCCTATTAATTGACTAAAGCTCCATGTTCAACACTATAATTCCAACCAAACTAATCTCCAAACTCTGAGACCTAGGTCTCTGCTCCACCCTCTGTAACTGGATCATCGATGTCCTGGCCCACAGACCGCAGTCAGTGAGCATAAGCAACAATACCTCTTCCATGATAATCCTCAACACTCAGAAGGCTGTGTATTCAGCCCTTTGCTATACTTCCTATATACTCATGACTGTGTGGCCAAATTTCATCCTAACTCCATCTACTGTACATGTTTGCTGACAACAGCACCATTTTAGGCTGGATCTCAAACATTGACAAGATAGAATACAGGATACAAATAGAGTACTTAGTAGCATGGTGTAAAGATAATAATCTCTCCCTCAAACAAAAGAGCTGGTCATTGACTTCAGGAAGCGAGGTGGAGGGCATATCCCTGTCCCTGAGATTGAGATGGTCGAGAGTGTCAGGTTCCTAGAAATAATGATAACCAACAATCTGTCCTGGTCCACCCACATTGATGCTACGGTCAAGAAATCACAACAACACCTCTACTTCATCAGATGGCTAAGGAAATACGTCATGTCCGCAAAGACTCTTACCAATTTTTATAGGTGAACCATAGAAAGCATTCTATTCAGATACATCATGGCTTGGTACAGCAACTGCTGTGCCCAGGACTGAAAGAAACTATAGAGAGTTGTGAACACAGTCTAGTTCATCACAGAAGCCAAACTCCCATCCATCTATACTTCTTGATGTCTCAGGAAGGCATCCAACATAGTCAAAGAACCCTTACACCCAAGTTATTATCTCTTCCCACCTCTTCTTTCAGGCAGAATATACAAAAGCTTAAACACACTTACCAACAAATTCAAGAACAGCTTCTTCCACACAGTTATTAGATTTATGAAAGGACATCTCAAATTTTAAATTTAATGTTGATCTCGCTCTTAAGCATCTTTTCTGTATCATAGAATCCCTACAGTGTGGAAAGTCCACACCAACCCTCTGAACAGTAACCCACCCAGACACATTCTCTTATCCTTATTACTTTACATTTACCCTGACTAATGCACTGAACCTACACATTTCTGAACACAATGGGCAATTTAGCTTGGCCAGTTTGCCTAACCTGCCCATCTTTGGACTGTGGTAGGAAACTGGAGCACCTGGAGGAAACCCACGCAAACATGGCAAGAATGTGCAAACTCCACACAGACAGTTGCCCAAGGCTGGAATCAAACCTAGATCCCTGCCGCTGTGAGGCAGCAGTGCTAACCACTGAGCCACCATGCCTCTGTAGCAATAATATTATACTCTTCGTTCTATCACCTTAATGCACTTTGTGAGGTATGATCTGCCTGGACTGCAGGCAAAGCAAAACTTTTCACTGTAACCAGGGACATGTGACAATAATAGATCAAATCAAATCCTCAGGATCGTATGTTTCAAAAATATCGCCTGTCACTCTTCTAAACTCCAAAGAAAAGATGCCCAGCTTATATCAACTGATCAGATGCTGAAACCTCAAATCACGCCTCTGTTATCTCTAAACATGACAATTCCAATCCTTTCCTGGCTGGTGTCCCATGTTTTATCTGCTAGAAACTTGATTTTGTCCAAAGCTCCACTGCCTGTGGCTTCACTCACACCATGTTGTATTCCCCATTACCTCTGTGCTATGCTGACTCCAAGTCAAGCAGCATCCTAATTTTGAAATTCTCAATTTCATTTTCAAATCCCTTTAATTCTCACCCCTCTCTATCTCTGTAATCCCTACCAGCTACATCTAATGTCCTCCAATTCTGACCTCTTGAGCCTTCCTAATGTTAATTACAGTACTATTATCGATTGTGCCCGCAGTTGCCAAGGCCTAAGCTTTGTAATTTCCTCCCTTTCCATCTGACATTCTTCCTTTAACATGCTCCTTAACGCCTACCGCTTTGACCATGCTTTTGGTCATCTGACCTAATTATTCCTTAAGTGGCTCAGTGTCATATTTGATTTTATAATTCACCACAAAGGTTTACAGGAAAGCCACACACACAGACCAAGTCCTAAACTATGAAAGCAACCACCCCAACACACACAAACGAAGTTGCATCAAGACACTATTCAAAAGGACCACAACACACTGCAGCACACCAGAACTGCAAAAAGAGGAAGAGGAACACCTATACAAGGT
>NC_057719.1:12196859-12198328 GCF_004010195.1 Chiloscyllium plagiosum
CAGAGACAGGCCACTATAAATGCCGGAGGAAACATCACAGAAGCGCTTCACAGGAGGCTCCCAAGCACTGAGGATGTCACCTAGACAGGGGACGAAACGTTTGCAAGACAAATTCCAAGCTCGGCGAACAGAACCACAACATTGATTTTATAATGCTACTGTGAATCTCCATATTTGGGACATGCCATTAAAGTTGTTATGTAAATACAAGCTCTTGTTGTTGTCATAAGAAAAAACCTTTTGCATGGCAGACTGTTTGGCTCTGGAATGCTAGGTAATGTGTTGAGGCAGATTTGACTGTAACTTTCAAAAAACAATTGATAAGCATCTGAAGAGAAAGTACTTGATGGATATGGGGAAATGGTAGTGGGACTTGCACAGAGTTGGGTAAACTTGACCAAATAGTTGTCTTCCGTGTTGTAAACAATCTTAAATGGGATTTAGGAACAAATGTGCACTATAGCCGAAAAACCTTGAAGGAAGCAGGACAACTTTGCTAAAAATGAGTAGAAATCCCTGCTTTTTGAAATCAAAGCACATAGTACAAAAATAAGAAAGTTATGCTAACACTTTACAATGTACAAATTCAAGAATAAGAATTCAAGAAATAGTTGTTGGGACTAAAACTACTCCATTATCCAATATGGTCATGCTGGTATTTTGCTGCAACTCCATTTTTCTTAATTAAATGACACAAAAAAGATATTTTTTTCAGCATTGAACATAAAGGAGCAGTTTAGACTTCAGCAAAGAGGACAAGGGGATTGATTAAGAGAAGAATACGAGGATGAGAGTAAGCTTAAAGTGAACAAACAAACTGAATGTAAAAGCTCAAAGTTTGTGAGAAGATTTGTAGCTCGGGTGCTCGTTGTTGTGGTTCTGTTCGCCGAGCTGGGAATTTGTGTTGCATACGTTTCGTCCCCTGTCTAGGTGACATCCTCAGTGCTTGGGAGCCTCCTGTGAAGCGCTTCTGTGATCTTTCCTCCGGCATTTGTAGTGGTTTGAATCTGCCGCTTCTGGTTGTCAGTTCCAGCTGTCCGTTGCAGTGGTCGGTATACTGGGTCCAGGTCGATGTACTTATTGATTGAATCTGTGGATGCCTCTAGGAATTCCCTGGCTGTTCAAAATCCCATGCAAGGACTGCACAAAACACTACATAGGATAAACAGGAAGACAGCTAATGATACGCATCCATGAACACCAACTAGCCACGAAACGCCATGACCAGCTATCCTTAGTAGCCACACACGCAGATGACAAGCAACATGAATTCAACTGGGACAACACTACTATTATAGGACAAAGTGAGGTCTGCAGAGCCAGGGAATTCCTAGAGGCATCCACAGATTCAATCAATAAGCACATCGACCTGGACACAATATACCGAACATTGCAGCGGACAGCTGGAACTGACATCCGGAAGCGGCAGAGACAAACCAATATAAATGCCGGAGGAAACATCACAGAAG
>NC_057719.1:12200027-12208324 GCF_004010195.1 Chiloscyllium plagiosum
CTGTTCTACATATCCTACGAAGAGGCAGGCATAGGTGGGGCCCATGCGGGTGCCCATGGCTATTCCTTTCGTTTGGAGGAAGTGGGAGGATTGGAAAGAGAAGTTGTTCAGGGTGAGGACCAGTTCAGTCAGTCGAAGGAGGGTGTCTGTGGAAGGGTACTGGTCGGTACGGCGGGAAAGGAAGAAGCGGAGGGCTTTGAGTCCTTCGTGATGGGGGATGGAGGTGTACAGGGACTGGATGTCCATGGTGAAGATAAGGCGTTGGGGACTGGGGAAGCGAAAATCATGGATCAGGTGGAGGGCATGGGTGGTGTCCCGAACGTAGGTGGGGAGTTCTTGGACTAAGGGGGACAGGACGGTGTCAAGGTATGCGGAGATGAGTTCGGTGGGGCAGGAGCAGGCGGAGACAATGGGTCGGCCGGGGCAGTCAGGTTTGTGGATTTTGGGCAGGAGGTAGAAGCGGGAGGTGCGGGGTTGTGGGACTATGAGGTTGGAGGCGGTGGATGGGAGATCACCCGAGGTGATGAGGTTATGGACGGTCTGGGAGATGATGGTTTGGTGGTGGGGGGTGGGGTCATGGTCAAGGGGGCAGTAGGAGGAGGACAAGCCAAACAGAGAACAGCCAGGGAATTCCTATTGGCATGGCACTCATCCACAGATTCAATCAATAAGCACATCGACCTGGACCCAGTATACCGACCACTGCAACGGACAGCTGGAACTGACAACCAGAAGCGGCAGATTCAAACCACTACAAATGCCGGAGGAAAGATCACAGAAGTCCTTCAAAGGAGGCTCCAAAGCACTGAGGATGTCACCTAGACAGGGGACGAAACGTATGCAACACAAATTCCCAGCTCGACGAACAGAACCACAACAATGAATATAAAAGCTTCCAGCGATATGTGAAATGAAAAAGATTAGTGAAGACAAATGTATATCCCTGACAATCAGAAACAGAGAAAGTTATAATAGGGAACAAAGTGATGACATACCAATCAGATACATAATTTGGTTCCATCCTCACAAAGGAGCACACAAATAATGTTATAAAAATGTTGGGGCTCATAATTTAGTGAGGGAGATGAACTGAAGAAAATCAGTATTAGTTCGGGAAATGGTGTTGAGGAATTTTTTAGGAATAAATACAACAAATCCCCAGAGCCCAACAATCTACATCACAGAGTACTTCAGGAAATGGCTCTAGAAATAGTAGTCATCTGTAGTCTCTCTAGACTCTGGAACAATTCATTTGGATTGGAGGGTAGCCAATGTAACCTCACTGTTTAAAAAGGACGTAGAAGGGGACAGGGTATTACAGACTAGTTAGCCTGACATCCGTAATAAGGAAAATGCTCAAAGTTCATTATAAAAGATTTAATGGCAAAGCACTTGGAAAACAGTCATGGATTTATGAAAAGGAAATCATGATTGACAGTTGACTATCGGATGGATGTGATTGACTTGGACTTTCACAAGGCACCTGATAAGGCCCAATTTAAGAATTAGCATGTAAACTTAAAGCTCATGGGATTGGGTTAGTGCACTGACATGAATAGAGAGCTATCTGGCAAATAGGAAACAAAAAGTAAGAATAAATGAGTCATTTTCTGAGTGGCAGCCAGTGACCAATGATATACTGCAGGGATCCAGGTCAACTATTCACAATATATATTAATGATTTAGATGAGAAAACTAAATGTATTATCTCCAAATTTGTAACTGCAGAAAGTTTGGTTGGAGTGTGAGCTGTGGGAAGATGCAAAGATGCTTCAGTGTGATTTGTATAGGTTGAATGAGTGGGCAAATGCAGATGCGTATAATGTAGATAAATGTAAGGTTATCCACTTTGGTAGCAAAAAAGGAAGGTGAATTATTATCTGAATAGTGATAGATTGGAAAGAAGATGTGCAATAAGACCTCTGTGTCCTTCAATGCTAGTCACTGAAAGTAAACATGCAGGTGCAGTCGGCAGTAAAGAAGGCACTTGTCTGTTGGCCTTTAAAGTATTTGAGTACAGAAGCAATGATGTCTTGCTGCAATTGCATAAGACCTTGGTGAGACCACACTTCTGAATGTTTGTGCAGCTTTGGTCTCCTGAGCTCAAGAAGCCTGTGATGAATATATATTGAGTGCAACAAATGATTCCTGGGATTGATAGACTGACTTATTGTTGTCACTTGTACTGAGGAACAGTGAAGTATGTTATTTGTATGCTGTACAGGCAGATCGTACCAAAGTGCAGTAGGATAGGAAAACAGAATGCAGAACAGATGCAGAGACAGGAATCAGAATTTACATTTGAGGGTCATTCAAAAGTCTGATAATAGCAGGGAAGCTGTTCTTGAATCACTTTGTACGTATCTTGGAACTTTTTTATCTTCTGCCCGATGGAAGGGGTGGGAAGGGTCTTTGATGACATTAATTACTTTCCCGAGGCAGTGGGAAGTATAGATGGAGTCAATGGTTTGTGCGATGGACTGGTCTATGTTTGCAACTCTGTTTTTCTCTCCACACCTGCCAAGTATCTCCAGCAATTTCGGGTTTGGTTTATTTCAGAACTTTAACATTCATTGTACTTTGTTTTATTTTAGTGAAAGTATACAATGTTTTTAATGAACAAGCTTCAAATGACACAACTAAACGATAAGGTTCCCAACACTATATACCGAATATGGAATCCGTTAGACAACTAAATTATTTCTCAATACCAAAGCAATGTAGAAATGCAAACTATTCCCCCCAAAAAAACTGTCTATTCTCATCCAAATGGGATTAGAATCCATAGATGTTTGATGTAGTGGCGTTCATGACGGGCCTAGCTCCATGCAGTAAAGACTCTTCGAAAAACTGAATACTATGGATTTTCTAAATCACAGCGAATGCCCAATACAGTCACCAGAAAAAAATTCACAAGGAGCTTCTTCCGGAAACTATCCAGAAAGTTCCACATGATGACGTTCGCTTTTCTAGCATTTTCTAAAACTGGCGACGGCCCACAATCAAAAATAAAAGAAACACAGCCAGAGATTTTGATCACAGATCAGACAATTTCAAACAAACAAAAGTAATTTTTTTAATATTATTTCACCTAGCCGATCAAAAGGGTAAATAAAACTCCTCAGTGAGCATTCAATAGAACGACGAAGGTCGGTGGGTACCGGAATGTAGGGCATCTGGGAGGCAGCGGGGCGGAAGTGCTTTAGCGTCTAGTCAATTAAGAGGGGCGGATGGCAGTGAGTGCGTCAGCGTCATGACGATGGGGGTTGGATAAGCGTGGGAATGCTCATTGCCATCACGTCAGCAAAATACAATAGCGGGAGGGTGGTGAAGCGCACTGCGGGGCGGAAGTGATGTCAGGATCATTGGCGAGCAGCGTTACAGTGCGGATGAAGGGGTTAGTCAGGCCCCGCCTACCTAACCGGCGCCGTCGACGTCACGGCTTTCTAGCATGTTCTGACGGCAACCGGATAAAGACTGGAGGAGAGCGGCTCGCGGGACGCTTTGGGGAAGAGTAGTCTCCGCGGGCAGGGTTTGTAACCTGTGGCCTTGCTTATTATATCGCATTTTTAACGCTTCCCCCCCCACCCCAAAAAAAACACACCAGACGTTCATTCTTATTTCCCCCAGAATCTGGCTGAAATACCATCCGCCGGTCTTCTCCCAGCCGCGGTGTTCCGAGTCCTTGCCGCCGCCGGGTTAATTCATTTGTCTCGTTTGCCACCTTTTCCCCAGCCGCTCCGACTTGTCACTATGGCCAAGTGGGGACAGGGCGACCCGCGTTGGATCGTGGAGGAGCGGGCCGATGCTACTAATGTCAATAATTGGCATTGGTAAGGATGCTGTTAACCCCTGTTCTGTCTGTGGATCTTGCTCTATCTTTGTTCCTCCTTCGCTCCATATCTGTCTCTTGTTCTGCTATTTTTTAGTCTTCCTTCCCTATCCTTTGCGTGTGTATGTATAAAATGTATATATTGGTTTAATTCTTTCAGTTTCATGTTTTCTCCTTACCAGATAGCAAAGTTTGTCGCAAAATGTTTATTTTGTTTGATTTAACAGTTCTGGTAGTCTGCAGAGAATTGTTTTGATAACTCATGTTTTCTATATATAAAACCTACTGAGCTCTGTGCCATCGTTTTGCTTAAATATAACGTGAGGTTGGGATCGAAGTTTTTTTCTTCCCGATCCCTTGCTTCCATACTCCTCCTCTTCTCTCCTTTCTCTCCTCTCCCCCCCCCCCCCATCTCATCTGCAAACCTCATTCACAACCTTAGTAAGGGGTTTGTTTTTGCATGGGTTTGAGCAACTTTCAGTTATACATGTCAAAACTTCAACAAACTTGAGCTTAATATTGGAAAAATAATTAAGAAAGTAATAGTATAACACTTGGTAAATCCTAATGAAGCACGGTCAGCATAAGTCCATGAAAGGGAAATTATGTCTGACTAATAGAATCTTTCAAGGAAGACTCAAACAGAGTGGATAGAGGGTTACCTGGAGATGATGTTGGATTTGGAGAAGGTCGAGGAGAAAGTGAGGTCTGCAGATGCTGGAGATCAAAGTTGAAACTTTATTGCTGGAACAGCACAGCAGGTCAGGCAGCATCCAGGGAACAGGAGATTCGACGTTTCGGGCACAGGCCCTTCTTCAGGAATTTGGAGAAGGTCGACAAGATACTTCACAAAAGGTGAGGTTGTAAAATAATAGCTGTGTTCGAAGTAAAATATTGGCTTGGATAAAAAATTGTCTAACGTGCAGGAAATAGTGAATGGGCAAAGTGATTTTTATTTGGTTTGGAGATCTGTGACCAGTGGAGTTCTATAGGGATCAGTGCTGGGATCACATTGTTTGCAATATGAATTGTTACTTAAAGGAATGAAGCAAATGTGTTGTAGCCAGGTTTGCTGGAGAGACCAAAAGTAGGTGGAAAGTCAGATTTTGGGCACTACAAGAAGTTTAGAAAACTATCCATTAAGTCAGGGGACAAAACATTGAATATATTGTGGGAAATGTGAATTTTTTCACTTTGAATGGGAGAACAAGAGAACAGAATATTACTTAAATGAAGAGAAACTACATAAAACTGCAGCATAAAGGGAAGTTGATTTGCAGACATTTCATTTCCCTGTCTAGGTGACATCTTCCAAGCTTTGGAGATTCCTGTGAAACGCTGCTGTACTGATCTTCTGGAATTTATTTGATTCCATTTTTTTGCTGCTTCTATTTGCTGATTCTAGTCGTTCATCGTAGTGGCCAGTATGTTGGATCGAGGTCAATGTGCTCGTAGATAGTCTGTGGGATGAGTGCCATGCTTCTTGGAATTCTCTGCCAACCTCTGTTTAGCTTGTCCTATGATCATTGTTCTGGATTAGTGGTGCTGGAAGAGCACAGCAGTTCAGGCAGCATCCAAGGAGCTTCGAAATTGACGTTTCGGGCAAAAGCCCTTCATCAGGAAGAATCTGGTTTCCAGCATCTGCAGTCATTGTTTGTGCCTCTATGATCGTTGATCGTTGTGTTGTCCCAGTCGAATTTGTGGTCCCTGTCATGTGTGTGGCTACTAGGGACAGCTGGTTGTAGCATTTAGTAACTGTTGGTGTTTGTGGATGCAGATTGTTAGTTGTCTGCTTATTTGCCCTATACAGTATATTGTTTCATGCAGTTTTTGCATAGAATCTTGTAAATTACATTAGTCTTGTACATGGTCAGTATTGGGTCTTTTGTCCTCCTAAGTTGTCTGAGCATGGCTATCGGTTTACGGGCTGTCATGAATCCCAGTGATTGGAGAATCTTCGCAAGAATTCTGAGCCAGTATCAAAAATGTAGACGTAGACAAGGACGAAGCAATGGTCTCATTTGATGTAACAGCATTGTTCACTTCAATTGACAAAACTCTAGCCAGGGAGATAATAGCCAACCTCCTGGACAGGCAGAACAGAAAACACAACGAGGAAATCTATCAACAAGGACTGCATACTGAAACTACTAGACCTGTGCTTGATGACACTTCACATTCAACAACTAAATGTATGAACAGATCAATGGCACACCTATGGGCTCACCCATATCTGGGCTCCAAGCAGAAGCAGTGATGCAAAGATTGGAACAAACAGCCCTACCACAAATCCAAACCAAACTCTGGATCAGATACGTGGATGACATTTGTGTTAACATTAAGGGAACAGAAATCAAGAACACTGGATCATCAACATCATACTCGCAGGGATCATAATTACAGGGGAGGAGGAAAGCAAAATCAACTCCCATTCCTGGATGTGAT
This sequence comes from Chiloscyllium plagiosum, assembly GCF_004010195.1. Lineage (NCBI taxonomy): Eukaryota > Metazoa > Chordata > Chondrichthyes > Orectolobiformes > Hemiscylliidae > Chiloscyllium > Chiloscyllium plagiosum. Next base: position 12,206,305 of record NC_057719.1, read on the forward strand.
GGTATGAAGAGCACAGAACGGTGGATGTACCACAAAAGTGTACAAAGTCCCACACATCAACCAGGTCCTGAATTACAACAGCAACCACCCAAACACATGAGAAGCTGCAATAGGACCCTGTTTGAAAGGGCTACAATACACTGCAGCACTCCCAACTTATGAAGGGAAGAAGAACACCTTCACAGAGTATTTGCCAACAACGGCTATCCCCACAACTTTGTCTGCAGATGCCTAACAGATAAACAACATGACAAGGATGTGCCGTGACCTAACTCTCACTCCATGCTATCTTCAAATAAAAAGCATCTGAGCTGACAGCCAGACTTCTCTGAACACTGGTATTCATGACTGCTCATAAACCGACAGCCACGCTCAGACAAAACTTGCCTGTCAAGTCCAAGACTAAAGTAATTTTCAAGATTCCATTCAAAGACTGCAGAAATCACACAATAGGGCAAACAAGCAGATAACTATCAATCCACATCCACTAACACCAACTAGCCACTAAACACCATGACCAGCTATCCCTAGGAGCCATACACAGATGACAGGGACCACAAATTTTGACTGGAACAGCACAACAGTCATAAGACATGCTAAGCAGAGGATAGCCAGAGAATTCCTAGAAGCATGGCACTCATCCCATGGACTCTAAATCAACAAGCGCTATGACCTGGACCCAATATACTGGCCACCACAATGAGCAACTGGCAGCAGCAGAAACAGAACCAAATAAATTCCAGAAGAGACAGTACAGCAGTGCTTCACAGGAGGCTCCAAAGCACTGGTGATGTCACCTAGACAAGGGATGAAACATCTGTAGATCAGCTTCCCAGCTCAGCGAACATACCTGCAACCATGATAACAGGCACCCAAGCTGCAAATCTTACACAAACTTTGAACACAAAGGAACTTTAGGATACTTGTACATGAAACAGAAAGGTAGCATAGAAGTGAAGCAGATAATCAGGAAGGCTAAAGGAATGATGGCCCTTTATTTCAAGCGCATGATTGTGGAAGTTTACTGAAAGTGTACCAATGTTGGTGAAATCACGTGTGGAATACTGTCAGCGGTTTTGTCCCTTTTATTTAAAGATCATTTTCATTGGAGTTAAGAGAAGGTTGAGTAAGGTGATCCCAATGTGGAGGGATTGTCTTTGATCAAAGACTAAACAGGTTGGTTCTCTACTCGTGTTTAGAAGAATGAGAGGTGATCTTATTGAAACATTTTAAGATTCTAAAGGGGCTTGGTAAATAAATGCTGAATGGATGTTTCCCTGACAGGAAAATCTACAATTACCGTGCATAATCTCAGGATAAAGGGGTGCCAATTTCAGACTGAGATAAGGAGAAATTTCATGAAGGTTGAGAGTCCTTCTGTAGAGTTATGGAGGCAGAGTCCTTGTGTATTTTTCAATTAAATTTGATCAATAGGGGAATTGACAGTGGGAAAGGCAGAAAAGTAGGCATCAGGAATTTGAGTTAAATCAGAATCCTACTGGCCTAGACCTGTTTTTCTTTTCTTCGACTTGTAGGATGTCAATGTGACTGGCTGGCCATCATTTATTACTCTTGAGACACCGGTGAGCACCTCCTTGAACTGTAGTCCATGTGCTGTAGGTTAGGTAAAAACAATTACTGACTGACTGCAGATGCTGGAAACCAGAGACTAGATTAGAGTGGTGCAGGAAAAGCACACAGTTCAGGCAGCATCCAAGGAACAGTAAAATTGACGTTTCGGGCAAAAGCCCTTCATCAGAAATAGAGGCAGAGAGCCTGAAGGGTAGAGAGATAAGTAAGAGAGTTGGGGTGGGGAGAAAGTAGCAGAGTGCAATAGGTGAGTGGGGGAGGGGATGAAGGTGATAGGTCGGGGAAGGGTGGAGTGGATAGGTGGACAGATTTTAGGCAAGTAGGACAAGTCATGGGGACCGTGCTGAGCTGGAAGTTTGGAACTGGGGTGAGGTGGGGGAAGGGGAAATGAGGAAACTGTTGAAGTCCACATTGATGCCCTGGGGTTGGT
>NC_057719.1:12208500-12221875 GCF_004010195.1 Chiloscyllium plagiosum
GTTAGTGGGGTCTGTTTGGAGGTGGCGGAAATGTTGGCGGATGGTTTGGTTTATGTGAAGGGTGGAAGGTGAGCACCAGGGGCGTTCTGTCCTTGTTACGGTTGGAGGGGTGGGGTCTGAGGGCGGAGGTGCAGGATGCGGACGAGATGCATTGGAGGGCACCTATAACCACGTGGGAAGGGAAATTGCGGTCTCTAAAGAAGGAGGCCATCTGGTGTGTTCTGTGGTGGAACTGGTCCTCCTGGGAGCAGATGCGGCGGAGGAATTGAGAATATGGGATGGCATTTTTGCAGGAGGGAGTGGGAAGAGGTGTAATCCAGGTAGCTGTTGAAGTCGGGTTTTTAAAAAATGTTGGTATCAAGCCGGTCATCATTAATGGCAATGGAGCGGTCTACGAAGGGGCGGGTGGTGTCAGAAATGGTCCAGGTAAGTTTTTAGGTCCGGGTGGAATGTGTTGGTGAAGTTGATGATTTGCTCAACCTCCTCACGGGAGCACGAGGTGGCGCCAATGCAGTCATCAATGTAGCTGAGGAAGAGGTGGGGAGTGGTGCCGGTGTAATCACGCAAGATGGACTGTTCTACGTAGCCAACAAAGAGACCGGCATAGCTGGGGCCCATACGGGTGCCCATGGCTACCCCTTTGGTCTGGAGGAAGTGGGAGGATTCGAAGGAGGAATTAAGGGTGAGGACCGGTTTGGCCAAACGAATGAGTGTGTCTGTGGAAGGGTACTGTTGGGGACGTCGGGAGAGGAAGGAAATGGAGGGCTTGGAGGCCCTGGTCATGGCGGATGGAGGTGTAGAGGGATTGGATATCATGGTGAAGATGAGGCGTTGGGGACCATGGAAACAGAAGTCTTGGAGGAGGTGGAGGGCGTGGGTGGTGTCTCGAACGTATGTGGGGAGTTCCTGGACTAGGGGAGGGTAGGACCATTTCGAGGTAGGTAGAAATGAGTTCAGTGGGGCAGGAGCATGCTGAGACAATGGGTTGGCCAGGGTGGTCAGGCTTGTGGATCTTGGGAAGGAGTTAGAACCGGGCCGTGCGGGATGTGCTGTAGGTTGACCCACTATTCCATTTGGGATGGAATTACCCAATTTTGAGCCTGTGACACTGAAGGACTGCCATTTTGTTCCTTGGAGGGAATTTGCAGATGGTGATGGTGTATCTGCTGTCCTAGTCCTTCTCGATGAAAGTGGTTGTGGGTTTGGAAAGTTCTGTCTAAGGCGTTTTAGGGAATTTCTGCAATGCGACTTGGAGATGGTATGCACTGCTGCGACTGAATGTCGGTGTAGGGGAATGGATGTTTGTGGATATGATGCCGATGAGGTGGGGCGCTTTGTCCTGAATGGTGTCAGACTATACCTGTCCAACCAAGTGGGACATATGCCTTCGCAGTACTGAATTGTGCCTTCTAGATATTTGATAGGATGTGGGGAGTCAGGAGGTGAGGTACTCCCTGCAGTATTATTAGATTCTGATCTGTTCTTTTATGTTTGTTTGTTTATATAACAGCCCCAGCCAATTCAACCTCCCAATAGCTCAAATCCTCCAACCCTGACAACATCCTTTGTAAATCTTTTCCGAACCCTTTCAAGTTTCACAACATCCTTCAAATAGGAAAGAGACCAGATATACACTTGTTGCACTATGAATGTGGGCTACTTTAGTATCTAAGGAATCACAAGTGTTTCTGAACATTTTGCACTCGGCGATCATCTCCACTTCTGACCTAATAATGGAGGTAAGGTCATTGTTGAAGCAGCTTAAGATGGTTGGGCCCTGGAAACTAGGTATAACTACAGTCAGCCCAAACAGAGTTTGCCCCGAATACCCATTGATTCCAGTTTTGCTCTGCCACTGTGCCATCATCTCTGCTGGTGGAACAGGGCATATCTGGTGATCGTGGTGCTTGGGACATTGTCTGTCTGTAAGGTATGGTTCTTTGAGTTTGGCTGTGCCAGTCTGCTGCTTGACCAGTCTGTGAGACAGCTCTCCTGATTTTGGCACTATTCCCCCAGATGTTAGGAAGGAGTCCTTTGCAAGGCCAACAGGGCTGCTTCTGTCCTTGTCTTTTTTTCAGGTGCCTAAGTTGATGCCAGGTGGTTTATCCAGTTTTATGTCTTTGTAGACACTATAACAATTGATACGACTGAGTGGCTTGCTCGTCTATATGAAGGCAGAGGAGATCCAACACGTTGCTGTGATTGAGCATGGTGACTTTTTTAACAAGTGATAATGATTCATAGTCATTGATAGATTCTTAATTGTAGGTATTTTTATTGAATTCGAATTCTGCCATGGTGGGATTCACTCCTGGGTTTCCAGAATATAAACTGAGTTTCTAGATTGATGATTTTTATTGTTTTAAATACACAAGAATGTATACAGAAGAACCAAGTTTGCTATTCTCTCAACCAGCTACTTGTAAGTAGGACAGGGTTGAACGCAGAAGCGAGAAATGATAAACTTGGCTGATTCTGAATGTACTAGATTTACCTTCACAATAACCTGGAGCTGCCTTCCCAATAGATAGAAATGTTGGAATTGTTTAACAAGCATAGTTAGTTGACAGTGATGAGATGGTTGTACAATAAAAATAGCATACAGTCCTCTTTTAGATAGAATCAAGGTAGATGCTGAATACTTTCCTCAGGTTTGTTTGTATTGTTCATTTCCTCCTTTCTGCCCTTTTCTGTGTCACCATTAAATGCACAGTTTTTGAAATGAACCAGAAATGATGTGAATGAAAATGTATATTGAGCAGATAAACTATGTATATACTCTAGAATACTGCAGTTGTTGGAAATTCACAGCATGGATGGTCACTGTTTATTCAAGATTGAGCGAAACAACAGATTTTAAAATTAGTGTGAAAATCAAGGGTTATGAGACAAAGTGGAATTGAGAATTATCAGATCACATCTCATTGAATGGTGGTGCAGGCTTGATTGACTGGCCTCTGTCTCCCTCCATGCTATTATGGTCTCAAGGTAGTATTGGTGAGGAGTGAAAGAAGGTAATGGTTAAGGTAGGTCTTTGGTCAGATGTTCCCATGTTGGAGTGTTTCTGGCACCTTTTGATAAGCTGTGCGTATTCCTAATAATCCCCTTATGAACTTGGTTTTGTGTACTTTTTGATGGGCACTAATTGGGTTTGGTTAGTGTCAGTTCTGAAATTGGATGTGTTTTCTGTCCTTAATATCTTAAACAGTATTAATTGGTAAGGATGCCATTGCCTCACTTCATGATATGAAGAAACTTAGGGGCCCTTAAACTTGGGAGCAGGGATGTTGGCAGTAAATTACATGGATTGAAGAATCACTGGGAATCTAGTGATTTGAGTGAATCTGTTGGCTTGCTTCTATCAAATGTGCTTTGACATGCTTGTCAGCTGCTTGTGATGAATTGATAAAGCATTAGAATCATCTCTGAAAAAGACAAGGGGAACATTGAAATGGAGCTAAGCTTAGGATGGGAAAGATGCATGTTACTGTACCTTTTTTAAAACCGTATATGTCATCTTGTGAGTAAAGGGGACACTTCCCTCTAATGAGGGAAAACTAAAGCTGATTGCAGCTTTAGCTCCTAAGAAGACCACAAAATTAAACTTTGCTCTTTCTTTAGTTAGACTTTTCTTGAGCTAAATATAATGCCTTGTCCTCTACTCAGCCTTCATCAGTTTGTTAAACATTACTGTTATAAGAAAGGTATAATTATAGCATACTAACTTTATGTACAGTTTGTGTTGAAAAATGTGGTGCTGGAAAAGCACAAGTCGGGCAGCATCCTAGGAGCAGGTGAATCTCTGTTTCGGACATCAGCCCTGGAGCATGAATATACAGTTTCGCTTGAGTGCAGAACATGAATATTGCTGGCGAGGTACATAACAAGGATTTCATCTAGAATTTATCAAGATAAATTTACCATGTTTCAAATGATCATAAAGTTTGTTAGTTGATGCTTGTTTGCCGATGTGTTGTCATAACCGGGTGAAGATTGGGTGTCTCGGTTCCGCAATCGCTCAATAAACACTCGTGATCGGTCTGGCCCTTTAACACTCTATTTCTTATGACCAGGCACAGATCGTCCAGAAATAGAGGTTATGCGCTTCTGTGTTCCTCAGAGGAGCTGCACACATGGCTTAAAATAAAGACATTTTTAGACTTTTCTTAAAGGTGCAGACTATGATCGCATAGTACATTCAGACATTTACCAATCAATACACAATATTGCTTTATTTGGCAGGTACTTGATCCAGTGATATTTCCTGGAACCCAACTTTGTTTTCCAATACTCAGGCCACCCTTATCTCACTAACTGAGCCATTGCACCTACATTTGAAAGTCAGTTAGGATGGCCAGTAATGTCTTGTCTAGTTATTTCTATGCTGTAAAGGGAGCATTGTCTGCTAATCTCTATTGAAACAGTTATGCAGTTAGTCAGTTATGCAGCCATATCAAAATTAAAAGCCATTTTATGCAGCTTATTTTTTTATTCAAATTTCCACCGCCAGGAAGAAAGAAAACAACCGAGTGGCCAGTGACCAGCAGTGCCCTTCACATCAAAGGGCAATGCTGTGTGATCAAACAGTGAAGGGGAGGGCAGGGATTAAATCAAAATAGAATTGGAAGGGGAAATAATGCACTCCACTCCCTGTGGCGCCCTCCTCTCCCTGAACAACTAGAGTGTTGGTGGAGACCGCGTGCTCCTTCTCCAAGGGCACCCAGGCTCTAATGTAACCGCGGAAGAGAGGCAGGCAATCGGCCCGAACGACCCCCTCCACCGCCCGCTACCTGGACCTGTTTATGGCCAGTTTGGCCAGGCCCAGGAGCAAACCCATGAGGAGGTCTTCAGACCTGCCCTCCCTCCTCCGTACCAGGTGCCTGAAGATCAGGAGTGTGGAACTAAGGTGCAGCCAAAAGCAGAGGAGGTTTTTGAGAAAATCAAAAAAGAAAATCAAAAACGCCCACACCCAATATACTATGGAGTCCACTGACTCCATAGCGCCACAGAACAAGCAGTTGGGCTGGGAGTCTGTGAACCACCGCAATCTGCGGTTGCAGGGGACCGCTGCGTGCACCACCCTCCACCCCAGATCCCCGAGAGAAAGGTGGAGGACTCCCGCGTAGAGAGCCCTCCACTGGGGATCCCCACCACCCAGTGGCAAAAGGGGACCGCCAAGGCGTGTCTGGACGGTGGATGAGGGAGAAGAGGTGGACAGTGTGCAGCAGCAGTCGATACAGGACCCGCCTTTTTACGTTCTTAAAAGGGACAAAATTAAAATTCTGGAGGCAGCTCAGGTTTTGGGGCACAGGCTCCCATGGGAAGTTCGGGACTTTGGGGCCAATGTGAAATTCCGTCCGGGCTGGGGTGAGCGTGGACGGGATCCCACCGCACACCTGAGCATCCTCCAACTGGTGCACTACATCGGTTCCGAGCACCGCCGTTTTAAGGCGTCAGATGGGGGTGGCCACGTACCGGACCTCTACCGCTGCTCTGCTTGCTATGTCCTGTGGCAGGGTCCCGCCCAGGCCCCTGGCAACCAGCACGTCCCCGACCATGGTCACCCTCGCTGCTACGGACGTCTTATGCAGCTTTTTTTATTAATCAAATTATAAAAACAGTTTACAACAAACAGGTACATTTACAGCTGCATACAAGATACAGCAATTTTACAAGGGAGAGGAGCAGCAAAGCCAGGCCCCAAACCCTACCATTCAAACAGTTTACAGGGACATGAGGACAAACCTCATCCCAGTTTCTTATGCAGCTTTTAGCAGAATTGTCAATTTGCAGCCTAGAAGCCATTTTGCCATTCAAAGATTGAGAGAAGATTTGTAGCTCGGGTGCTCGTTGTGGTTCTGTTCGCTGAGCCAGGAATTTGTTGCAGATGTTTCGTCCCCTGTCTAGGTGACATCCTCAGTGCTTGGGAGCTTCTGTGATCTTTCCTCCAACATTTGTAGTGGTTTGAATCTGCCGCTTCCGGTTGTCAGTTCCAGCTGTCCGTTGCAGTGGCCGGTATATTGGGTACAGGTCAATGGGCTTATTGATTGAATCTGAATCTGTGGATGAGTGCCATGCCTCTAGGAATTCCCTGGCTGTTCTGTTTGGCTTGTCCTACAATAGTAGTGTTGTCCCAGTCGAATTCATGTTGCTTGTCATCTGCGTGTGTGGCTACTAAGGATAGCTGGTCATGTTGTTTTGTGGCTACTTGGTCATGGATGCGGATCGCTAGCTGTCTTCCTGTTTATCCTATGTAGTGTTTTGTACAGACATGCATGGGATTTGTACACTACATTGGTTTTGCTCATACTGGGTATCGGGTCCTTCGTCCTGTTGAGTTGTTGTCTGAGAGTGGCTGTTGGTTTGTGTGCTGTTATGAGTCCTAGTGGTCGCAGTAGTCTGGCTGTCAGTTCGGAAATGCTCTTGATGTATGGTAGTGTGGCTAGTCCTTTGGGTTGTGGCATGTCCTCGTTCCGTTGTCTTTCCCTTAGGCATCTGTTGATGAAATTGCGCGGGTATCTGTTTTTGGTGAATACATTGTATAGGTGGTGTTCTTCCTCTTTTTGCAGTTCTGGTGTACTGCGGTGTGTTGTGGCCCTTTTTGAATAGTGTCTGATGCAACTTCTTGTGTGTGTTGGGGTGGTTGCTTTCGTAGTTCAGGACTTGGTCTGTGTGTGTGGCTTTCCTGTATACTTTTGTGGTGAATTCTCTGTTAGGTGTTCTCTGTACCATTACATCTAGGAATGTGAGTTGGTTGTCCTTTTTCTTCCTCTCTCGTGAATCAGATTCCTGTGAGTGTGGCGTTGATGATCCGGTGTGTGTTCTCTTTGTGTTTTTAATGATTACAAAGGTGTCATCCACATATCTGACCCAGAGTTTGGATTGAATTTGCGGTAAGACTGTTTGTTCTAATCTTTGCCAACACCAACTAGCCACGAAATGACACGACCAGCTATCCTTAGTAGCCACACACGCAGATGACAAGCAACATGAATTCGACTGGGACAACACCTACTATTATAGGACAAGCCAAACAGAACAGCCAGGGAATTCCTAGAGGCATGGCACTCATCCACAGATTCAATCAATAAGCCCATCGACCTGGACCCAATATACCGGCCACTGCAGTGGACAGCTGGAACTGACAACCGGAAGCGGCAGATTCAAACCACTACAAATGCCGGAGGAAAGATCACAGAAGCGCTTCACAGGAGGCTCCCAAGCACAGAGGATATCAACTAGACGGGACGAAACGTCTGTAACACAAATTCCCGGCTTGGCGAACAGAACCACAACCATTTTGCCATATTATTTACACTGAGAATCCATTTTATTGCTGCTTAAATTAAGAACATCTGTTAAGCGGTTGTTCCTGACAACTAGTTACTTCAACCTGTATTCAGATTTCAGATCCTCAAGGGCAGGACAGGTTCCTTAAGGTTTGAATGTATTATTTCTGTTTGCAAAGAACAGTTGTATATGAAATATATCACTTCTTGCAAGTCTAAATAGACCATGTTATGAAACTCCACTGATTATTTCCAGTTGGGAATATTCAGTGTGCTGTTGGCACGCTCAAGGTTATTCTGAAAGTGCTGTCCAATTAGTCACACAGCACGTAAACAGGTCCTTTGGTTCAACTTGTCTATGGCAATCAGGTTTCCCAAACTAAACTAATCCCATTTCCTGTATTTTGGCCATGTCCTACTCCTGTACCTGTTCAGTTTTTTTAAATGTTGCAACTGTACCTGTGCCTGCCACCACCTCTGGCAATTCATTCCACATACGAACCCATCTCTGTGAAAATGTTGTCCTCCGGTTCCTTTTTAAGTCTTTTTCCTCTGACCTTTAACCTATGCCCCCTCTTTTTGGATTTCACGACCTGAGGGAAAAGACCTTTGCTATTCACCTTAACTATGGCCCTCATGATTTTATAAACCCAAAAGGTCACCCTTCAATCTCCTACTCTCCAGCCCCTCCTTGTAACTCAAACTCACCTAGTCCCAGTAACATCTTTAAATAATTTCTGTACCTTTTCCAAATTAATTTTCTTTCTATAGAAGGGGGAATAGATTTATATGCTGTAGGCCAAAAGTGGCCCCTCCAATGTCCTGTACAGCCACATCATGTGTCTCAACTCCTATACTCAATGGTCTGAGCAATGAAGGCAAGTGTGCCAAACACCACCTCCGCTCTGTCTACATTGTGACACCACTTCCAAGGAGCTATGTGCCTGAACCCCTCGGTCTTGCTGCTTGACAGCACTCACCAGTACTCTGCCTTAACTGTGTAAGTCCTGCCCTTATTTATCTAAATTAACTCCATCTACCATTCCTCCACAAGCTGACCAAGATCGCATTGTACCCTTAATAACCTTAGTTGATGTCCACTACGCTGCCACCATTTTTGGTGTCATCTGCAAACTTACTAACCATGCTTCCTATATTCTAATCCAAATTGTTTATGTAAATGACACAATAGTGGGACCAGCGGAGCAATGCTGGTCACAGACTTCCAGTCTGAAAAGCAACACTCTACCACAACCCTCTGTCTCCTACCATCAAGCCAATTTTGTATCCAGTTGGCTAGCTTTCCCTGGATCCATGTCATCTAACTTAGCTAAACTTACTACCATGATGTTTGCTAGCATAAACTGGTTGAGTATAATCCGAAGGAATGTGCTGTTTGATCTGATTAATGTCAAGTGTACCTGGCATCACATCAATATATGCACACCATTGCTCAGCTGTGTGCACTAAGCAGAACATCCTTTGTGATCTGGCAGTAATATGAAATTTTTTTTTTGGTTGTTTCAATTTGCGTTCATGCCTTTCTAGGGTAACTTGAGGTGGACCAGGCAGCTTTCAGATCCAAAAGTAGCAGCCTTTTGACCTGTAGATTGATTTGATTTATTGTTGTCACATGTACTGATAGTGAAAAATTTTGTTTTGTTGTGCTATCCAGTCAAATCAAACCTTAAGTAAGTATATCAGGGTAATAAAGTGCAGAATATTGTGTTGAAGATTCAGAAAAATTTAACTCTATAATATGAGACGTTCATTCATAACTCTTAACAGTGGGGAAGAAGCTGTTCTTAAATCTGTGGGTATGTGTTTTAAAACTTTTTTGTATCTTCGGTCTGATGCAACAGGGATGGGAGGGGTCTCTGATTATGTTAGCTGCCTTCCTGAGGCAGAAGGAAGTGTAGCCGGAGTCAGTGGAAGGAAGGCTGTTTTTATTTTGTGTGTGATGGACAGTTTATTCACTCTGCATTGTGCAAAGCCAACAACCTGACCAGGATAGATATTGTCTTTGTAGATAGTTTTATGCTCTATTTCAGTTCAAGTTTGCACGTCATTATCAGCAACCTTTCTTCCTACAGTATGAATTATTTTCATCATTAGAAATTTTGCATTCTTACTTTAGGCCTGATGAGTGTATTTGACCTGAAGGGCTTTGGTTCTTGTGGCAAGTATGATTCTGATTCTGATTTGAAGTAAGTTGATACACTGCGCGTGAGGATTTTAAGATCACGCCAGTTAATTTAGCCTACATTGAAGAAGCAGAAGGAAAAGTTTTAAAGAGGGAAGTGGAATCTCCCGTCCTGAATGGATGAAGGTTTACTGAAATACTAACAAAGCTGAGTTAAGCAATACTCTGCTTGTAGCACCACATAGAAGTTGCATTTTTAATTTATAAACATGCTTCCATTGACTTTTTTAAAAAAAATTCATTCATGGCACTTGTGTGTCTGGGTATTCATCATTAATTGCACTTGAGGTTAGTAGTGAACTGTAGCTCTTTGGATGCAGGTACATACACCCACGATGCTTTTAGGTAGGGAGTTTCTTCCAGCGACAGCCAAGGAAAGGCAAAACACTGCCAAGTCAGAATTATGTGCACTTCGGAGTTTGAATTCGTAGTTAATGGTGTTCCCATGTATCTGCTATCTTTTGCCTTTCTAGGTGGTATTGGTCCTGGGTTTAGAAGGTAAATGTCAAGGGAGCCTTATGGCTGAAGTGTATCTTGCAGAAGGTACACGCTGCTACTGCCAAGAGTTTGGAGTACACCCAGAAGTAAGCTGTAATTGTACACTGAATTGAGAAGTTTCAAGACCTGAAATGGATCTTCTAAATGTTTTCACAAATTTCTTAAGCTTGCAATAAGTGCAAGAATGTGATGCTTCATAAAATCTGTTCTTTTGTTGATCCACCTCTGGGTACCAGCTTGTAATACTGGTTGCCTGGGTCTGTCTTTTACCTCATCAGTTGACTGAAGTTCTCCTTCTGAACTATGTTCCTTTCTTGTGCACCAAGCTTGTAAGTTTTTCTGCTCATGAACTTCTGCTTGACACTAATCACTGTGCATGATCAGAAAGATCCTGAACTTTAATTGGCTTGGTAGTGCATGCACTGGATATGATCAGTCTCCGATTAGCTGAATGGTGTATGCTAAATTTATGCTATGTTTCTTTAGAAGGTAATGGTCATCTTAAGTGACATTACTTCTACACTCTTGTGATTCATTCTTTGATCTGCTAGTCATTTTTTTAAATCACCACTTCTGCCATATCAACCTGTTATATTTTGTTATATCAGCTTGTCAATGTTGCTGTTCACTGGCAATAATGTGGCACCAATGAAGTCATTTATGTTTGGTTAGTATGAAATGTGAACTCCCAGTGTTTCTTAATGGTAAGGTCCTAGGGAGTGTTGCTGAAAAAGAGACCTTGGAATTTAGGTTCATAGCTTCTTGAAAGTGGAGTCACAGGTAGATAGGATAGCGAAGGCGGCGTTTGGTATGCTTTCCTTTATTGTCAGAGTATTGATGGGGCTGTTTTCCCTGGAGCGTCGGAGGCTGAAGGGTGACCTTTTATAGAGGTTTACAAAATTTGAGAGGCATGGATAGGATAAATAGGCAAAGTCTTTCTTTTCCCTGGGGTCGGGGAGTCCAGAACTAGAGGGCATAGGTTTAGGGTGAGAGGGGAAAGATATAAGAGACCTAAGGGGCAACCTTTTCACAGAGGGTGGTATGTGTATGGAATGAGCTGCCAGAGGAAGTGGTGGAGGCTGGTACAATTGCAACATTAAAGAGGCATTTGGATGGGTATAAGAATAGGAAGGGTTTGGAGGGATATGGGCCGGGTACTGGCAGGTGGGACTAGACTGGGTTGGGATATCTGGACGGGTTGGACCGAAGGGTCTGTTTCCATGCTGTACATCTCTATTGTTAATGTTATAACGCATTAACTGAAGTTACTTTCCTGCGATCAGAGTATTTTTGGTTTTTCCAGAATTACCTTTATTACTGGATTGAATGTTAAAACTGATTGCAAAGTACCGATGCAAGATACCGCTAAATGCATAAGTTACAAAATATGTGAAACTCAAAAAAAAAAACCCACACAACTAATATACATTGCTTGTTGGAGTCAGTTAGCCCAGTGGATTGGACAGTTAGTTTGTAATTTAGAGTGATGTCAACTGTGTGGGTTCAAGTCCTGTACCAGCTGAGGTTATCATGACCAGCTTTTCTACTCAACCTCTCTCTCACCTGAGGCATGTGACCCTTAACCTCTTTAATGAGAGAGCAACTGTACGGTCTGGTAAGACGACAGTGACTTTTTTAAGTTCATGAAACTAAACCAACTTAAAACACAGCTATATCTTTGACTCAAAATTGTGCCTTTTTCACATCTGTAAAATTTTCACTGGCTTGAGCTATAGCGCTTGTAAAATCATAAACACATGACCTTAAGTTTTATGACAGCCCCGAACAAACAGTTTGTATAATCTGATAGATTAAGTTTTTCCAGGATGTCAAATGTCTACCTTCTGTACTTGAAATTTATGTAATGTATTGCATTTATTTAGAAAACATTGCACTTGGTTAAAATTGATAGCTTCAAAGCTAGCATGTACTGTTAAAGCTTGTAATCTATTTGAGTCATTAACTTGTTCATGATGAATTTGAATGTAAATTTTATTAACAGGACAGAAAGAGATGCCTCGAATTGGTCCATAGATAAGCTTAAGTCACTGTTGCTGGCAGTCAGTGTAGGAAATGATGAGGGAGTATGTAAAGTGACAGAGGTGACCAAGATGGATGGTGAAGCTTCAATTAACAACAGAAAAGGAAAACTGATTTTCTTCTTTGAGTGGAACATCCACATGTCATGGATAGGTGAGTAAAACATAAACCTTTTTTACCTAAGCAATTGATCCCATTTACAAAGAGAGTAGTGTGGTAATACAGTTCAGAAAAGTTTTGAGTCTTGCCTGTTAACTAATGTTGTTTGTGGCAGTGATGAGAATATTGCATTACCCTTTTGAAAGGATAGAAAACAGCCAGCATCCATTTCTTATTCACTCATCAATAACTTGATATTCACACCCATTTCCGTTAAATGAAGACAACTTTATCTATGGTAATGTGACTCTAGCCATGCCGTCATAATGTCATTAGATGACCAGAATCTATGGAACAGTATCTTGGCAAAAAGCCTTGTGTAGAGGGATGAATGAATGTATGTTGCAGGCCCATTTCTTCCAGTAAAAACACACGCTATAGGGGACAACTTTAAGCTTGATACTACCCCTACATGTCCAAAACTGAATTGTTTCGTAGTGCTGGTGCACTGTTTCTTTGATTTTAGTTACTAAATTGTCATAACAAAAATTGTTGCTGTCTTCTAATAGCTAAAATTGCATCAGAGTTTAAAGCTGTTTATAACCATTGCCACCAAACATGGTATTGCTTATATTGGGGATGGTCCTACATGTGCTAACGTTTGTAAGCTGACCAGTTGGCAGCAAAGGCTGTGATTTCAGTGCAGTCTGCCTGTGCAAAAGTACTAATGATGTCTGTTGGATAGCATTCAGTAATAAATGACACTGTTGCTGACAGTTTTAGAAAATGAAGAGGGAGTATGCAAAGTGACAGGTGACCAAGACTGATGATGAAGTTTCAATTAACAGATTACCATTTAGAAACAAGTCCATGAATAGGAAAAGGTGACCAGTTCAGTTATACAAAATTTCACTAAAGCAAGATGCATGATGTAAGAGGATGGCAAAATGGGTGGCTGGAGAAAATGAATGAGTCAATCTTTGGTGATTTTAACTCCATATTCAAATTCAAAGTACAATGGATTTTAAAATTTCTCTTGAAGATGAGGCTTTCCAGTGTAGTTAATTATTCAAAAAAGTGCAGACTGTGGTCTTTTTTTTTTAGATTACTGAGTGTGGAAACAGGCCTTTCGGCCCAACAAGTCCACACCGCCCCGCCGAAGCGCAACCCACCCATACCCCTACATGTACCCCTTACCTAACACTACGGGCAATTTAGCATGGCCAATTCACCTGACCTGCACATC
>NC_057719.1:12221891-12237901 GCF_004010195.1 Chiloscyllium plagiosum
GTCTCTGGCGCTGTGAGGCAGCAGTGCTAACCACTGTGCCACCATGCCGCCCAACTATGCCTTGTGGCCTGTATTGCTATTTCTATACCAGGTTTGCAAGTTACACTTCCAGTTTCTCACTGCACTGAAAGTGGCTTCTGATGTCCATGTTTCTTGTGTATGTAAACAAGATATTTAGCTAATTACCTTCATTATATTGGAGTTTTTGTTTCAAGAAGTATGAAGCTTATACAGTACGATACTTTTGAGGAGAAATAGAAATACTTTCAAATTGGCAAAATGGGAGGGTGGTGGTGTTTTCACCTTGATTACATTTATTGGTATCAAATAATTTAAAAACCTGGTTAAGTTTCCTTCACTTTATTTCCCCTCCCCTCACCTGCTGGACTTGATAGTGATGCAGGTGGATATATCATAAACTAGATTTTTTTTTTATTATAGGAACTTCAAAAACTGGAATTAAATATAAAGGAACTGTGGAGATACCAAACCTCTCAGATGAAAATGATATTGATGATGTAGATGTAAGTTTTTATATTGTTTGTATGCTGGACTAAATTGAACTGCTCTTCAGAGGAAGCATGAGTCACTGTCAATTGAGCCATTTTTGTTTTGGATCTGCCATTTTTTCTTTAGTTTGCTTTGCTTAAATAAGAATTGTTCCAGGCTTCTTCCAGTGCTGCTTTTAAAAAAAAAAAGTGACTGTGTCTCCTTTGTACTATTTATTCTTCATCATCTAAACAGAGGCTGGGACAGTCAAAATTGGAACCCAAGTTGCAAGTTGAACCTGTGTTGTTCTGTGAAGCAAACTAGAGTGAGAAACTCTTAATTGTTTATTTTATTAATAGGTATCTTCTGGGTGCAACCAGTTTTATCATCGTGTAGTTTACATTTAATATGACCTACAAATAACATTCAAGATGTACACCAAAAGAGACTGAGATTTGAAATATTAATTAATATTTTGAAAAGGATTTATTTCTGCCCTGCAAGTGTAGCACCAAGCTTGTAGAGGCTGATTGCTGCTTTAATCTTACTTTTCATATTTTGTTTCCAATATCAATCGGTTTTAAGTCAATTAATATGTTGATCTGGATAATGTATTTATAGTCTGCATGACCAGAAGACATTGGAGCAGAAATTAGGCCATTCAGCCCAACGAGTCTGCTCCGCCATCCAATCATGGTCGATGGGTTTTTCAACTCCATTTTCCTGCTTTGTCACAACCCATGATCCCCTTGATACTCAAACTGTTTATCTCCCGTCTTTAAATGTACATCTGCCTGTGGCACTGAATTCCACAAATTCACCACTCTGGCTAAAGAAGTTCTCCTTGGACTTTAGCAAGGCTGGTGATAAAAGTCTGTTATGACAGACTGCTCAAGTAAGGAAGAGTCATTGGTGTCCAAAGCAAGTGGCACATTGAAATCAAAATTGGCTGAGGTGGGAAGTGGAGGATGATGGTAAAGGGATGTTTCTGGAATTGGAAATCTGTTTCCAGTAGCTATGGTTCAGTGCTGGTGCCCTTGTTTATAGTGTGTTATTGATTTGGACTTGACTGTTGGGGTTATGGTCAAGAATTTCACGACTGACATTAAAATTAGCAGTGAGTAAAATTTGAGGAGGATAGCCATAAACTGCAGGAGGATATCATAGGCTAGTTATTTGGGCAGGGCAATGACAAATGGAATTCCCCTCAAAGATGAGGTAATATACTTGCAGAGCTGACAGGGTATGCTACTGCACTATGAATGGTAGAACCTTGGAAAGTATTAAAGATCAGAGGGACTTTGATATGCCAAGCCACAGAAGCCTGAAGGTAGCAGGGCAATGGATATGGTAGTAAAGTATATGGGATATATGCCTTTAGTTGACCTGTAGAATTCTATAGTGGGGAGGTTATGCTGAGAATGTGTTTAAAACACTGGTTAGGTGACAGGTGGGTCACGTGTGTAGTTCTGGTCACAATAAAAATGTTTGTACGAAAGGGGATGCAAAGGGGACCTGTCAGGATGCTGCAAGGACTGGAGGGAGGAAAGATGGAGAGATTGGGATTGTTTTGTTTGAAAGGAACAAATCGCGGTATATAAGATTGAGAAGTGCAGATAGGAAGACACTTTGTCCATTAGTAGAAGGGTCAATAATCAAGGGCATAGATTACTTGAAGCAATAGAAGGCTAAGAGGATGGTTGAGAATGTTTCATCCATTGAGGATGGTGGGGTTTGGAAAATCTTTCAGCTTCAATAGTATTTATTAATTAGCATTGTCATAGCTTCCAACACTGCGTCAATGGCATTAGTACAGTTAGACTTTTTATTAACTAGCTCAGTTGGGTCAAATGATTGCATGTCTGTATATGCGCGAGTCTAGAATTAAAGTTCAAAGATAGGCGTTAGCTTTTTGCTTTTGTCAAATATCTGTTGATTTTATTTAAGATATATCTTTTTCATTTGAATGTCTATATCTGCAGTGTCTTTTCTTTATGTTGCCTGATTAAGTTATTGGTATCTGATTTTGTGAAAGAGAAAAAATTGGCTTTTTTTGCTCATCTAAAACTAATTTAATGTGCAATCTTTAATGTTCTCAACTGCATTTCATCAACAGTATATTTATACTGTGACAGATTGAAATTTGTGGTAATAATGCAGGAAAAGGTAATTGCAAGAAGTTGTCGCACAATGTGATTCTAAACAATTTGTCTTTCCCTGCTTTTAGACTCCTATTGATTGGAAGACTGAGTGAATATATGTTTGAATTTTGTTTTCCAGGTTACTGTTGGGCTTGCAAAAGATGAGCCTGACACAATACTATTGGCCTTAATGAAAAGCGAAGGCGTGAAGAAGATCAGGGAAGCTCTCCTCAATTACATTGATACACTGAAATTAGGTAAGTGTAGAGTAAACATTGAAAACTTTGCTCGCCAGGAAAACCATAATCAATGCTCAAATTAACCAAGCCTTGAAGCACACTAAATGTCAACTAAACACTTGCATCCTTAGTTGTCCATTTAAAGCATTTTTGCACATGAGCTGCTGTCATTGGCTTAATTCTAGAAATTAACTCAAATTTAGGTCTAAGGTGACTTTTTCTTTTGCCTTTATAGTTGCTGAGCCTCTTGCTACCAGATACAGAACACCACTGCAAAATATAATCATACTTTTTAAAGTTGGGGGGGTGGAATTGAGGTTGGAAATTACCATATTCAGCATTATTATAGAGACTTGTATTTATTAACACAGGCAGAATCCTGTGCTTATAGCACCTTCACCATAGTAAAGCTGTTGTAGATAAGGGCTGTGGTATTAGGCTAACTTTTGAGTGCAAGATTAGAATAGGTACCTAATCCTTTATTTGAAATCTGAAATTTTCTTGTGGAATGTGGAGCGTCATTTTGGTGTGCGAGCAGGTGACCCAACTGCACACCCACTTGAACCATGTCAGTCAGATTGACTTAGCAATGTGGCCCAGCACTGACAGGTGTCAATTGTGTCTTAGCACTCTTACTATTCACATATCTGTCTGCTGTTAGGTAAATTTTAAAAATTTCACTGAAAATATTATTTATTCTGAATAACAACTGACCCCCTGGATTTCGGATGAAGATTGTGTATCTGCAGTGATGAATGCAACGTATAATAGGTCTTCTGTTATGACAGGAGATCCCCAAGAAGACAGTGAAATGCTTTAGTGATGTTGCAGAGACTACACAAACCTCCAAATCACTTACCGAACTTTTCGAGCACAAGCTACACAATATGTGGAAGAATCTATGCATTTCATGTTGGACTTGTTATTCATCTCAATCCATAGAACTGGAGTGAAAAATCATTCTCAATCCTGAGATTGTCTAAGAGGCAGCATAAAGAGTTAATTTTTGAAAGTACTTCATGGAAGATGGTACCAAATGGTTTAGCAACAAATTTGAGGACTGAAATAGTAGACGGCTACATAATTGTAGGTCAAAAAGTATAGAATGTAAAAAGATGATCGGAACTGAGTTGTGTGATATGCTTCAGCTCAACAATTAGTGAGAAGTTAAGCCATTAGTTATTAAAGCTGAGGATTTTTGAATTCCATATTTGGGGGATAGTGTTTCTTTTATTCTTTCGTGGGATGTGGGTATCTTTGGCTAGGCCAGCATTTGTTGTCCATTCCAAATTGCCCTTAGTGATGCCTGAACCCCTGCAGTCCTGTGTGTCAGTAATTCCAGAATTTTGACCCCACAACTTACGCACAGGAGGTTTCGTGACTTGAAGGGGAATTTGCAGGTGATGTCCCTGTGCATCATCTGCCCTTGTTCTTCTATGTGGTAGATGCACATGTTGGAAGGTACTGTTGAAAGACCTTGAATGGGTTACTAAGGACATCTTGTAGATGGGATATGATGCCACTTTGTCACTGTGATTGTGATAGACGGAGTATCAATTAAGCAGCAGCTTGTCAAGCTGCTTGTTATTGGAGCTCCACGAACCCAAGAGTGGCCATGCTAAATTACCCATCGTGTCCATGGATATGTAGGCTTAAGTGGGTTAGTCATGGAAATTGCATGGATGGGGTTGGGAGTGGGAGGTGGTCTGGGTGCTATACTCTTTGGAGAGTTGGTATTGACCTGATGGGCCAAATGGCCTGCTTCCACATTGTAGGAATCCTGTGATTCTTTTTTTCCAGAGCCTGGAGCACAATCTTGAGGCTGGCACTAAAGTGCACTACCAAACATTTACTGTATTGGTGGTTCATCTTTCAGGTGAAATACTGAACAAAGGCTCTAAAGAGGAGTATCTGTCCTCAGGTGAAAATGTAAAAATCCAATAATGCTTGTTTTTGAAGTGTACCAAAGGAATCCTTCTAGTGTTATACCAATGTTTATTTTGTCCTCGACCATCATCAAATGGATTTTCTGATCATAAAGATCACTGCTTTATGTACGAGTTTGCAAATTAGGCTATCATGTATCCTACTGTCCAATGATTAGGTTTACAATTGACACGACTGATGGGCTGTATATAAAGTTTGTTCTGTTCATACACTAGAATTCACTATTGCTTTTGGATTTTATTTCAGAATTTACTCAGGGAATGATCTTGCCAACGGTTAATGGAGTTCAAAAAGAACCATCAAAATCGAAGCCCAAGGTTGATCATCAGACAAAGGTTAAAAAGTATTTTGTGTGTTGCTCTTCAAATCATAGCTGACAGTTTTTTTTTAGCATTTTTCTGTCTGTGTCCTAATAGACCATAAAACAGTACAACACAGGAAAAGTGACTTTGGCCCACTATATCTCTGCCAACTATGATGCCAATCTAAAATAACCCCATCTACCTGCACATGGCCTATACCCCTCTGTTTTCTGCCTGTTTGTCTGTCTAAATGACTATTGAACATTGCAGTCATATCATCTTGTACCTCCCCTGTCAGTGTGTTGCAGGCATCCATTACCTCTGTGTATTTTTAAAAATAAACTTTTTCCTTCTCTTAAACTTCCACAAAAATAGAAATTGGGCCCAAAACATTAACTGATTTCTGTCCGCAGAAGATGCCAGACCTGCTGAATTTTTCCAGTAATATCTATTTTAATGTTTCTGATTTTTAAAGAATATTCATGTATGGGGTGAGAGCATTGTTGGCCAAGTCAGTATTTATTGCCCATCCTTAATTGTCCAGAGGGCAGTTAAAGATCAACCACATTGCTGTGGGTCTGGAGTCACATGTAGGACAGACCAGCTACGGTTGGTAGCTTCCTTCCCTAAAGCACATTAGTGAACCAGTCGTATTTTTCTGACGATCAACAATAGATTCATGGTCATCGTTAGACCCTTAATTTCAGATATTAATTGAATTCAAATTCCACCTTCTGTCATGGCAGGGTTCAAACCCAGGTCCCCAAAACATTATCTGAGTCTCTGGATTAACAGTCCAGCAATAATACAAACTAAACTATTGCCTCCCCTGATTTCCAGCATCTGATTATTTTGATTTTTCCATTTGAACTTTCTCCCTCCCACTTTAAATCTATGCCCCTTATACTCTGGGGGGGGGGAGGGGAAACACTGACCTATCCAGCCTATCGGTGCCTTGCATAATTTTATGTACTTCTATCGAGTTCCTCTCAGCCTTCAATTCTTCAAGCAAAACCAAACAATTCCAGTTAGGCCAACCTCTCCTTATGGCTAATACACTCCAACCTAGGTAATATCCTGGTAAATCTCATCTGCACGCTCTCCAAAGCCTCCATGTACTTCTATAGTGTGGTGACCAGAACTGCCCACTGTAGTCCAAATGTTACCTAATTCAAGTTTTATGCAACTGCAGCTTGACTTAGCAATTCTTTTGACTCCATTTTCTAACCAAGCGTGCCATACATCATTAGCACTTTATCTACTTGTGTTGCCATGTTCAGGGAGCTACTGACTTGCACTCCAAATTCCTTTTGTATATCAGTGCTCCTAAGGGTCCAGCCTTTTACTTCATAGTCTTGCATTTGACTTCAAATGCATCATCTCTCGCATCCAGATTAAACTATTCAAGTGATGTATAGAATCCACTGTGTTGTTTTTCCAACTAAGTCGCTTATGGTTAATGGATATTTTAGACTTATGGCATCTGAAACCTTTTCATGTGTTGTGGAATTAAATTCTTGAACATTAATTGTTAAAATAGCATTTAAATCATTTTTCTCCCTCCACCCCTATTCCCTCCAAAAAAAGGTCTGAAACAGCTTAAACTTCTAAATGATACGTGAGCACACTTTATTACAAAATCAAAACTACTTTTCTGTTTTGGGTTTGCATTAATCAGTTCTTAGTAAGTTTTCAGCTGTTCACTTGGCAGCAACCTTTTTATTCAGTGCCTATCTCCTAAAGGTTGATCTGATGCTGGGTGCTCAAGTATTGAATTTTTTTCAGAGTCAGAAGTGTACAGCATGGAAATCTATCCTTTGGTTCAACTCGTCCATGCTGACCAGATATCCTAACCTAACATAGTGCCGTTTGCCAGCACTCAGCCCATATCCCTCTAAATGCTTACTATTCATTCTACCCATCCTGTTTTAAAATGCTGTAATTGTACCAGCCTCCACCACTTCCTCTGAGACATGCGCCACCGTCTGTGTGTGGAAAAGGTTGCTCCATAGGTCCCTTTTTGTACCTTTTCCCTTACACTCTAAACCTATGCCCTCTAGTTCTGGAGCCCCTCCCAGCTCTGATAGTCAGCTCAGTGCTCTGACCAATAAAAGAAAGCACATGAAACACCTACACTATTCTATCTCCCTCCAACTCCACTTTCAAGGAGCTATGAACCTCCACTCCAAGATCTTTGTTCAGCAGCATTTCTCAGGACCTTTGTAATTGTATAAGTCCTGCTTTAATTTGCTTTTCCAAAATGCAGCACCTTGCATTTGTCTAAGTTAAACTCCACCTGCCATTTCTCAGCCCATTGGCCCATCTGATCATGATCCTGTTGTAATCTGAGGTATCCTTCTTCACTGTCCACTACACCTCCAATTTGTGTTATCTGCAAACTTACTAAATCTACCTCTTAAGTCAGTGATTTGGATGTGAACATAAATGATGAAAAGCAGTGGACCCAACAGCGATTCTTGTGGCACACCACTGGTCACAGGCCTGAAGTCTGAAAAGCAACCTTCCACCACCACCCTCTGTCTTCAGTCTTTGAGCCAGTTCTGTATCCAAATGGTTAGTTCTCTCTATTCCATGAGCTCTAACCTTGCTAACCAGTCTCCCATGAGGAACTTGTCGAATGCCTTACTGAAGTCCATATAGATCACATCTACCGCTCTGCCCTCCTCAATCCTCTTTGTTACTTCAAAAAACTCAATCAAGTTCATGAGACATGATTTCCCACGCACAAAGCCATGTTGACTATCCCTAATCAATCCTTACCTTTCCAAATGTATGTACATCCTGTCCCTCAGGATTCCCTCCAACAACTTCAGGCTTACTGGTCTATAGTTCCCTGGCTTTTCCTTACCACCTTTCTTAAATCCCCCTATTGATATGGCTTTTGAAAAAATTGCTGTCAATAGCAAATAAGCTGTGACATTTTTAAAAAAAAATGCATGTAGTATGGCACTAATTCACCTAAAGTAGGCAATAGAGCTTAAGTCAAACTCTCATTTCCCTACTAGAGCTGAAAGGTGACATAATTTTTGTCTCATGTTAAAAACCATAGTCCAAGGTTAATGCAATCTAAGGCTGGGTTTGTTTGATTTTCAGTTTGTTCAATTCAATAATGAATTTAGCTGTTCATATTGATCACTAATTGGTGACTTCCTAATCCACTGTTTCACCTTGCTCTTGGAAGCTTTTACTACTTCCTCTGTCATTGTGCTATACTTTACATGAATTACTTTCTTTTCAGGTTGCTGTGGGGCACTTACCCAGTCAGCTTACATCAGTTGGGGTCAAGATTCCAACCTGTAAGTTTAACTTAAAGGACTACTTTATGACATCACCAGAAGAATTATACAGAATCTTCATTACACAAGAGGCAAGTATGAAACAGTATGTATGTTGCTTTAGTACACCTTGTAGTGAAGTATGTCAAGATTTAGGAGCTGCTGTCTTGTCTCTTTTTTTGGCAGAAGAATCAAAAAAGTCCATGCAACAGAAAGAGATCATTGAGTTATCCCCAATTTTTTTTTTAACTTCAAAAAATCAATCATGTCAATCTTGCTGCTCTTTATTTTCTCCTTTCAAATATCTTTTTGGAAGGCTGTTACTGTGTAAAAGTGGATTCTAAATTCTAATGACTCATTGCGTGAAGTGCTTTTCTGATGTCAGAACTGATTTTTTTTACTTCTGAGCTCCCATTTGTTGTGGTTCTGTTCGCCGAGCTGGGAATTTGTGTTGCAGACGTTTCGTCCCCTGTCTAGGTGACATCCTCCGTGCTTGGGAGCCTCCTGTGAAGCGCTTCTGTGATCTTTCCTCCGGCATTTCTCGTGATTTGTCTCTGCCGCTTCCGGTTGTCAGTTCCAGCTGTCCGTTGCAGTGGTCGGTATATTGGGTCCAGGTCGATATGCTTATTGATTGAATCTGTGGATGAGTGCCATGCCTGTAGGAATTCCCTGGCTGTTCTCTTTGGCTTGTCCTATAATAGTAGTGTTGTCCCAGTCGAATTCATATTGCTTGTCATCTGCGTGTGGGGCTACTAAGGATAGCTGGTCGTGTCGTTTTGTGGCTAGTTGGTGTTCATGGATGAGGATCGTTAGCTGTCTTCCTGTCTGTCCTATGTAGTGTTTTGTGCAGTCCTTGCATGGGATTTTGTACACCTACATTGGTTTTGCTCATGCCGGGTATCCTTGCATGGGATCCTTGCAAGTCTTTCTAGGCTTTCAAGCTACCAAAGAAACCAGCTACTTTCATGTAATTAATTTCTCACTTGGAATCATTCTCTACTTCTTAACCTCAAATCTTTGTATCCTTAACTGGTAGTGGTCAAATTGGATACCAGTAGTGTTTTATGGCTGTTTGCTTTTGCCTCTTGAAATAACTCCAAATTCTGTATATTCTCTTAATTGTTTTGTTAATCTCTCCTGTCACTTCAAAGATTTGTGCCAAATGCTCTCTGGTCTCGATTGTTTTTGTTAAAATGGTACAATATTAAAAGCAGATGTATTGCTGCTGCATCCCCCGCCCCCTTTACTTCACCTTTTTTTGAATTTTAATTGTCAGTGTCATTCATTTCATCGGTCTGTTGGACAGCTTTGCAACAGTAAGCCTTTCTTACAGTTTACTGTACAACTTCTATGTCCTCTACAAAACCCGTCATTATATCTGACTGCAGTGGTGCTAGTGGTGAACAATGCAGAGTTCCAGATATCCCCTAATCCTGGTCACGAAAGGAGTACAATTTATCATCTTTGCTAATCCTTGGCCAGTGTTATGCCCAGGAAGTTTGTTTTGCTAAAGTCTTTTGCAAATGTTTTTATCATACTTTAAAAATTGTTGTACAGTAATCAACTACACTGCCCTTTGTTACCTCACCAAAAAAAGTCCAGTTAATTAAACATAATTTACCCTTCAATCCATACTGGCTCTCCTCTGTTTGTGCTTGTCTAACTGGCTGTTCATTTTCTCTCAACAAAGTTTTAAATGTGTTCAAATATTTGGAGTGAGCCTGGAACCTACAGCTTGCCAAAGCGCAGGTGAGAGCACCACACCAAGCTTGATTTGATTGTAAAAGCTTGATTAGTTGTAGACTACCAATCACCATCATGGAAATAGTTTTTATGTAACTCACCTGTGGGAGGTGGGCATTGCTGGCTGGCCAGCATTTGTTGCCTGTCCCTAAGTGCCCATGAGAAGGTGGTTGTGTGCTGGTGGAGGATGGCTCAGTAGTTAGCAATGCTGCCTCATAGCGCCAGGGTTCACGTCCATCCTTAGGTAACTGTGGAATTTGCATATTTTCCCCATATCTGCATACGTTTCCTCTGGGTGCTCTTATTTCCTCCCATAGTCCAAAGATGAGCAGCTTAGGTGGAAAAACCATGGGAAATGCAGGGATAGGGTAGGGGATGGGTCAGGGTGGGATGCTCTTCAGAGGGTCAGTGTGGACTTGATGGGCTTACGTGGTCTGCTTCCACGCTGTAGGGATTATCTGCTGGAGTCCACATGCTATAGGTTAATGCAGAATGCCATTTGGATCTAGCAACAGTGACGGAAGGGAAAGATATTTAAGTCAGGATGGCGAGTGGCTTGGAGGAGAACTTGCAGGTGGTGGTGTTCCCATATATCTGCTGGAAGTGGTCATGGGTTTGGAAAGTCCTGTCTAAGGATCTTTGAATATCTGCAGTGCATCTTGTAGATAGCAACAGTGCGAGTGGCTTGGAGGAGAACTTGCAGGTGGTGGTGTTCCCATATATCTGCTACCCTTGCCCTCTTAGATGGAAGTGGTCATGGGTTTGGAAAGTCCTGTCTAAGGATCTTTGAATATCTGCAGTGCATCTTGTAGATAGCAACAGTGTGTACTGAAGGTTTGGTGGCAGGAGTAGATGCTTGTGAATATGGTGCCAATCAAACCAGCTGCTTTGCCCTGGATGGTATCAGGCTTCTTGAGTGTTGAGCTGCCCCCATCCAGGCAAGTGAGGAGTATTCCATTGCAATCTTGACTTGTGCCTTTTAAGTGGTCAACAGGCTTTTAGGAGTTAAATTAGTTACTTGTCACTGTATTTCTAGTCTTTCACCTGCTCTTGGAGCCATTGCGTTTATGTAGTGAGTCCAGTAGAGTTTCTGGTCAGTAGTATCCCTCCCAGGATGGTGTTTGTGGGGAATTCAGTGATGGTAACCCCATTGAATGTCAATAGGTGGTGATTAGATTGTCTGTCTGTTATTGGAGATGGTCATTGCCTGGTGTTTGTGTGGCATGAATGGTCCTTGCCACTTATCAACACGAGCCTGGACATTGTCCAGATTCAAACATGGACTGCTTCAGTATCTGAGGAGTCACAAATGTTGCTGAACATTGATAATTGTACAATGAAGATCCCCACTTCAGACTTGATGACTGAGGGAAGTTCATTGATGAAACAGCTGAAGATATTTGTGTCTAGGACACTACCCTGAGGAACTGCTTCAGAGTTGTCCTGGAGCTGAGATAACTGACCTCCAACAACCAAAACCATCTTCCAAAGTGCCACATACTACACCAACCAGTGGAGAATTTGCCCTTAGTACACATGACTTTTTATCAGGCTCCTTCATGCCACACTTCTTCAAAACTGGCTTTGATGTTGAGAGCTCACACTGCCACTTCATCTCTACAGTTCACCTCTTCTGATCATTTTTGAACCAAGGCTATATTTGGGTCAGGACCTGAGTGGCCCTGGCAAAACCCAAACTGTGTTGCTGAGCAAATGCTGCTTGAAAGCTGCTTGATGACATCAAGCAGGTTGGATTTGTCCTGCTTTTTTGTGAACAGGATGTACCTCAACAACGTTTACAATGTCAGGTAAATGCCATGTTGTGACATGCCTTGGTTAGCAGAGTGGCATGTTCTGGATCATGTCTTCAGTACTGTCGCTGGAATGTTGTCAGGGCCTGTAGTCTTTGAAATATCCACTGCCTTCTATTTCTTGATACCAAGTTAAAATTGATTGAATTGGCTGAAGACTGGTATCTGTGATGCTGGGGACCACTGGAGAAGGCTGAGATGGATGATCCACTTGGTACTTTGGCTGAAGATTGTTGTAAGTGCTGCAGACATATCTTTATGATGTGTTGCGCTGTTCCACCATTAGGATAAGGATATCTGTAGTGTCGTCTCTAGTGAGTTGTTTAAATGTCTACCACCATTCATGACTTGATGTGCAGGACTGCAGACTTAGATTTGATCTCCTGGCTGTGGGATCACTTACCTCTGCCTGTTACTTCCTGCTTATGCTGTTTGGCATGCAAGAAGTCTATTAAGTAGCTTCACCAGATTGACCTGAAAAGTTGGTGTCATAGATATGCCTTAAGCTGTTTCTAGCATGCCCTCCTGAACTATCCATTTGAGCCTGGCTTGTTTGGTAGTAGTTGAGTTGGTATATACCAGGACATGAAGTTACAGATTGCACTGGAGTACAATTCTGTTGATGGCCAACAGTCTCTCATGAATGCCCAGTCTTGAATTGCTACATTTGTTTGAAGTCTCCCGTTTTTGGCATGGTGATAGTGCCACACCAAACGGAGCGTGTTTTTAATATAAAGGCGGGACTTCATCTCCACAAGGACTGTATCATTAAAAGTGACCACTGTACAGATGCATCTGCAGCTGGTAGACCGGTAAGGATGAGGTGAATTATGTTTTTTATCTTGGTTCTTTCACCACCTGCCACAGAGCCCATCCAGTAGCAATGTCTTTTTGGACCCATGGTAGATAGTGACGTCTCCTCCTTTTTCTCTCTTCTCTTACACGTGCGCGCGCAGAACATTTTGTGGCCATGGCACCCTCGGTGCTTCCTTCAAGTGTTGTTTAACAGAGTACTGATTTGTCAGCTGGAGGAGAAGAGTCATGAGCAGTACGTTTCCTTGCCTGTGTCTTACCTGAAGCCATGAGACTTTGTGGGTTCTAAAGTCAGTGCTGAGGAGTCTCAGGGCAAGTCCCTCCTGACTGTCCAGCTCTGTGCTGCCACCACTGGTTTGGTTTTAAGGCAAGTATAGTCTTCTGTTTGGGTAAAGAAGACCAAAACTCTGGATATCAAAGGTCTCTAACAATTGTAAAACTTCCTTTAATCTTGTACTCAATCACCTTGCATATAATTTGCCTTCCTAATAGCTTGCTTGACCTCTGAAAACCAATCACATGATCCCA
Source organism: Chiloscyllium plagiosum (assembly GCF_004010195.1). Lineage (NCBI taxonomy): Eukaryota > Metazoa > Chordata > Chondrichthyes > Orectolobiformes > Hemiscylliidae > Chiloscyllium > Chiloscyllium plagiosum. The sequence continues at coordinate 12,235,201 of NC_057719.1, forward strand.
ATTTTTCTAGATATCAGAATTTTATTATTTTGTTTCTATGGTGATATGAATTTATTCTTCAAGACGATAAAATATTTCTCCATTTCTACATCTACACTGTCCTGTCCACAAAATCCTCTGTATACCTGTGCAAATTGTCATCTTCACAGCCTACTTTTAAATCTAGTATTGTTATTGACAAACTTGGATATACTGTGGTTTATCTCCACAATTAAAGTAGATTTCAGTTGATGCTCATGCTGATCTTTGCAGCATCCCAGCAGTAACTTTATTTGACAGGCTCTAATTTCTTCTGTCAAACCAAGCCTCTACCCCAATCTCATGAGTCTTTATCTTGCACAGCAATCTTTAACTTTATAGAATTCCTCTTAAAAATCCAAATATAGAGCATCCATTGATTTCTCAGTCACATGTACTGTTATCGTACTGGTTAGATTTATCAAACTAATTTTCATTTTCATCAAACTGTTGACTACCTATTTAAACTGACTTTATTGATACTTTGTTCATGTTTTAATGGATTGTTTCCCAATGACTCCAGCTAGCTGACCTATAATCAATATTTTTCTAAGCTGTGAAATATGTAGCAACCCATAACACACCATGCAAGGAATAAACAGCTGCACATGACCTATATTAAAATGGTTGCATGGCACAAATTTGAAAGTTCATTGTAGTTGTTTGACTTCCCTCCTTCCTTGTTACATTTGACCACTCCAGAACCTTAGGCAGAGTTGAATTGAACTAAGATTAAATTTGAAATGCACAAAATATTTAGTTCACCCTTCTGGTAGGTAATTGTCATGTTAAAAGATTTGATTATCAACTCATTTCTCTGGTGTTGTAATTAATTCTGTCTCAGAACTTGTTTCATTAAAATGAAACAGTTGAGTTGTAGTTAACAATATTAATGGAGTTGAGGGGAGAGAGAGAAACCCTTGTTATATATTTCGTTGTTCTAAAGCTGACGTGATACCGTTCATCTTATTTTAGCTTATTCAGGCTTTCACACATGCACCAGCAGTTGTTGAGGCTACAAAAGGAGGGAAGTTTCGACTTCTAGATGGGAATGTCAGTGGGGAATTCTTGGAACTGGTGAGTGTCTGTGATTTTAAAATCTTGCATCACAAGTTGGGGACTTTAAAAATCTTTTTGGGGCCTAGAATCGAAGTCAACTTTCCATGCCTCTTGATGTTTAAATCTAAGGTACATTTATCCAAGTGGTAGCATATGGTAGTGATTTGATTAAAAAATAATTCTATCTAATTTTGTGTTCAGAAATTAATATAAGAACCCATATGGTAATGTTGAATTGAACTAAGATTAAATTTGAAATGCACAAAATATTTAGTTCACCCTTCTGGTAGGTAATTGTCATGTTAAAAGATTTGATTATCAACTCATACTTAGAGGCAGTTTAATTTCTGGGATCACACTCCATAAATTGATTGGGGGAGGGGGTAGTGATACGGGAAGAATTTTTGAATCAAAATTTTATTTGATTTGCTTTTCCCCACACTTATCCAAAAAATTTTGGTTCCTGGTGTTTACAAGGGAAAAGCCTTCCCATGCTTGTTACTTCTCCAGTTTTTGGAGAAGAGAAATTCAAAACCACATGCGATGTGAATCTGTAGTAAAATTTGCAGTGCTGAAGTCTCTCAACTAAGGCTAATTTTAGTGTAGTGACTTCATAATTTTTGTTTTTTCTTTGCTCCTATGTGAAGGATGTGAGAGTAAGTTCTGACTTCTAGAGGGGAATGACCGTGGGGAGTAGTGCTTGCTGTTAGTGGTGATGTTTTCACATAAACACTATCAACATACTGATGACCTAATTTTATTGACCAGGTTTCCGAGCAACGGATTATTATGAAATGGAGGTACAAGTCATGGCCAACTGGTATGTTTTTGTCCCTGTAGAGTTAATTGTTAAATATAACTATACCCGACAGAGCAAGAATTTGACTAAACTTTATATTGGCTAAAGTTCTCAATGCATTAATGAGTAGTGCCGTACAATGTATATACTTGATTCTAGCCCAGCCAAGTTATTTCAGTACACTTACAACATTGGCATCTACCTAACTATATAGAAAATTATTCAAGTCCTGTACACAAGCAGCAGGACAAATTAAACCTGGCCAATTACTATCATTTCAGTCTCCTCTATTGTCAGTGATGGAGGGAAGTCTTTGATAGTACCACTTGATAACACCTGTAAAAGAATAACCTGATCTCGGACATTTCAGGTTGGAATAAGACAGCCATTCAGCTCCCTCCTCATGAACTTGATCCAACCATGGACAAAGAGTCGAACTTGGAGTGAGGGTAGTTACCATAAAGTAGCATTTGACAGTATGGCATCAAAAGCTTCAAGAAAACTGGAGTAAATGGGAATCATTGGGGGATATGGGATCTCTGCTAGTTGGAGTCATACCTGACAAAATAAGTTAGTCATAAAGATGGACAGCACAGAAAAAGACCCTTCTGACTGACTCATCCATGCTGACCAGATATCCTAAATTAATCTAGTCCCGTTTGCCAGCACTTGGCCCATATTGCTCTAAACCTTCCTATTCATGTTCATGTTCCCATGATAATGCCCTTTTAAACATTTGTACCTGTACCAGCCTCTGTCACTTCCTCTTCCCCCCCCCCCCTCACTCTTTCCCCCCCCCTCACTCTTTCCCCCCCCCTCACTCTT
>NC_057719.1:12239083-12336481 GCF_004010195.1 Chiloscyllium plagiosum
CACTCACTACCGTTAAGGGTATAAATCCTGCTTTGATTTGCCTTTCCAAAATACAGCACCTCACATTTATCTAAATTCAGATCCATCTGCCACTTCAGTCCATCTGGTCAAAAGATCCCGTTGTAATCGGAGGTAACCTTCTTCGCTGCCCACTACACCTCCAACTGTGGTGTCATCTACAAACTTATCTGTACCCTCCTTAATCACATCCAAATCAATTATATAATGGCAGAATATAGTGGACCCAGCACCAATCCTTGTGACACACCACTGGTCACAGGCCTGTAGTCTGAAAAGCAACCCTCCACCACCACCTTCTGTCTTCTACCTTTTTTGAGCCAGTTCTGTATCCAGATGGTTAGTTCTCCTGTATTCCATGTGATCTAACCTTGCTAGTCAGTCTACCATGAGGAACCTTGTTGAATGCCTTACTGAAGTCCATATAGATCACGTACTCCACTCTGCCCTCATCAATCCTCTTCGCTATTTCAAAAAACTCAAATCAAGTCTGTGAGGCATGATTTCCTATGCACAAAGCCATGTTGACTATTCCTAATCAGTGCTTGCCCCTCCAAATACGTAAATCTTGTCCCTCAGGATTCCTTTCAACAACTTGTCCAGCACTGATGTCAGGCTCACCAGTCTATTGTTTCCTAGCTTTTCCTTACTAGCTTTTCTTAAATAGTGGCACCACGTTAGCTGACTTCTGGCATCTCACCTGTTACTCTCGATGCTCCAAATATCCAGCAAGGGGCCCAACAATCACTTCCCTACTTCCCATAGAGTTCTAGATGTACCTGATCAGGTCCTGGGGAGTTATGCACCTTCATGCATTTTAAGACATCCAGCACCATCATCTCTGTAATATGGATATTTTTCAAGAGGTCACCATCTATTTCCCCACATTTGTATCTTCCGTATCCTTCACCACAGTAGACATATGCAAAATACGAGTTTAGTATCTTCCCCCATTCCCTACGGTTCCACACATGGGCAGCCTTGGTGATCTTTGAGGGGTCCTGTTCTCTCCCTAGTTGCCCTTTTGTCCTTAATGTATTTGTAAAAGCCCTTGGATACTCCTTAACTCTATTTGCCAAAGCTATCTTATGTCCCCTTTTTGCTCTCCTGATTTCCCTGTTAAGTACACTCCTACTGCCTTTATACTGTAACTAAAACCTCAATTTCTGTAGTCATCCAGCATTTCCTAACAGCCTTGCCTTTCACCCTAACAGGAACATACTGTTTCTGGACTCTCGTTATCTGACTTTTGAAGGCTTCCCATTTTCCAGCTGTCTCCTTACCTGTGAACATTCGCCCCTGATCAACTCTTAAAAATTCTTACCTAATAATGTCAAAATTAGCCTTCCTCCAATTTAGAACTTCAACTTTTAGATCCAGTCTATCCTTTTCCATCACCTATTTAAAACTAATAGAATTATGGTCGCTGCCCCCAAAGTGCTTTCCCACTGACACCTTAGTCACCTGCCCGGCCTTATTTCCCAAGAGTAGATAAAGTTTTGCACCTTCTCTAGTAGATAGATCCACATACTGAATCAGAAGGTTTTCTTGTACACAGCTAACAAATTCCTCTCCATCTAAATCCTTAACACTGGCAGGCCCAGTCTGTTTGGAAAGCTAAAATCCCCTACCTTAACCACTCTATTATTCTTACAGATAGCTGAGATCTTACAAATTTGTTTCTCAATTTCTTGCTAACTGTTGGGCTGGGGGTCTATGGTATAATCCCACTAAGGTAATCATCCCTTTCTTATTTCTCAGTTCCACCCAAATAACTTCCCTGTAAATATTCCCAGGACTATCCTCCCCAAGTACAGTCCTAATGCTATCCCTTATCAAAAATGCCACTCCACCTTGTGTCTCGGGGGCCCCCTCCCCCATCCTTCCTACAGCATTTGTATCCTGGAACATGAGGCTGCCAATCCTGTCCATCCCTGAACCATGCCTCTAATTGCTCTGACGCTCCAGTCCCATGTTCCTAACCATGCCCTGAGTTCATCTGCCTTCCCTGTTAAGCTTCTTGCATTGAAATAAATGCAGTTTAATTTACCTAATTCTTTTTTCCTGCCTGCATTGTTTGTTTGACTTGCTCCTTTTCCCACTGAACCATTCTCAGATTGATCTTTTTCCTCACTATCTCCCTGGTTTCCCCCACCTTAATAGTTTAAAACCTCCTGAGCAGCTCTCGCAAATGTCCCTGCCAGTATATTGTCACCTTCCAGTTCAAGTGCAATCTAATCTTATACAGGTCACTTCAACCCCAGAAGAGATTCCAATGATCGAAAAATGTGAACCCTTCTCCCCTGCACCAGCTCCTTAGCCACTCATTCATCTGCTCTATCCTATTCCTGCACTCACTAGTAGCAATGGGAGTAATCGAGATATTACTGCCCTTGAGGACCTCCTTTTTAAATTCCTGCCTAACTTTCCTATATTCTCCCTTCAGAATCTTTTTTTTTTTTGTTCCTGTGTCGTTATTTCCAATGTGCACAATGGCCTCCTGTTCCCTTTCATCTTTGAGAATATTCTGTACACTCAGATATTCTTGATCCTGGCCCAGGGAGGCAACACACCATTCTGATCTCTCACTGTCAGCCACAGAAACATCTGTTTGTTTGCTTCTGACTAGAGAGTCCCTATCACAGTTTTCCTTCCATTACATTAGAGCTGGTCTCGGTATCAGAAACTTGGCTGTTCGTGCTACGTTCCCCTGAGTCCATCACCCTGTACGTTTTCCAAAACCGCATACTTGTTTAAGCAAATGAAAAAAAAAGCTGGAGAAACTCAGCAGGACTGGCATTGTCTGTGGAGGGAAAGCAGCGTTAACACTTTCGGATCCATTCATCTTATTCCCAAACTATTAGTAGCTAGGAAAAAGTGGTGTTTGTGCTGAGGACCATAAAGCTTGAATAAAAGAAAAGCTGATGATGGAGGCCATAAATTGGTGGGAAACAACTGCCTGTTCTGAAAGCAGCCTGTATTGTTACAGATGTGGGGTGTGTAAGGGACTAAAAGAAAGTATTGAACTTGATGTTGAAGTTCAGTGAGATGCTATTTTGCCAGCTTACACTGACCTTTGCTCAAGCACTGCAGTCGCCCTGAGATGGAAAGACTTGCCATGGAACAATGTGTTGAAGTGACCGGGAACTGAAAGCTTGACATGATTTTTGCGTTCGGTTGCCCAATCTTCATTTCGTCTTCCTCATCTAGAGGAAACCATTGTCAACTGCGAATACAGTGGACTAGATTGAGCGGTGCACGTAAATTGCTGTTTAATCTGGAAGATGTATGGAGCCAACACATCTGCTGTAGCCACAGAAAGTGTAACACCCGCCTGTTTAATTCCACACTCCTCACTATTTAAGGCTCCAGACGGATGGTAGAATTAACCAGGCGGGTGTTACACCTTCCGTGACTGCAGCAGAAATGTTGGGCCCCAGACATCTTCCAGGTTAAGCAGCAATTTAGCAGCACTTCACTCAATCTAGTCTATTGTATTTACTGCTCAGTGTGACCTCTACATTTGGGAGACAAAACACAGATTAGGCGACCACTTTGTGGAACACTTACATTCTGTTTGGAAAAAATGACCCTAAGCTACAGTTGCTTCCCTTATTAGCAGTGTTCCATGACCAATGTTTCTATCTTTAGCCTGCTGCAGTACTTCGACAAAACTTAGCACAAGCTGGAGGAAACAGCTTCTTGTTTTCCACTTTAAACCCTGGAGGCTGCAGGGCCAGTAGAGTTCAATAATTTTAGTACCTGAATGCCAGTTTTGTTTGTACACTTATCCACCCCCCACACTCTTGTCCATTTCAGTACAACCAGCACTTTTTCATCTACTTGTGGTCCTTATTTCCAGCTGTACTTTCTCCTGTACTACTACCCTCCTCAGCATATATGCCACTTTTCCCTACTGCTAATAACTCTGAAGAAGGGTCACTTTACTTGAAACATTGTTTATTACTTTGTGCACAGATGCTACCAGACTTGCTCAGTTTCTTCAGCAATTTGTTTTGCTCTCATTTCCAGCATTCAGTTTTCTTTTATTAAAGATGGTTATGGTGGTTGATACTGGATCAGTGGTGCTGGAAGAGCACAGCAATTCAGGCAGCATCCGAGGACAGGCAAAATCGACGTTTCGGGCAAAAGCCCTTCATCAGGAATAAAGACAGAGAGCCTGAAGCGTGGAGAGATAAGAGTTGCAGTGGGAGAGAGACTCCCTGAGATTCTTGTAGAGAGAGGAGGAAAACTTCTTCAAGGCAGGCATCCTTGCAAGAGGATTCGCAGTAGGGTTAAAATCAACGAGGTAAAAACAATGACTGCAGATGCTGGAAACCAGATTCTGGATCAGTGGCTCCCAGGTACCTATTGTACTCTATGCTACTCCATCCCCACCCCCACCCTCCTCTAGCTTATCTCTCCACACTTCAGGCTCTCTGCCTTTATTCCTGATGAAGGCTTTTGCCCGAAATGTCAATGCTGCCTGAATTGCTGTGCTCTTCCAGCACCACTGATCCAGAATCTGGTTTCCAGCATCTGCAGTCATTGTTTTTACCTCTATGGTGGTTGATAGTCAATCACCTCAGCTGATCACTGTAGGAGTTTCTCAGTTATGAATTCATTGAAGTGGACCACTTACAAACATTAACTGATATGAAAGTCCATCAAAGCTACTACTTGCAAAACTGTGAAACTTATGTTTTCATTCCATAATGGGCAATACTGCATCTTTCAAAGGAACTGCAAGGGAGTAAATATTCTAATTTCTTAGGGTAGTGTCTTTAGTTGCTTCCTTAATGATTTTCATTCTATCACAAGGTCAGAGTGTGGATGCACACTGCACTGTATTCAGCATCATCCACAACTCCTCCTCCAATACTGAAGCAATCTGTGTACCTCTGCACCAAGACCTGGCCAGTATCCACACTTAGTGGCAAGAAACATTATCTTGCGCTGGTGGTGACAATGACCATCTCTGACAAGAGAATTGAACCATTGCCTCCTGACATTGAATTGCATTCCAAGCAACATCCTGGGGATCACCATTTGACTAGAAACTGAACTGGACTAGCATATGAATACTCTGGCTACAAGAACAGATATGTTTTGTAATCCTGCAGCAGGCAATTCCTCACCTCATTCCCTAACCCTATCCATCTGCAGGGCACAAGTCAACAGTGTGATGGAGTACACTCTACTTGCCAGGATAAGTGCAACTTCAAGATTAAAGAAGTTTGCCATCCCTCAGAGTAAAGCAGCCTACTTAATTGGTCCAGCATCTATTACTGTCAACACTCACTACTTTCACCACCACAATCGAAAGAATGTGTATGATTTGCAGGTTGCACTGCAGTAACACATTTGAGGTGCCACCAACAGCCTCTAAACACTCAAATTCTATTACCTCAAGATAAGGGCTGGAGAAACATGGAAGCACCATCTGCAAATTTCCCACCAAGCCATACTATAATGTGTCTTCCTTCACTGGGTCAAAATCCTGGAACTTAGTCTTTGTGCACTGTTGCTGTCTCCATATCCTAAGGACTGCAGTGTTTTTTAAAAAGGCAGCTCTCTGCTCCCAACCACCGCAACTGCTGCCACATCTACTTCAGGCCTTTTGTTTTGCACCCTAAAATCTCTTCACTCTAATTCTAGGCAGAGGTCTTCAGCTGCCTTTTATCCCAGGTTAAAATTCCATCTTTTTAAATTAGTTTCCTCTCCTAAGGAAGACCCTCTTTTAAATTTGACACTGAGCTTTAGGGCTTGCATTTTCAGTTTTAGATATACAGCATGAAAACAGACCCTTCAGTCCACTTTAAACCTATGCTATCTAGTTGTGGACTCACCAAGCCCAGGGAAAGACCTTGTCCATTTACCCTATCCACGTCCCTCATGACTTTATAAATCGCTAAGGTCCTTCGTCAGCCTTTGATCCAGGAAAAACAGCTCCAGTATATTTAGCCTCTCCCTACAGCTCAAACACTCCAACCCCAGCAATATCCTTCAATCCTTTCTGAACCATTTCAAGTTTCACATCATCCTTCCTATTGGAAGAAGACCAAAATTGCACATAGTATTCCACAAGTGGCCTAACCAATGTCGGCCGCAACATGACCTTCCAACTCAGTACTCAATGCACTGACCAATAAAAGAAAGCATACCAAACACTGCCTTCACTATCTTATTTACCTGCCACTGTACTTTCCAGGAACTGTGAACCTGCATTCCAAGGTCTCTTTGTTCAACAACATTCCCCAGAACCTTATCATTAAGTGTATATGTCCTGCCCTGATTGCCTTTCCAAATTTCAGAACCTAGAATTTAATTTAGATAAATGCAATCTGCCTTTGTCGGGTTTTTGTTTGGTTTGCGTTTGCATTTGCAAAGTGTATTGGGGGTTTTTCTATGTAAAGTTGTGTACCACAAGCTAAATTATTGCATGTTTAAAATGCATTATGTAATTGTGGTTTACTTTATTTCATTTGATTTTGATTTTCAAATCTGAAGTTTAATTTTGCCTGATTGTTGAAAAACTTGGTAATTGTGATTTTACCTTATTTTCAGAACATTATGCAACTATAAAACTAAGTTTCTGCAGCAAGGATGATGGAACAGAACTTCAAGTGGAGTGCAAAGGTGTCCCAGTGGGGGAGGAAGAGCAGACGAAATCAGGGTGGCAGCGTTACTACTTTGAAGGCATTAAGCAGACTTTTGGATACAATGTACGATTGTTTTAAAGGGATGATCTATCTGAAAACACCTAGCTAACTTATGAATACCGAAAAGCTTTAGACCTTTGTTCATTTCACTGTTCTGTTCATTCTGTTAGTTAAGCTAACCTGCAACTATGACAGTGGATATTTTCAAAAGAATGTCCTTTTTTTATTCCAGCAGCCAAAAATCTCCATTCAGTTAAGTACAGCCTTAGAATGGGAAAGAATGAGAGTCAATTGTGTCAATTGTGAAATTGAGATCTGAGAATTTTCCACTATATTGTAGAGATGTGTAAAAGACTAGATCTCATCACCAGTAGTGATTGCAACATACTTTCAGTTTTCATGTTTGTGTGGATTGAGTACATGAAGAGCAAATGAGAGATTAAAGAAGTTTCTTGCCTTCCCTTAAGTTTTACTTCTGCTTTCTGCCCCTCCCTTTCCCCCTCCCCTCCTCCTGTCTTCCCCCACCTCTCCCACCCACCACCACACTAACTCACCTACAAACCATAAATCTCTCATTCCCTTTTACTCCATGTGCAGTATTTGCCTTCATCTGTGGTATTTGCCTACTCCCAAAATCTGAAAAGGGCACCTTTACCTTTTTGCAGCTATTCAAGAAAAGCAGATCTCAAACCAACCATCTGTTTGCATCTGATGCTTGTTCACTGATAAACTCAGTATAGCAATGTGACAGTGACAGGATCAAATAAAAGCTAGGAGTGGAAGAAAAACTTTACTGATGGTTTGTTTTTGTCAAATGTAATTATTTTAAATGACTGGTGGATTAGGTGCTTTACGTATGTTCTAATGTAATTGCTGTGTCTAGCAAAAACTTTTCAGTTGGGTTTCAGTTATGAGTTCATTGAATTGGACCACTTACAAACTTTAAATCATATGAAAGTCCATCAAAGCAACTATTTGCAAAACTGTGAAACTTGTTTTGTTTTCATTCCATAACAGGCAATACTGCATCTTTCAAAAGAACTGCAAGGGAGTAAATATTCAGATTTCCTAATTTAACACTTTTTTTTTCCCTCAAAAGTCAGCTTGAAATTAAAAAAAACTAATGAGCACATAGAATAGGTAGTCTTGATACTGGCATTGGAAATGCTAGAGCAGAGCATTGTGCATGTTTTTTTTTAAATTTGCCTTTCAAATTAGAATTATGCAGTTTGCTGAAAGTATGAGCTAATAATGACAGGCTGAAGGAAGTACAGCATTTGAAAATCTCCAGAGTACTGAGGTTCAATATTTGAAAAAAAAAACAAACCACTGAAAATAAATCTGAGTTAAGTAGGAACATAAAGCAAGAGGAATTGAGTTAGAGTGGAGGTAGGTGTGAGTGGAAAAGAGAAAACTTAAGTGAAACTCTGGAAAGAATTGCATTTTAAAATCAACTAGCAATGTCCTAGGGAAATTTGATTTCACTGTTAAATTGGATCGTGAAGAAAGAACTAGGTGCTACAAATATAAGGTACTCAACAATGAAATTCAGAAAATTTGAGATAAATCTGTGGCATTTGAAGCAAGTAGCATCAATTCATTTTAAGGAAATCTAGGTAAATATTAGAAAGGAATAGAAAAGTCTGGTAATACACAGCAGGTCTGACAGCGCATGTGGAGAGAAAACAAAAGTTTAGAATCAACTGGGGGAAGAAAAGTTGGATATGTAATAGTTTTAATCAAGTAGAGGATGAGTAGCAGGTGAGCTAGAGTAACAATTGCCTATGGGAGGTGGTTGGGAGAGATTAAGTGACAGCAGGGGTTATAGTGCAAAGTAATTGCACACTTGACAGTTTTCTGCACTTGGAATTTGAGTTCAGCAATTTCAGATCATCTACATGTTTTAGTTTTTAATGGCAGTTAGTAATAATATTGTCTGTTCCCTCTCTCATCAGATTTTTCTAGTATGGAGGGTAAAAGGTAACTCCCTTTTTATTTGTCTTGCCAAAATTATTCCTTTTTGTCATTTCATCTTGATTTCCACAGCAACTTTTTTGAAAAAAAGATTGCAGGTGAACAGCCATTTTATTCCAGCTGACAGCAGACTGGGGCAAATTATCCAGGAGTTGATTGCAATTCAAAACAAACAAGATATCTCCTCCTCTCCACAAATTGCTGACTATGTTGTGTGCCTTTCAACTCTGTGAGAAAGGTTTATTCAGATTGATTGGATCAAACTACAAGATTTAATTCGGGTGACTTATGCATTGTGCTTTTTGTGGAACTAAAGTTTTTTTAAGCCTGCTCTCGAGTTGGCAACAGTGGATTGGTAGATATTTGATTAACATACTGAATTGTCTGAACAGTAGGTGTAGGTTGGTTGTCCATTCCCATGTACATATGACACTGTGACAACTAACTTTATTAAATACAATTTCTACTTAACATTTGTGTGCCTAGATTTCCAGTGTCTTGAATGTGCCAATTAATTGTTTTAAGCATAGTTTTAGGTTTTTGGTTACAAATTAGTGTGAAGGGAGAAGGATTCTGATAAAGGATAACATGAGAATAATCATGAGTCTTGGCTCAAAAGAATGGTGTAGATTTAACAACTTGCTGAGAATTTTTTCTCTTACCTTTATTACTTTTGCATATAACTTTACATCTATATCTTCTTGATCTTCTTCCTTTTAGAAGTAAGAGAACCTTCTCTCTCTCAAATTTTCCCTCAGCTACTTCTCTCCAAGGAGAATAGTCCCAACAACTTCACTGAAGTTTTTCATATTTGGAATCATTCTAGTAAATATTTCTGTGCTCAACTGTGGATGTAGGTTTGCTCGCTGAGCTGGAAGGTTCGTTTTCAAACATTTGACACCCTACGAGGTAACCTCTTCAGGGAACCTCTGGATGAAGCACTGGTGGTGTACCCTGCTTCCTATTTGTTTGGGTTTCTGTGGGTTGGTGGTGTCATTTTGTGGTGACATCATTTCCCATGGGGTGGTAAATGGGATCCAAGTCAGTGTTTGTTTCTAGAGTTCCGATTGGAATGTCATGCTTCTAGGAATTTGTGTGTGCCTCTGTTTGGCCTATCCTCGGATTGATGTGATGTCCCTGTTGAAGTGGTGTCCTTCCTCATCAGTATGTAAAGTGAGTGGGTTATGTCTGTAACTAGTTGACAATGTATCCTAACCACTCTCCCCTACATCAAAGACCTATCGGAAATGACTGTCAGACTATTCAGACTCCTTGGCATCGTGGTAGCCCACAAACCCACCATACATTAAAACAGCAGCTGATTAATTTGAAAGACCCTGTGAGAAACAAAGCTCACTCACTTCAATAACTTCAGTCTGAGACAAGATCTGAAGCAAACAATCAGTATGCTTATACGCTTGCAAGTGTGGTGCCTAAAATAGACATGCAGAGTTTAGTGAGTACATATCTTATAGGATACACTACTCCAAACCCAGTGCCCATACTATTGTTTATATCTTGCCTTATCTGGCCTTGTGCATAACAAAAGTATAAGTTTTACTTAGCCATTTCACCACATCCTGCTGTGGTCCATTGTTAGGTATATCTTCCTTCACTGCCATCGGTTTCCCTTACTTGTTTCCTCCCATTCCTCAACCATGTTGAACCTTATGACCTTTTTAATTGGGGTTTTTTTTTGTTTTAGCGGAAGTGGGAAACAGATGCTTATAACTACTGTTTGTACAAGCATATCTGGCTTAACCTACATCCTCACAGCACCTTATTTGTCTGTAACATCTACCATTGTTTACAGGCACATTTCATTCTTGTATGCACATTTTAGCTAACACAAAAACAATTATTTCCTTCAGTTTTCATTCTTGTTGACTCAGCTCTTGGTTGAAACAATTATATACTGGTGAGTTCATTTACATTGCACAAGTAATTATGATTGCAGAAGTAACACTACTTTACCTATACCCCACAACTCTATACAGACAACAAGCAAACTAATGTCATTGACAAAATACCTTGCAAGCACTGTAATAAACACTACATTGGACAAACATACAGAAAACTAGCCACCAGGATACATGATGATTACACAAAGTTCATCTTTTGTGATAATTCAAATACTGAAGCTGACCATGTTCAAGTGCAAAAGGATCTGGATGACATCCAGAGGCAAGTAATCGTCCTACCACAAATGACAGGTTGAGACAATCTAACCACTGTCCCTTGACATTTAATGGTGTTACTGTCACTGAATTCCTCCACATCCTGGGACTTATTGACCAGAAACTGAATTAGACTCACCACATAAACACTGACAAGAGCAGTTCAGGCTAGAAATACTGCAGCAAGCAATTCTACAGTCTACATGACACAAGTGAGGAGTGATGGAATACACTATGTATAACACAGGAGAGGTGATGAGTAACCCCACAGACAAACCTTTCACCATAGATAACTTGGGGCCAAACTCTCTGTTTCCATGTTGCATTACTGATTCCAATAGCTTTGCTTTCTTTGTGTTGCATAATTATGCTCTATTGTTGAAGAACATCAACAGCAGCTGTCACCATAACTTTTTTTTAAAAAAGTGATCATCAAGATAATTCATTGAGACTTGAATAATGACCCATATTCAACTCCAAAGGGCTAGCTCTGCATGTTGCTGCTCCCATACTCACCATGTTCTCTGCTCCGCCGCATAATTGCGCTGCAAACCCATGGTCACAGCAGTGCGTACCAAGCAAAAGGGGCAAAGGCCCAAGGTGAGAGATTCACTGCCCCCATGTACTGAGTGGTGCATGGTGCTGCTCATCAGATACTGCGAACTGTTTCCACTCTCCCACTGTTGCAACAAGCATAAGATATTGGGAAGCACTGTTGCTTTTTCTACTGATTTCACCGTACACCGCTTGTCACAGTAGCTGGTGGGAAACCACTCTGCTGGGAGTTGAGAAAAACAAGACAATCTCATTGAAACAATTGTTCAGCAATATCAACTGGGGTCATAAATCAAATCTCAATGAAACATTTTGATTGATCACAATTTTATTTTTAGTTATGGTGATAGCTGTTGATCTTGAACAACTGAGCTGAATTATGCAACACAAAGAAAGCAAAGCTATTGGAGTCATACAGTAAACACAACATGGAAACAAACCATCTGGCCCAACTTGTTTATGCTGACAGGTATCCCAAACTGAACTAGTCCTATTTGCCATTTGGTTCATAACATTTAAGACATTTGGAAAGGTTATATGCAAAGGACAGCTATAATTGTACTTACCTCTATTATTCCTCTGGCAGCTTCCATACATACACCCCCTGTCGCCTTAAACCTATGCCCTCCAGTTCTGGACTCCAGTAGCTTTGGAACAAGACCTTAGCTATTCACCACCTCATTTTATAAACCTCCATAAGGTAACCCCTCAGCCTCCAATGCTCAAGGGGAAAAAAGTCCAAGCTTGTCCAGCTACTCCTAACCCAAACCCTCCAGTTTAACAACATCCTTCCTGCAGCACGATGACCAGCAATGCATGCAGTATTCTATAAGTAATCTTATCAATGTCATGTGTAGCTGTAATATGACATTCCCAACACCTATACTGTGCTCTTAAGCATGCCAAACACTTCCTTCAGCACCCTGTCTATCTATGACACCACATGCAAGAAACTAAACTTGCAACCCTAGGTCCCTCTATTTAACACCACTCCCCAGGGTCCTACCATTAACAAACAAATCTTATCCTGGTTTGCCTTACCAAAATGCAACACCTTATATTTAAATAAATAAAACTCCATCTACTACTACTTGGCCCATCTGATCAAGATCTCATTGTACTCTTAGAAAATCACCTTCACTGTCTGCTGCAAAGTTTGGTGTAATCTGCAAACTTAGTGACCAAACCTCTTACATTCTCATCCAAATCATTGTTATAAATGGTGAACATGAGTGGACATAACACACCTTGCGGCATACTGGTCGCAGGCATCCAGTCTGAATAACAACACTCTAGTACCATTATGCGTTCTACCATCAAGCCAATTTTGTGTCCAATTAGCTATTATTTATACCACAGGTAGAAAGACATTAACAACAATAGCAAAACAAAGTTTTAGCATTTTTCCCCCATTTTTTTACAGATACTTAATTCCAGAGAAATTTCACTGCTGTCATAACTCACTGACTTCCTATTTAATTTGGGTCATGGAGATTTGAATACAATTCCTTTGAGTACACAGACATGAAACTTTAACAATTTTGGTGGCCTAACACTTGAGGATTCCAAAGTCTCCTTGCGTAAACACTTCAGAAACTAAAACAGTTCAATTCTCATGACCGGGGTCACTGCCTAAGGACAAGGAATAGGGTATTAAGACTGAGATGAGAAATCTCTTCACCTAGAGAGTGGTGAGCCTGTGGATTTCTCTACCACAGAAAGCAGCTGAGGCCAAAACATTGAGTGTCCTAAAGAAGGAGTTAAATGTAGTTTTTAAAGGCAAAATGTTTGGGGAGAAAGCAAGAACAGCATATAATCAGCCATTATCACATTGTATGATGGAGCAGGCCCAAATGGCTGCCTATTTCTCGGTTTCATCAAATTGTCAGATCTGTAACTATTCTGAGAATGAGATGGGATTGCCTTAAGTTTACAAGGGGTCGGTGGGGATACTAGGAGAAAGTGAGGACTGCAGATGCTGGAGTACCAGAGTTGAAGAATGTGGTGCTGGAAAAACACAGCAGGCCAGGCAGCATCCGAGGAGCAGGAGAATCGATGTTTCGGGCATAAGCCCTTCACCTCCACAAACAATTCCAACCAGAAAGGCACTAATAAAATGTACAGCTTTCACCAGTTTTGCTTCAGTGATCATTTCTATTAGGAAATGTTACTAATGTTCTTAACTTTGATTAATTTTTTTTTAAAAAACCAAGGTTTTTGCAAGTTGTGTTCACACACGCTTTGGCACGAGATCACTTTTGGTGTTAGGTTCATCCATTTGATGGAAGTGGAGAGCTTTCGAGCATCTCTGTTGGATTGTTCATTTTAAACTACAAATGTTCACTTTTCTCGTACCCTTGTTTCCCACTGCTTTGAAGGAGAGCAATTTCCATTGCCTCCACTTGTTAAATTTGACAATAGTTGCAGTCATAAATTTGATCGTTTGGGAGTGAACTTTGGCTATTGAGGTAATGGCATAATATGGAGCCTAATATGGATATCTTAGAGATTGCCTTCGTACCACTGACCATTAAGGGTGAAGGATCAGGGTAAGGAAGATAGAGGGTAAAAAAAAGACACCAGAAGATAGAAACATGATTAGATGAAGACAGTGGGTACAAAGAAAAAGCAGGTTAAAGAGGAGGTTAGTGAGATCAGGACAGTTGTCAGGAGAAAGAGAGAATGGCAGATTCAGGAAAATGGAGGTGGTACTAAATTGCTCCAGTGTCACCTCGCCAGTCAAACCAATTAGTATAACTACTTAACATCCATTCAAATGGCTATGTTCACATGCTTGCAATGCATCAAAAAGTAACTAAACCATGATAAGCCAAGATGTTAATGAAGCTTGATATTTGCCTTTGGCAAGAGTCAAAGCAAAATACTCTAAATCTGCAATAAAAATGCACTGTACCTATTCAACAAGTCTGTGGAAAATCCCTTCATTCTTACAAAACAATATTAGAAATAGGAATAGGCCAGTGGAAACAATCTCCCTGCTTCTATTCTAATCATTCCTTTCATAATTTTATGCTTCTCGAAGACTCCCCTCATTCTTCTACATTCCTATGAATATAATCCTAGTCTTCTCAATCTGTAGTGAACCTCCACTGCACAGCAGCATGCTGCAGTTCTTCATCATTTCAAAAAATAGGCCATTTTGCTGTTATTCCCACCAAAATGGATGACCTCACATTTACCAACATTGCACTCCATCTGCCAAGCTCTTGCCCACTTGCTTAACCTAACTGTATACTTTGCAGAATTTCAGTGTCCTCTGCACTCTTTGCTCTGGTTTCAGATTTCCTTCCCTAAAATTAAAAAGGAACCAGATGAGGTTTCACATCCATTTACAATTATGGAGTTAGCATGGAAACAGACCCTTTGGTCCAACCAGTCCATGCTGACCATAATCCCAAACTAATCCAACCTGTTTATGCTTGGCATACATCCCTGCAAACATTTCTTATGAATGAATGTATCCAAATGTCTTTTAAATATTGTAACTGTACCCACATCCACAATTTCTTCGAAGTTCATTCCATAGACAAACCACTCTTTATAAAATAAATGTCCCTCATGTCCATTTTAAATGTTTCTCCTCTCGCCTTAAAAATATGCCCTCTAGTCTTGAAATCTCTCACCCCAGTGAAAAAACACTTGCCATTTACCTTATCTATACCCTTTATGATTTTATAAAGCTCTTCATGGTCACTCCTCAAACTCCTTCACTGCAGCCTTTCTTTATAACTGAAACCTCGCATACTTGGCAACATCCTTGTAAATCTCTTCTGAGGCCTCTCCAACATCATAATATTCTTCCTATAACGGATGACCTGGCCACCATATTCCAGAACAGGCCTCACCAGTGTCCTGTACAATCTCACCATGACATTCCGAACTCCTATAATCAAAGGACTTCACATCATATTTCACTCAGAGTGAAGGGACGACCCTTTACAACTGAGATGAGCAGTTTCTTCAGGCAGAGGGTGGTTAATCTGTAGAACCTTTCTACGGAAGGTTGTGGAGACAACTCATTGAGTGTATTTAAGGCAGATAGGTTCTTCATTAGTAAGGGGATCAAGGGTTAGAGGGAGAAGGCAAAATGGGGTCAAAAAACATATCAGCCTTCAAATAGAGAAGACAAGATGAGCCGAATTATCTAATTCTGCTCCTATACCTTATGGTCTTAAATGTTTTTAAATGAAGCTTTGTAAAGAGGCCAAAATGTCAGTGAAACCTTTCTTCCAGTCAATGTTGTGCCAACGTGTTATGGACAGTATTTGGGGTACGTAGATCAGAAACATGACAATGAAGTAGCACTAGTTATGAAAGACAACAGGCATCAATCTTGACTCAGTGGTAGCATAAAAATCTTGCAGTGTCCTTATTACAAGCAGCGAAGGTGCCCCACTCTGACCATGTTTGAGCAAGAAGAGCTCCCTCCCCCACCCCCAAACCAACATGGTCAGCCAGTGTATGCAGTATGGACAATCTTCTCATGGAACACTGCTCTGTACAAACAGGGCTGTACCTCACATTTGAACCATGACTGCATTTCACAAAAAGCTCCTCATTTGGCACTGCAATCATGCCGTGAAAACTCAGGAACACACAAAAAGATGACAAGAGGAGCAGTTGACTTAAGGCAGTTTTTTTTTTAATATTTTAGTCCCAGATATGGGACAGAATATTTATACATAAAAAGGTACAATCAAGCACTCCAATTAAAGAATGCTAGCCAGTGCTTCAAAAAGAATTAAATGAAGTTCTTCACAAATCAGCATTAAAAGATCTTAGTTACAGTCAACCAAGCAAGCTCAGTGAGGACTATACATTGTAAGTTCCACTGATCTAACTGTTTCCAAATAGAATACCAGGTATGAAAGAACATCTCTCATGCATACATAACACTCTGTCTCTCTCACACATTCATGGATCTTTAAAATGACAGTTAAGTTTCTAATTACTACAATCGTCAGACAGTTAAAATCAGCTACAGGAATTTTTTTTTTCAAAAACATCCAGGCATCAGTATTTTCATTAAACCCAGAGATACACTTGCCAATAAACAGGGATCACTAATTGATTAGGATGGGGTAGGGATGGTTGAGAGAGAAAAAGGTAAGACTGAACATTTTCTTAAAACTGAAAAAAATGTATTAACTTGTCAAAAATGATTGCTGTCAATACATTTCCATCGCTTTTAAAAACGTTTTTTGGTTGCTATGTTTAAAAATTAATAGCTATTATAGAAATTGGTCCCTCTCTGTAGTCAGTCTACAACACACTATGCTTGAATATGCAATAATGCTTTGACTGCAATTCTGACAAAAAAGGGAATTGTTTGAAGAGGTTCATATATTTAGGTGTTTCCCCCCTCTCCCATCCATATCTTTGGGCCCTGAAATTTGTCCACCTTCAAATGATTAGTTTGAACATTTATTGTTAACTATGTATGTTAATGACATTAAATAACAAGTACAGAAGACAGATTATTAGTTTATGCTTTCTTATAAGGGCAGGAGTTATAGCTGAAGTACAGGATTAATTTTGAAAGATAAGTTGCTGAGAAAAAAGAAAAAAAAATCACAGAACAAATCTCATGTTGGCTGTGGAGTGGAGAGAATTCAAAATGATGAATTGTCGTTGCTCTTCATTAAGCGAGACCAGCTTCCTCACAGTGTCAGTAACTCCAAGTCAGAATCCAGAACCACCATACCACTAAACATTTTAATAAAAGCAAACAGTCCAAAAAGCATATGCTCTCTGTGTAAATATCAAGCTTCCTGAAATAGTCACTTCCTTTCATATAGGAAAGAGAAGCTCTCCCCAGTGGATTTTGAAAAGCTGAAAACTGGCCATTCACATACCACCCAATCTTGCACAGTTATCCAGCCGTGGTTGGACTAGCCTCAAAACAGGAAAACATCAAGATCAGTTTCAATAATATTACAATTTAAAATGCATGGAGAATACTTCACATAAAACTCATTCCTCAAAGTATAAGGATGGTATAAAAAGAGTATTGAAAATAGTGTAATTAAAGCAATCACAGAAGGGTTTAATTCGCCCACAAAAGGACCATGTTGTATTTATCCAGAATAATGGAGAGGAAAACTGATCTTCTGGTCTCGGTAGAGTGCTAACATAAGCTTTCCAATTATCCACAAGCTTTGGAATCAGAATGAGTTTCTTGTTCTTTACAATTAAGGACATAAATAATGTGTAGATCTGCAACTAATAAATGTAGGATTCATAGATCAGCCTCTTTGTCTAATTGTCATGCACTTGTAAAACAAAATACCCATTACTCTGACAGCTGCAAACAAACCCCAGCTCAATTTCATACTATTACTTCGTTCCACATTAAAATGACTACCTGGGGCAACTCAAAATCAAAACAATGCTCTCATTCTTGTCGCTTTGTAAGGGAGCGCAGGAAGTGGGGAGAGAATTTCCAGAAATAAACAACTGGATTTTTGTTTGGTAGAAGAAGTTTTGTCTTTGTCTTTTCATCAAAAGTGGGCACGTAAATGCATCAGGAAGCCTCACCTCTTATGCATTTGTGTAATGCATACACAGGTAGAGAAGCAGATCTCAGCAAAAATTACCTGCTCATCTTCCCATACCCCAATGATTTAGAAACTGAAGGGAGGGTGTACCACAACTTGCCAGGCTGCTGACATGTCTGCATGCACTAATTCACACAAGCTGGAAAAGGCTCAAAGATTTGTGCAGCTACTGTGCAAAAGCGCATTCACTTCAAAAAGAAAATGTAAAGCAGTAATGAATAATCACACTGTCTCTTCACACATCAACTCATTATATTACTGGATATGATAAAAATGACAATATCCCTGTTCTCAACAATACTCCTATTATGAACACTTAACCTTTAAAACAGAACAGAATACAATTAGAAACTAGACAGACTATATTTAATCAAAAAATGCTCAAATTTTGAACATTTTAAATACAGTCCTCTCCTGTTCAAGCCTTTTGATATGAAAACTGAAATAACAAAATGCTCACATTTATTGATTTGAATAAAGTATCAGAAGTCAAGGTCAGTTTCTGTCTTAAAAAAAATTCTGATCCATACAAATAAGAGCCAAACACTTATTATCTTCCCAATTGATAATGATGCAATGTAAGAAGAAGGGCTTATGCCCGAAATGTCGATTCTCCTGTTCCCTGGATGCTGCCTGACCTGCTGCGCTTTTCCAGCAACACATTTCCAGCTCTGATCTCCAGCATCTGCAGACCTCACTTTCTCCTCAATGATGCAATGTACTCTAGCCAGTACAGTGTAAGACAGCAAAACATCTCAGACTGAGGGAGACATTAATCTTTCCGTACTCCAGAACATAAACAGAAGTTGAATCTTTTTTGTCTTGCACTCATTAAAGACAGCCAAACTTCAAATTGTCACAATTTATACCACAGGAAGAAAAGAGATCCTGATTGGCAAGGACTCTGCCTCTCCCCCAATGATAAAGCAGTAGGAAATATTCCATGACCAATCTCAACCAGAGTGAAACTACCAAACAACCAATCAGTACCTTTTTCCTCCTGTAATACAAATTGTTGTGATCATTTACGATTTTGCATTCTTGCAGTTATGCTGATGAATGCAAGATGAAAAAGCTTCTGGAGATTCTGTTTTCAGTGACATTGTAACCACAATGAGTACATCTTGCAGCACCAGTTTATGGAGAAGTACTGCAAAGCTGGTCACATGGAGAAGGAAATTAAAAGGATTAAATTGGCACTGCTGACCAAGTCCAGATGGGCCAAATGGTTACCCATAAATTGAATGTCCACAATCCTAATGATAATCTTGAGATAAAGTGACTGATACATGGATTCTCAGATGGAACAGTAGAGGCAGAGAACTCTGGAACCATTTTGAGTACAAACTAATTCTGCATTTGGGAAGTGAAGGTGACAAAAAAAAAATTAAAGAATTTATGGTCTCCTGGCTGGGTGAAATGGTTTTCCTCCTATGTAAATATCACCATTTACCATACTAGTAAATTCCAATGTATAAGTTTATCTGCCCACCTCCTCCCCCTTTTAACTCGCATAATCCAACACTAGCATAGCTTCAAATCTGATGATATACTGGCTCTCTGTTCACTGGAGCTTGTTTTAAAGCAATTACCGTCAGAAATTATGAATGGCAATGGATTGGGAAAGGGGGAGGTGCAGTCAGACCTGGGTGTCATTGTACACCAATTGTTAAAATAAACATCCAAGCTTGCAGCCAGTGGTGAATGTGGCAAATTAACTGTTGACCTTCATAGTGAAAGGATTCGAGTACAAGAACAGAGATTGCTGCAACTGCACAGGGCCTTGATGAGACCACATTTGCACTAATATGTTGATAATTGGAACTGTGCAGCTTTATATTCACTTCTTAAATTATATCTATTCAATTACAATCATGCGTTAAAGCCTACTGAATAACACATCGATGAATGAAGCCCATCAACTCCAGAGTTCACTGAAAGCATGCCACTGATGGCTCTTATCAACATTGAGTAGCAATTTCTAAAATCATCTTCTATTTAAAATATATAAAATACAATTTGCACACTCCATATCTCAAATCTGCATACCATGCTCCTACAAAAAAACTCAAAAGAAAACGTGGAATAAGGTCTCTCTTTAAAGCAGTAGGAGATGGCGAGAAAGTGCATATCTCTACTCCAGACTAATTAGTAACACATCCTAGTTAGAAAGAGATGAGATTCTCCTCTGCTTCCCTTACTTCTTGGTGTCTATAACCCCTTATTATAGAAAATAAAGCAAATTACTTTCTACCCTTTCCCCTCCCTCACAAAAGTTCCAACTGAAATAAGTAAAATCAAAAAAAGTCAAGAGAATGGGTCTCTAACTATAAAACAACCAGTCCATACACACCCAATACTGCAAAACAAGAAATGTTGCGAAAATTAAAGCAAACCTGTACAAGTTGAAATCTTGATTGCAAACAGCAGTATCTATCAGAGAAATCACTTGTGTTGCTAGTCACTTTTTTTATTGAAAAACGCACCAAAACATAAGAGGTGCACATAAAAACACACATGCAATCACACACACCCTTCTCAAAGTCACAACCACAGTGGCACACACTTTATTTTAAAAAAAAGTTTAAAAAACATTGAGGTCCTTCTGTATTCGGGTGACTCCTCATGGAGGAAAACTGAATAGTTTAAAACAAAAAAAGTAGCAGAATTATATGTTAAACAAATCGCAGGTTAGAGTACAATTCAGTTTAAAAATAAAAATACAAAAAAATGAAAGAAGATACACTGCATGACACACTTACCAATAACTACCATCTAATTTAACAAAAATCTTATTAAAAAAATAACATTTCTGTTCTAGGCATCTTAATTACAGGCTGTACAGATTTTTTTTTCAACAAAGTTAGGGAGGTACTTGACTTCTGCAGGTGGACGCAGGTTGCTTCCAATTTCCTGCTACAAATTCAAATCAAATAAAACATTTCTAGTATAGTGTAAATCAATAAAGTTACACAGATTCTTAAACAAGACTTTCTGTACAAGTAATGAAAAGACACAGCAGTCCATAATCACCTCCTTAAAGCATTAAATGTATCTAGACACACACAAGAGAACCAAAATTTACATGCACGCATACTAGGTGGACAACACTATCTCTCTGTATGCATGTATATACGATACACTGCAGGCAAAAAACAAGAAAGCTTATGTTCCTGTGACAGCCATGAAACAAAAATTAATCCTCTCAACTGGAACAGCTTGAATGTGACATGGGACATAGGGAATGGAGTTATACTTTAAAATGAAATTAGCCATCTTTCTCTCAGGCAGGCTCATTCTGAACAAATACCTCAAATCCAATTAATTTAGATTAAAAAGTTCAGTCACAAAAAAAAATTAGTAAAAGTCAAAAGTAGCATACACACTGGTATAGAATGCAGCTGCAGAAATTTTAGGGCTAATTTAAAGGAATTTTTGGAGTGATCAAAAATTTGCGTACAAGTTAAGTATGCATTTAGCATAAACTTCTTTGTATTGTGAGTACAGCATTTGCACCTGAATAAAAGAGTCATTTCTGGATCTAATGAATGCAGACAGGGATACCAGCTTTATAAAATAAATCTAGTTCTACAGCCCACTGCACAAAATGCATTGCATTTATTCCATACCTCAGTGACCCCAGAGTGTGGGAACACCTCCCAACCTTTTGAACAGCCAACAGCCCAGTTGAAATATCTTTAATAGCAAGCAGAGACAGCTGCTGAAACGGTGATTTTATGTAAAGTAGGGAGGGAGCAGAATGAAGAATCAATCATGTAACATCCTCCACCATTAAATGTATTTACACTAATTCCACACTAAGAGAAATTAATTCCAACTGTTTGAATCATGTGGGCTACATTAGGATCACAGGGAGCATGAACTGCCCTCCCCTCAACCAGCAGCTCTCACCTTACCATTTGAGTAAAGTTTAACTTAAAAGTAGACCAGACACCATTTCGAGATTTTGCGGTTTTAACAAAGGGAAGTGCAAACTAGGCTTCCCTTACTTATTTTTTTTTTGAGGGTTGGAGCAGAAGGAATGAGAAGGGAAACTAAGACTAAACAAGAGTGGAATGATTGGGATCAGTTTATTTTCTCTTAATGATTCAGTGTTGGAGGAGTGATGGTTGAGTGGCAGAAGGGTGTATGCAGATTTGGTTTCTCAGAATATATCTTCCCTGGCCCCTTCCTCGATTGTGCATTCCCGCAACTTGGCCCTACTCTGTGTTTAGCATCTTTGCTCAGCAATTCAAAGTGATGGACTGAAGCACATTTGACAGCATCAAAACACTGTGGATTATTGAACGTTTTCAGTCAGATTACATGGTCAGAATGCAGCTGAAACTGGTTGAATGACCAGGAAAGTAAACATCAACTTCTGAGGTTTGGTATATGGAGGTGGAGGTGATGGAAATCTCCTCTTTCCCCATGCACTGAAGTGCCAGGGTTCCCTCTTTTGGACCCAGTAGTGAACTCCCCCTATCCAGACCTCTGCTGCTTAGAAACTAGCAAACACAAAAAAAAAGTTTACATCAGACACAATAATATCTTCTATCTCCTTCCAGAAAAAAAGTGGTAATTGGCATCCACTAACTCCATAAATCTCTAACTAGATAGATTTTTGAAATCAAAAAAGTGAATTCAAATTCACGATTGGGCAGGGATTGCACACAGGTGAGATTGAGTGTGTTGTGGGGGTGGGTAGAACATTTGTGACCTATTACTTGGCGGAGCATGCTTTGGGGCATAACATCCAACTTCTACTCATGGTTATGATTGTCACTTAAATATTTTATTGGATAAAAGCCTTTAATTCGGTATGTGTGGGCAATGGGATTTCACACAAATCAGTCAATTTGCTTTAAAAAAGGGTGAAACTCTGTCATAGGGCAAACCTGAGCAAAGTTTCTTGGGGGAAATGCAGGAAAAAGAGCCAACACTGCACTTTCCAGAGGATTGTTAAGTAATGAAGGCAAGACCACAAGGCTAACTCAAGTTGACCCTTTCATAAACACCAATTTCCTCCCCAACAGCCATGTGGACAATATTCTACACGGGCACACAAATGTTTTTTGCACTTTTGGCATCAAACAACATGTTACTTAAAAACTGGGTGTGTTAACATTCATTTAAAAAATTTCCAAATCTCCGTGTCATCCAAACAGAATGCTCGTTTTCATACCAACAAATTAATGCTCCAATCCCAATCCAACCCAATCCATCACCTTTCAAAGCTTCCACAGAATACTAAGCTGCAGTGAACCCTGCCAAGATAAGACTACGAGCTAGGAACCACACAGAGAATTTTATAGCATAATTAGTTAACATGAGCAGGTTATAAAAGAACAAACTGTACGCCTCAGCCTCTCTTTCACCCAAGTACGACACATTCATTCAGGTCAACGAAAGCATCGCCCAAACAACCAATCAGATTCAATCTGAGCACAGTCAAATATTGCATTTTGCCTCAGTCTGCACAAAACATTGTGACTTTTAAAGCATTCTGCAGAGACCAAGTTTATGAAGCTCACCAGGCTGGGTTTAATATAAAACTGAACTAGAGAATATTTCGAGAAGTTCTACATCATGGTTTAAACCATTGAGTTAGCTCAAGCTGTACAACACCATACGACCCAAAGTGGAACACTGGCTGCAGGTTTAGTTGTCAACAGGTTCTTGATTCAGAAGTACAACTTTAACCCGGGGAGGAAACATGAGAAACAGTGAAGCGTTCTCTAACAATACAAAACTCTCTCCTGAGGTAATTGCAAGGAAACAAAACATACAGGCTGGAATTTCAATTTTTAAGAAGTCCCATCACATCAAACCGATGAAGGATTTGTTCCATTTGCTATCCCAATCACACACATTCACTCGCTGTCCTTGCCTCATTCGTTTCTCAACCCCACCCCCAAACCCCACCCTCCCTTTCCCCATCCATTCTTTCTGGTAACACTTTGGGTTCATTCAATCACACATTTCCTCTGCTATTTCGTGTGGGTTTAAGATCCCTGGAACAGTCATTTGAAGCTTTCTCTTCTCCTCCTGGGCCTGACGCAGAGCTGTTTCCCTCTCCTCCAGGAACAGGTCTGAAGTGTCTTCACCACCAAATTCCTAACAAGAAAAATAAAACCAAATCATCATCACAGTTACTATTCCATTCATAACTCATGTGAAAGCACAATAAGCACATGTGGCAGCCCTGCCTCCCATCAGAATTTTTTCTTAAAAAGTTTCTGATGAGCATCTGCTGTCTGATAGAGAGGGAGATATCGAAGCATTGTTTGAAACCAATATAACCCTTAAACAGTGATATTCAAGAATAATTTAAAAATGCACATAGCACCTTAACTTGAAGAAGTGTCTTAAAGCACTTCACATGAGCATTATATGACAAACGCTAATTCAAGGTAACCAACAGCTTGCCAAATAAGTAGCATTTAAGGAATGCCTTAAAGAAGAAAAACAAAGGCAGAGATGTGGTGACCTTTTGGGAAAGAATTCCAGCACTTTGAGCCTGGGCAACACAAGGCACAACCACCAATGATGGAATAATTATGAAATCAGGAATCCACGAGGGAATATGCTTTGGAGGGTGGTGGTGCTGATAAGAGATGACAGCAATAGGCAGGGTCAAGATCTTACAGCGATTTGAAAACATGCACAAGGATTCAACACCACACCTAGCCTAAACAAGATACTTGCATTTTAGGAAACCGCACGTAGTTCTAGGAGGAGTCCGAACCACAGCTGAACGTGGTGACGGATACACCTATTGGATTTGATGCCACCAATTTCTTTGCTGGGTTGGGTTCTCGAGGGCTGACTTGGTCTAGTGGCCATGAGAAAGACTTCAAATGTCAGGTCCAAAGGTATTCCCCTGTTAATCTCATGTAATATCAAACACTCCTCAGCATTAACTCATTTTAGATTCTTCCACAACACTGGTTGGACACTGAAAAGGGCTGGGATGGGGACGCAGACCAAAACTGTAAACGAGGGCATGTGAAGATGGGTGAAGAATTGAGCTGATGATGTAGTGGCAACGTCATGACTAGTAACCCACAGCCCCTGTTCAACACGTGCTCAAGACCCACCATGGCAGATGATGAAATTTGAAATCATTAAAATCGTGGAATAAAAAGCCAGCGTAATGGCAACCATGTAACCCATGTGGCTCACAAACATTTTTAGGGAAGGAAATCTGCCATCCTTACTTGATCTGGTCTGCATGTGACTCCAAAGGCACAGCAATGTGGGCGAATCTTAGCTGGCAATTAGTGATGAGAAAAAAATGCTAGACTGGCCAGTGATCCTCACTTCACAAGTGAATTGAATTGTTATAACAAAAAGGAAATTTAGGGAGATAATATTCAGGACAGGATCTGCAGGCCATGGTACAATAAAGGGATAAACATATACTGGTCCTAGATTCTGACAGCATGCAATTTTCATGAGACAGAAGAAAAAAATGAAATCAGGTGGGGTTGGTTGGGGGACATGAGGAGTCAATTAATAAAAGGGAATGGCGAGTGTTAAATTCGCGAGACTATGAATCCAGAGACTATGGCAACGTTCTTGGGACCTGTTCAAATCCTGTCATTGTCGATGGAGGAGTTTGAATTCAATTTTAAAAATCTGAAATTAGGAGTCTAATGATGACCACAAATCCATTGTCGATTGCCAGAAAAATCAGTCTAGTTCATTAATTCATTACAGCGGCATGGTGATTCAGTGGTTAGCACTGCTGCCTCACAGCGCCAGGGACCGGGGCTCAATTCCTGCCTCGGGCAACTGTCTGTGTGGAGTTTGCATATTCTGCCAGTGTCTGTATGGGTTTCCTCCGGGTGCTCCAGTTTCCTCCCACAGCACAAAAATGTGCAGGTTAGGAGAATTGGCCTTGCTAAATTGCCCGCAGTGTTAGGTAAGGGGTAAACGTAGGGGTATGGGTAGGTTGCGCTTCGACGGGTCGGTGTGGACTTGTTGGGCTGAAGGGCCTGTTTCCACACTGTAATGTAATGTAATCCTCCCACAGTACAAAAATGTGCAGGTTAGGAGAATTGGCCTTGCTAAATTGCCCGTAGTGTTAGGTGAAGGGGTAAATGTAGGGGAATGGGTCTGGGTGCGTTGCTCTTTGGAGGGTCAATGTGGACTTGTTGGGCCGAAGGGCCTGTTTCCACACTGTAGGGAAACTAATCTAATAATCTAATCTAATGCAATGTCCTTTAAGAAAGGAAATGGCCACCCTTACCTGGACTGGCCTATACATGACTCCATACCCACAGCAATGTGGCTGACATTTAACCACCCTTTGGGCAATGAGAGATGCACAATAAATGCTGGTCTGGCCAGTGACACACTCATCTCACAGATAAATTTAAAAAGAGTACGAATCCAAAGGTAGAGACATTTTCATCGCCAGTTATCTTCCCCTCTCCTGACCTCAAGATCTTAATGCCTGCTGAGTTGCTAAATCATCAGTGCGGGGTACCCACAGGAGTCTGCCCACACTCATTGCGCAAATCTATTCAAAATCTGCAGAAAAGAATCTGCAACATTAAACACCCAAGTCCAACTATACTCAATGAGACTCATGGCTAGAGTAGGTTTCAATATATGTCCTCAAACATGGAAAATGGGAATAGTAAGATAACAAGAGTCCAGAAAGTCTGTTGCTGTTAGGGTGAAAGGCAAGGCTGGTACGTGTCGGGAATGCTGGATAACTTGAGAAATTGAGGTTCTGGTCAAGAAAAAGAAGGAAGCATATCAGGTACAGACAACAGAGATTGAGTGAATCCCTACAAGAGTACAGGAGTATGAGGGAGATCAGGAGGACAAGAAGGGGACATGAGTTAGCTTTGGTAAATAGGGTTAAGGACAACCCAAAAGGATTCCACAAATACATTAAGGACAAACGGGTATTGGGAAAAACAGGGCCCCTTAAAGATATGCATGGAATTGCAGATGGGGGGAGATACTAAACAAGTTTTTTGAACATAGAACAGTACAGCACAGAACAGGCCCTTCAGCCCATGATGCTGTGCCGACCATTGATCCTCATGTGAGGTAAACCTAATGTACGAACTCTCAAATTTCTGTGACTATATGCATGTTTAGCAGTCTCTTAACTATCCCCAATGACCTCGCTTCCACAACTGCTGCTGGCAACGCATTCCATGCTCTCACAACTCTCTGCATAAAGAACCTGCCTCTGACATCCCCTCAATACATGCCGCCAAACAGCTTAAAACTATGACCCCTCGTGTTAACAATTTCTGCCCTAGAAAAAAGTTTCTGGCTATCAACTCTATCTATGCCTCTCATTATCTTGTACACCTCAATTAGGTCCCTTCTCTTCCTTTTTTCCAATGAAAGAAGTCCGAGCTCAGTCAACCTCTCTTCGTAAGATTAGCCCTCCATTTCAGGCAGCATCCTGGTAAACCTCCTCTGAACCCTTTCCAAAGCATCCACATCTTTCCTATAATAGGGCAACCAGAACTGGACATAGTATTCCAAGTGTGGTCTAACCAAAGTTTTATATCTTCCAAAATGCATAATTTCGCATTTATCCAGGTTGAACTGCATCTGCAACCTCTCAGCCCATCTCTGCATCCTGTCAATGTCATGCTGCAGCCTACAACAGTCCTCTATACTGTCAACGACACCTCCAACCTTTGTGTCGTCTGCAAACTTGCTAACCCATCCTTCAATCTCCTCATCCAAGTCATTAATAAAAATTACAAACAGTAGAGGCCCAAGAACACCACTCACCACTGACTTCCAGGCAGAATATTTTCCTCCCACTACCACTCACGGTTTTCTATCGACCAGCCAATTCTGTATCCAGACAGCTAAATTTCCCTGTATCCCATTCCTCCTGACCTTCTGAACGAGCCTACCATGGGGAACCTTATCAAATGCCTTACTGAGTCTATATACACAACATCCACCGATCGACCCTCATCAACTTGTCTAGTAACATCCTAAAAGAACTCAATAAGATTTGTGAGGCATGACCTGCCCCTCACAAAGCCGTGCTGACTGCCTTTAATCAAGCCATGCTCTTCCAGATGGTCATAAAACCTATCCCTCAGAATCCTTTCTAACACCTTGCAGACGACAGACGTGAGACTTACTGGTCTGTAATTGTAGTGGATTTCCCTATTTCCTTTCTTGAAGTGAGGAATTACATTTGCCTCCCTCCAGTCCTCAGGTACGACTCTGGTGGAGAGCGAAGATGCAAAGATCTTCGCAAGCGGTGAAGCAATCACATTTCTCGCTTCCCAAAGCAGCCGAGGACAAATCTGGTCTGGCCCTGGCGACTTGTCAATCTTAATGTTTGTCAAAATTTTCAACACATCAGCTTCCTCAATCTCTATCCATTCCAGCATGCCCACCTGCTCCTCAATGGTTTCATTCACTACAAAGGTCCTTTTTTTTTTAGTAAAGACAGAAGCAAAAAACTCATTTAGGGCTTCCCCTACCTCCTCAGACTCTATACACAAGTTCCCTATGCTATCCCTGATCGGCCCTACTCTTTCTTTGATCATTCTCTTATTCCTCACATACGTGTAAAATGCCTTTGGATTCTCTCTAATCCTTCCTGCCAAGCCTTTCTCGGGCCCCCTCCTGGCTCTCCTCAGACCATTTTTGAGCTCTTTCTTCGCCTGCCTGTAATCCTCGAGATAAAGGATCAGTGGTGCTGGAAGAGCACAGCAATTCAGGCAGCATCCGAGGACAGGCAAAATCGACGTTTCGGGCTGAGCAAGACCCTTGCTTCCTCCACCTTACGTAAGCTGCCTTCTTTCTTTTGACGATAAGCTCCTCCGCTCTCGTCACCCAAGGTTCCTTTATCTTACCCCTTCTTGCCTGTCTCAGAGGAACACATTTGTGCATCACTTGCAACAACTGTTCCTTAAACAGTCTCACATGTCTATAGTGAACTTTTCATGGAACAATTGCTCCCAGTCCATGCTTCCCAACACACATCTGATAGTATCATAATTTCCTTTTCCCCAATTAAATGTCCTCCCATTGTGCCTGCTTCTCTCCTTCTCCATAGCTATGTAGATCACCAAAGTGCTCTCCCGCTGCAAGACCTGACACCTGCCCCGGCTCATTGCCGAGCACCAAATCCAAAATGGCCTCTCCCCTTGTCGGCCTGTCAACATACTGAGTTAGGAAACCCTCCTGAACACACCTTACAAAAACAGCTACTTCTAAACCATCTGCTCGAAGGAGATTCCAATCAATATTGGGAAAGTTAAAGTCATCCATTACAACAACCCTACTACATTCACACTTTTCCAAAATCTGCCAACCTATTCTGTCTTCAATCTTCCTGCTGTTATTGGGGGGCCTGTAGTAAACCTCTAATGAGGTGACTGCTCCCTTACTGTTCCTAATTTCCACCCATACTGACTCAGTAGGCAGACCCTCCTTGACAACGGTAACTTCTGTAGCTGTGATACCCTCTCTGATTAGCAGTGCTACACCCCCTCCTCTTTCCCACCTCCCTATTATTTTTAAATGTTCTAAACCCTGGAACATCCAGCAACCATTCCTGCCCCTGAGAAATCCATGTCTCTGTTATGGCCACAACATCATAGCACCAGGTACTGATTTTGCATTAGTGTTTACTATGGAGAAGGATGTGGAAGGTATCGAATATGGGAAAATAAATAGCAACTTGAAAAATGTCTATACTACAGAGGCAGTGGCTCTGGATGGCTTATAAAGGTGGATAAATGCTCAGGATCTGATCAGGTGTACCCTGGAACTCTGAGGGAAGATAGGGAAGTGATTGCTGGGCCCCTTGCTGAGACATTTTTACCATCGATAGCCACAGGTGAGGTGCTGAAAGACCAGAGGTTGGCTAACATGGTGCCACTATTTAGGAAAGATGGTAAGGAAAAGCCAGGGAACTATAGAGCAGCGAATGTGACATCAGTGGTGGGCAAGTTGTTGCAGTGAATCCTGAGGGACAGGATTTACATGTATTAGGAAAAGCAAGGACTGATTAGGGATAGTCAACATGGCTTTGTGCGTGGGAAATCAGTGTTTCATTAACGCGATTGGAGTTTTTCGAAGAAGTAATGATAAGGGCAGAGCAGTGAATATGATTATTGTGGATTTCAGCAAGATGTTTGACAAGGTTCCTCATGGTAGACTGGTTAGCAAGGTTAGATCTCATGGAATACAGGTAGAACTAGACATCTGGATACAGATCCAACTCGAAGGTAGAAGACAGAGGGTGGTGGTGGAGAGTTGCTTTTCAAACTGGAGGCCTATGATCATTGGTGTGCCACAATAATCAGTGCTGGGTCCACTGCTTTTCATCATTTATATAAATGATTTGGATACGAACATAGAGGGCATAGGATTAAGGAGAGGGGAGAAAGATTTAAATGGATCCAGAGGGGCAACGTTTTCATGCAGAGGGTGGTGCGTGTATGGAATAAGCTGCCACAGGAAGTGGAGGAGGCTGGTACAATTACAACATTTAATAGGCATTTGGATGGGTATATGAATAGTAACAGTTTAGAGGGTCAAGTGCTGGCAAATGGGACTAGGTTAATTTAGGCTATCCGGTCAGCATGGATGAGTTGGGCCGGAGGGTTTGTTTCTATGCTATATAGCTGTTTGACTAACTCTCTCTCTCTTAAAAAGGCGATGCAGATAGATTTTTAGACATTAAAAAGCGCCAAGGGGTATGGGGAGGAACTGGGAATATGGCAGAGATAGACAGATGATCAGCCACGATTGTATTGAATGGAGGAAGCTGGTCAAGGGGCCGAATAGCCTACTCCTGCTTTTATTTTCACTGTTTCAAACGTGGATTAAACATCTGACGACCATATGTTTACACAGAGCATCCCAGTAGTTCAAACAATGAATGGATGCATTTTGGTTACAAACAAAACAGTTTTGGGAACAAAGGGGAGAGATTTTAGCCCCAAAGCTTGCTGCTTTTCCTGAGAGTACAAAAGCAAACAATTTATCCTGAATCTAGAGGTTGCTGAAGGCAGCATCACAATGCACGGGTTTGTAAATCCTTAACGTTGCTTAGCTACAAGGCACAATTACTCAAGGTGTTCTTGCTACAAATTCCCCAACCAAAGCAGGACTTACTTGATTCAGTTCTCGCTGCATTCAGTTCTTACCTTTATCTGTACAAGGAAATCTCTCAGATGTTCTTTGAAGGATGGAATGTCTTGGTTGAGGCTGAACAGACCAGTCACAAAAACTTTGATCTGCGCACTGTGGCATGAAAAGATAACAGAAACAGAATTGAAACAATTTTACACTTCCTTTTGTCATGCAATTCTGAACAGTGAAAGCCTAAAACACAAGCGAATATTAACATTTCTCTCCAAGCTACAAATAGATCCTTGGGGGAGGAAATTCAGGCAGCAAGGACTGATGTCAAGGTAGCAGAGGCTCTCCAAACACAGCACCTCATGAAGTAGGGAAATATTTACCCCTCCAAGCTGCACAGAATCCTGCCTTGGAACTACATTGCTGTTCCTTCACTATTACTGTTGCAAAATCCTGAAATTCCCTTCCTAACTGCACTGTGGATGCACCTCCACCACATGGACAGTAGCACCTCAAGGAAGCAGCTCATTGCCACCTTCTCAAGGGTAACAAGGGATGGGAAAATAGCGAAGTCCATATGCAATGAAGAAATAAGTAGTACAAAAAACAACAAGGACACTGTTCTCAGAAATGAACCAATGTGGATGTTTTTTTTTTAAAAATCTGCAAATCACAGCATAAAACCCACTAACGTCAACTGCACTTTTTCTGACAAAGGAAACAAAATGAGAAGTGAGAAACACAATGGGCACTAAAGATAGGAAAAAATGACAGAGTAGTTAGGTGGGAACACAAGACAAAGCAAGAGTCATAGAGATGTACAGCATGGAAACAGACCCTTCGCTCCAACCCGTCCATGTCGACCAGATATCCCAACCCAGTCTAGTCCCACCTGCCAGCACCTGGCCCATATCCCTCTAAACCCTTCCTATTCATATACCCATCCAAATGCATCTTAAATGTTGCAATTGTACCAGCCTCCACCACTTCCTCTGGCAGCTCATTCCATACCAGTACCACCCACTGCATTCCTCCAACCCTGGCAACATGCTTGTAAATCTTTTCTGAACGCTTTCAAGTTTCACAATATCTTTCCAATAGGAATGAGACCAAAATTGCACGCAATATTCCAACAGTAGCCTAACCCATGTCCTGTACAGCTGCGAGATTTTTTTTAAAAAATGAAACAAAAACATTTGCAATTTCTTCAACTGGTAGATGTCTCCAACACTGATCCTGTAACTCAACTAAATTTCACACCACCAGAATTCGCTCTGGTCTACACTGTAGGAGTAATCCCAAATGGAGAGAAAAATTCTTCGATTAACTTAACCCTTTAGTGTTACCAGTGTAGTGGGACTGGGCCTGAAGGAAAGAAACAAAATAAATAGGAGCATGTAAAACAAAAAAGGAGAGAAAAAGACAGAAACAAAACAAAAACAATAGAAAAACTGAAAGAACTGGTGATGCTGGAAATCAAACAAAGACAGATATTGCTAGAAAAGCTCAGCAGGTCTGGCAACATTTGTGGACAGAAATCAGAGTTAACATTTCGGGCCCAGTGACCTTTCCTCAGCTCAAAAAAATGAATTGGTTTTATCTCATTATTATTAGTCTCAACAGCTTATTACGGGATAGTTCCTCAACTTCACCTCTGGAATGTGGTGGTAAGAATGCAGGACATAATCATTTTCATAATCATAGCACTTCAAGCAGTGGAACACCGAATACAACAAGGAGCACAAACACGGTCTATATAGTCTCCCTGCGTAATCAACACTTGTGCCACATGATCAGCTAACTCAGTATAGAACAAAGACCAAGGACCAGATTGTCCTTGGCTGAATGGCTAAAACTATCACAACTCCCTCTGGGCAGCACTCACTCTTGGAGATGAGGAAAGGCAGTTTTCAACAAGTTGGCCACAAACTCTTGCACAAAGATCTGATTGTTGATATTGGGGGTCGCTGGGCTCAAAGACAATGTGATCTTGCCGTCCTCCACTAGGCTGAACATGTACGCCAAGATGGTGGCGTGCATAGTTAATCCTGGAAAGGAGAAATTAAAATGTTTTTACAAGTTAAAACACATTCATACAATCATATGTAGTCAGATCCAATCTATATAACCAATAACTAACTATATTCCTCCTACACCTCCCCTCTCCAGCCCTACAGTTCTAAAAACATGGGCAGCCTCTTATCAATTTCAGCCACATAGCAACTCTATAAAGTAGCACTTTGGAGCCAGAAGGTTCTACACTGAACAAAACCAATAGGATTTGGAATGTGCTGCATTTTGAATGGTAGTACGGGATTCCAAAAAAAGAGCCTGATATTTGAAAGTGATGAATTTAGAAGGCTATGGACATAGGGTCAGAGAACGGGATTAGTTCGGTAACTCTTTTGGGAGTCGGTACAGCCATGATGGGTCGAATGGCCTCCTTCTGTACCACAAAACTCTAGGAAAACCTAGTTGGACATTCCAGTGCAGTACAGGAAGTACATTTCCTACACTATGAAGCACTTTACTGGGTTACAATGCACTTTGAGACATGCCATGATGGTGAAAAGATGCTATTCAAATCCAAGTGCTGGCAGGTGGGACTAGATTGGGTTGGGATTTCTGGTCGGCATGGACAGATTGGACCGAAGGGTTTGTTTCCAAGCTGTACATTTCTATGACTCTATGATTCTACTTCTCTCTGCTTTTGCCAAGACCCTCCCCCAAATCAACTGAACTTCAAACAGAAGGATTTGCGTTTGGACCAAACTGTATTCTCACCCGAGCTTCCTAGTACAAAACCCAACCAATGGTAAAGAAATAGCCCCAAATTCTCACCCCCACTCAAACTATACATAACTCTATATTACAGGGGAGATTGCAGCATAGCGGCTGTCACGAGATGAGTAACCGAGAGATTAATCCAAAACACTGGGGACAGGAGTTCAAATCCTCACTTTGACAGCTCAAATTTAAATGAATACATCTGGAATACAAGGCTGGTCTCAGCAATCGTGACAAACAAATTCTTAAAACCAGAAACCATTTGATCCACTAATGTGCTTTCAGGAAAGGAAATCGGTCTATGTGGCAGACTCTTCACAGCCTCTGAAACAACCCTCTCACAAGACACTCATTCAATTAGGGCAACAAATTCTGGCCTTGCCAGTGAAGCTCACATCCCAAGAACAAATTTAAAACAAAACCTCTCTCCACCACTGCACTGAGCTCATCTTAGTTCACTGGGCCAGTAAAAGTGGTGGGAGGGATTTACAAAAAAAACAATGCATTAATTCCCTCATCTCCCTCTCCAGGATCTTGAACACTATCCAGATCAGAAGGCCAACTTCTTTTGTATTGTTGAAACAGTTAACAAATATAATTTCCCTGCCTTCTTGAACATCCCATCAGCCCACCTACCCAGTCAGTACAGCCATCTTAAAAGGAAAGGGGGGAGAAATAAAGATCAAAAAGTGAAATGTCTGATTTACCAGCGGTGTGCGAAGTATCTGTCACCACTGAGAAGATGTGCTGAAGAATGTCACAGAAATACGTTTGATAAAAGCTCTGGGCAGCTGTCTCTTCCTGTGCGACATTCTGCAGGAGAGTATAAAGTATAGACAACCCTGCAAAAACAAATGCAGAATTCAGTTCAGACCACTGTCGCAGTCCAAAATCTGTGGGGAGACAAAAACTAGCGAGCCATAAATACAAGACGAAACTGCTAATACATCCAATTAGTAATTTGGCAGAAACTTCATCACCAAGGGAGCATTCAGAATGCAAAACCATGAGGCAAAATTACAATGCGATCAGGCATGTACAGGACATTGGTTAGGCCACTGTTGGAATATTGCGTGCAATTTTGGTCTCCTTCTTATCAGAAAGATGTTGTGAAACTTGAAAGAGTTCAGAAAAGATTTGCAAGGATGTTGCCAGGGTTGGAGGATTTGAGCTATGGGGAGAGGCTGAACAGGCTGGGGCTGTTTTCCCTGGAGCGTCGGAGGCTGAGGGGTGACCTTATAGGAGTTTACAAAATTATGAGGGGCATGGATAGGGTAAATAGGCAAAGTCTTTTCCCTGGGGGTTGGGGAGTCCAGAACTAGAGGGCATAGGTTTAGGGTGAGAGGGGAAAAGATATAAAAGAGACCTAAGGGGCAACTTTTTCATGCAGAAGATGGTACATGTATGGAATGAGCTGCCAGAGGAAGTGGTGGAGGCTGGTACAATTGCAACATTTAAGATGCATTTGGATGGGTATATGAATAGGAAGGGTTTGGAGGGATATGGGCCAGGTGCTGGCAGGTGGGACTAGATTGGGTAGGGATATCAGGTCGACATGGACGGGTTGGACCGAAGGGTCCGTTTCCATGCTGTACATCTCTATGACTCTATGAACTGTGGAGCAAAAACTGGGAGCAGATGCTCTCAGGGAAATGCGTGACCGAAATGTGGAGGTTGTTTAGGGAGCACTGGCTAAGAGTGCTGGATAGGTTTGTCCCACTGAGGCAAGGAGGGGATGGTAGGATGAAAGAACCTTGGATGACAAGAGATGTGGAATATCTAGTCAAGAGGAAGAAAGAAGCTCACTTAAGAATGAGGATGCAAGGATCAGACAGGGCTCTAGAGGGTAACAAGGTAACCAGGAAGGAACTGAAGAATGGACCAAGGAGAGGTAGATGGGGGCATGATGAATCCTTGACATGTCAGATTAAGGAAAATCCCAAGGCATTCTACACTTGAGGAACAAGAGTTTGGCCAGAGTGAGGGTAGGGCCAATTAGGGATAGTGGAGGGAACTCGTACCTTGAGTCAGAAGGGTTGGGGAAGTCCTTAATGAATACTTTGCTTCAGTATTCACTAGTGAGAGGGACCTTGTAACTTGTGAGGACAGTGTGAAACAGGCGGATATGCTCGAACAGCTTAATGTTAAGGAGGAAGATGTGCTGGAAATTTCAAAAACATGATCAAGTCTCCTGGGCCAGAACAGATATACCCAAGGTTACTACAGGAAGCGAGGGAAGAGATTGCTATGCCTTTGGCAATGATCTTTGTGTCCCCACTGCCCACTGGAATAGTACGAGATGAATGAAGGGTGGCAAATGTTATTTCCTCATTCAAGAAAGATATGATTTGGAGATGCCGGTGTTGGACTGGGGTGTATAAAGTTAAAAATCACACAACACCAGGTTATAGTCCAAAAGGTTGAATTGGAAGCACACTAGCTTGCAGAGTGTCGCTACCACCTGATGAAGGAGCAGCGCTCCGAAAGCTAGTGCTTCCAATTAAACCTATTGGACTATAACCTGGTGCTGTGGGATTTTTAACTCAAAAAAGGTAATAAGGATAACTCTGGGAATTACAGACCTGTCAGTCTTACATCAGTGGTGGGCAAATTATTGGAGAGGATTCTGAGAAACGGATTTATGATTATTGGGAAAAGCATAGTTTGATTAGAAATAGCCAGCATGGTTTTGAGGGGGGCAGGTCTTACCTCACAAGCCTTATTAAATTATTTGAGGATGTGACGAAACACATTGAAGATAGAGCAGCGGATGTGATGTACATGGATTTTAGCAAGGCATTTGATAAGGTACATGGTAAGCTCATTCAGAAAATAAAGGAGGCATGGGATACAGGGAAATTTGGCTGTCTGGATACACATCTGGCTGGCCCATTGATGGCAGAGGGTGGTAATAGATGGAAAGTATTCAGCCTGGAGCTCGGTGATCAGTGGTGTTCCATAGGGAACAGTTCTGGGACCTCTACTCTTTGCGATTTTTAGAAACGACTTGGATGAGGAAGTGGAAGGGTAGTAGGTTTATCCATGACACGAAGGTT
Source organism: Chiloscyllium plagiosum (assembly GCF_004010195.1). NCBI lineage: Eukaryota > Metazoa > Chordata > Chondrichthyes > Orectolobiformes > Hemiscylliidae > Chiloscyllium > Chiloscyllium plagiosum. Next base: position 12,275,992 of record NC_057719.1, read on the forward strand.
GGTGGAGTTGTGGATCGTGTCAAGGGCGGTTATAGGTTGCAACGGGACATTGACAGGATGCAGAACTGGGCTGATAAGTGGCAGATGGAGTTCAACCTGGAAAAGTGCAAAGTGATTCATTTCAGAAGGTCGAATTTGAATGCAGAAAACAGGGTAAAAGGCAGGATTCTTGGCAGTGTGGTGATCGGGGGTCCACATCCAAAGATCCACCCAAGTTGATAAGGTTGTTAAGACGTGTGGTGTGTTTGCTTTCATTAGCAGAGGGATTAAGTTTAAGAGCGTGAGGTTATGCTGCAGCTCTGTAAGGCCATCACACTTGGAATACTGTGTTCAGTCTGGTTGCCTCATTATAGGAAGGATGGGGGTGCAGAGGAGATTTACCAGGAGGGTATGTCTTATGAAGAAAGGTTGAGGGAACTAGGGCTTTTCTCATTAGGGCGAAGAAGGACGAGAGGTGACTTGATAGAGGTCTACAAGATGATGGGAGACATAGGAAGAGTGAATAGCCAGAGACCTTTCCCCAGGGCCGAAATGACTATCACGAGGGGGCATAATTTTAAGGTGAATGGAGGAAGTTTTGGGGAGATGTCAGAGGTAGTTTCTTGGCAGACAGAGTAGTGGGTGCGTGGAATGCACTGCCAGCAGTGGTAGTACAGTCAGACACATTAGGGACACTTAAGCGACTCTTGGATAGGCAGATGGAAATCAATAAAATGAAGTGTATGTAGGTTAGTCTGATCTTCGAATAGGATAAAAGGTTGGTACAACATCAAGGACTGAAGGGCCTGTACGGTGCTGCGCTGTTCTATGAAAGGAGGAGCCAGATAAGCATGAGAAAGGAAGAGGAAATAGTAGGACATACAGATAGGGCAAGAGTAATGTGGGAAGAGGCACATGTGAAGCATAAACATCAGCATTGACCTGCTGGGGCTCTTTATCCATTGCACCAGAGAAAAGGAAGGAAGGAAGGAAGGAAGGAAGGATGGAAGGAAAGGCCGCTTGGCACAACAAAGCATACCTGTATCAGCCACGTTCCTCATGGTGTGTTTGAAAGCCCAGATAATGGAGTCAAGGACCAATTTGAACTGGGCTGGAGGTATGTTCAGGAATGCAGGGAAACAATGACTATTGACTGCTTGAAGAAGCAGAAAGAAGTTAGTCCTGTGCTCTGGATACTCTTCAAAATCCTGGAGAGGAAGACAAAGAAAATTAAATTCTCAAAATTTTGTGTCGTCATTTAGATCTTTATACAGATTGTAGGTGGCAACCAACAACATAATTTTATTGAAGACTTAAATCAGACCTCTAATTAAATTGACAGACCACTCCTGTTCATTCAAGTTCAAATTCATTTGAATTTGAATGCAACTTGAATTTATTATTGCAAAAACAAACTGGGCTAATCGAAGCAGCTGATAGACTGGGGGAGCTACCAGCCAAGTCCTGCTATGGAGAATGAGATTTTGATCTAAAAAAAAAACACACCGTTTATTTTATACAGTTTCAGAATGTGAAACAAAGACGTTGTTGAGATTCTGGTTCATTCCCTACTGTGGATGGAAAACTGCTTAGGAATGAACGTTTGTGACCGACTGATGAGGCAGTGAATACAGGTAGTGTCGGCAAATTCAAGAGTGGAAAGGAAAAATATCAGACACAGAAATTGATCAAGGTATGCAAGTACATGATTTTTTTTTTCCCCAGCTTTGTGATTAAACAATCACAAGCTCTTTCAGCTCCTTACTTCCCAAAATTCCACAGACGTCACATGTTGAGACATAAGACAAACAATGGCTGCACAGCAAGTTGGGTAACTAAAGTGATGGTACCCAAGGAGAACAAAAAAAAATCTTCGAGTGGCAAGGAAGGAGGAAGCATTTTAAATGAAATTACACAATTGATGTAGCACAATTCTCAATAACAGAACAAAAACCAGGATTACTCATCCTTACATCTCAAGTATAGAGTTATATATTTCCTATTGTGCAAGGGCTTTAGGACCCTGGGGAAAATGGTGTCATGGAACTGCTCCTCATTGGGTATAAACAGTACACTGACAGAGTGAAAGAGAGAGCACGAGGTGGAAGCCTGAAGTCTAGCTCTGTGAATGAGAGAAACACACGCAGCAAAGCAAGCACCACACAGTACAATTTAGTCAAAAACTTTAAATAACATAACAATAAGATTAGATCTGGATATATTACCGAATACCATATATTATAGTCTGTAATAAACAGGGCTATTAAAAGAAATGAGCCAGAAGACAGTTCTTGACCACGTCATTTTGAGTAGTCTAGAATCCAAATTCATGAATGTGGATGCAGCACCACTACACTCTCTGCACCTTTGGGCTGTTTTAACTAAAGTGACACTGTTTTGTGTATTCAATCTGCAGTTGCGAAAACACCCAAGTTATACAAACTGGTTTCACATATGGAATAGGTGCAGACGCTCACTACAACAGTCTGGGCTACAGTCGGACATCGATTCCAGACAGAAAGAAACAAACAAACACAGTCATGTGCTGACAATCCAAATGGTACCATTGCAATATCCACTATTTATACATTCTATTTACCCCAGCCATTTCAACACAGGAAAATTAAGAACTAAGTTACTTTTAACAGATGAACAGGAGGAAGCTGTGGCTGGGTGGATGAGTTGACAAAGAAGCAGTGGGGACATAAAAGTACTATGAAAATATAACATGAGAATCACAGGGTTAATTAAAAAATAATGACAGGACCTGACTTCATATTTGCAGTAATAGAATATAGAATTTATCCAATAAACCAAGATGTAAAAGGGAAAGGGCAACATGGTGGCTCAGTACTTAGCATTGCTGCCTCATATTCTCCCCATGAGGTCAGATGGATTGGCCATGCCAAGTTGCCCTGTAGTGGCCAGGGATTTGCAAGTGAGGTGGATTAACCATGATAAATGTGGGCCTGAGTCTGGATGGGGTGCTCTTCGCAGGGTTGGTGTGGACATAATGGGCTGAATGGCATCCTTCTGCGCCGTAGAAGTTCTCAGAGTCTATGAAACCAGTCTTTCGGACTTAGAGAGAACTCAAAATTTTCATTTCATGGAAATATGTAAATATCCTATACATTATAAAACATTTTATTCATTGTCAACAGTACTTCAAGGGAGAGAATTTAAGGGAGACAGGACTTCCAAGTGCCCCCCATTCCTTTGCCTGTTATGCTTTGAGCTAGGATAGAGTTAGGGGACAAAGTTTTATAGGGGTTTAAGTGATATGGACTACTGTGAGATTTATGACAGAGTCAGATGTAAAAGTCCAGCAAGTCCACTTCTATACCAGATACATCTTGCTCCATTGTTAATGCATTCCCAGAGTGGTGAAGTAAGGTTGTCATTTGGAAAAAAGAGACAGGATCTCGGGGCAGCAAGGGAAGTGGAGGGGGCTACCCAGCTCAGGCAGAGGGCACTTGCAATACATGTGGGGGTCTGCAGTGGGTCAGCCCCAACTCCACTCCTCGAGAACGTGCGGGGTGCAGAGTTGATGTAGACTCCACTGATGAAATTGTGACAGATGCTGGAGCAAGCTGGCTGGTGGAGGCCCACCTTTCCTCTTCTTGAGGGCTGCAAAGGCTTCAGCTACTTTGATGTCCTGTGTGACTGGCTCCTTCCAGGGAACAACAGGTGACCCGTGATGGACCTCACGTCACACAGCCATCGCCACAGACACAGAGGGGCTGATGACTCTCTGCAAGATCACACTGATTCACATGGTTTCCTGATGACAAGGTCAGTGCTAAAGTCCAGGCAGCAGAATTTTGGGATATTTGCCGTGTAACCATAGGTGCAGTGTGCCATCAACAATACAAGTGGGAGAGAGCTGTAACACAACATTGCAGAATTCATCAACTAGGAAGCGGCTCCATTCCATTAATGGTGATCTATGCTTGCTGTTAACACAACCTGGAAATGTGTGCCTATTACTGAGAGTTGCCATGTTTCCTATATCCTGGAGCACCCTCCTTTACCTGGTGTATTTGAGGGTCTGGGATCTTTTAAGGGTGGGTACTGAGAGACTCAGGACTATCCCATTGCAATCACAGGTAATGACACAATTGTGCAACTCCTGACTGATGCACAGCACAGGTACAATGCCACCCACGTTTCCACTAGGACTATGGCTCAGCAGACGGCAGTTGTTGAAGGGGTGGTGGCGGAGGCAACAAAGTGATGTGCTGGATGCGGAGAAACTGAGGGATGGGGAACATTCTTCATAGGATGAGGAGGTGGAGGCCTGACCTGCTATGCCTTTCCTGCAACACACCCTCAACTCTGATCTCCAGCATCTGCAGACCTCACTGTCTCCAGGCTAGACAAGTGGGCTGAGAGACTGAGGGGTCCAGTTGAGTCCACCTTTTCCCACCAATGTCAAAGCAGCATATCCAATGTAAGGGGATCATTCAATCGGTATCGCAAACAAACATTCTGGCTGGGACAAATGGGATGGAGATTTTAATCAAAAGGAATTCCATATGCTCATGCAAATTAAAATTCTCTTCTTCCCGACAGAAATTATGGGAAATATTACATTATGTTTTGTTAATGAAGTGTGGGCAAATTGCTGCTCAATCTAAGTTGGCCTTGCTTTAAATCAATGCTCACATCAATAACTATTAATATATTTAGACCTAGAAAGGGGTACAGAGAGACTTCAACCAGCACAGAAACCAATCACTAAACATGCTCTTTTAAAGCATTAACAGAGGCTGCGTTGGAAACAGAGCAAGGATAGGAACTGGTTCCAGCCCCTGCACTATCATGATGTCAAGGACATGATTATGCTCCTTCAGCTCTGGGAATGCTGTGGCTTAAGCAAACAGGATCGCATGACACACAAGAATTTCCTACGCTCAGAATGAAAAATTACCTTGTTGATCATGTCCAGAGTACACTCAAACAAGGCATCGAAGATCTGGGGTACTTCTGCAGTAATGTGGTTCTCCAACTTATTCACTATGGTGGCCATTGTACTCAAAACCTCAGGCTCCCGGGCTGCAGGGACATTCCTCTGGTAGTCGATCAGAACTGCGTCAAGCAGCGGGGGGACAAAGTTTTCTGCAACCTGACAAAGTCAAGAGGCAGAGAGAGAACAGGGTGAGAGAGTGCAGCTTAGTATCTTGGCATACCACCTTTGTTTATTTGTTGACAAATGATAATAGAACTCAGCCTCAGGGACATCAGAGTGGGAAATTAGTCTAAAAGACTCGAGCACATTCTTGGCATCAGAGGGTGAGAGTCAAGTCTGGTATTTATTTGTTAAGTGCTGAATGCTGATTGAGTGCACTGCCCACGTCTCCTTATTTGATAGGCACATCAGACTTTGAGAAGTCAAAATAGCTCAATATAAAAATGAAGCCATTGTTTTTAGTAACCATTTAGTCTAGCCTGGTGATAAAGATTCCTTTTCAAATCGTACTATGCTCAATGTCCCCACTTCAGGCATGCAATTTGGAACCTTGGTGCAGTTGCCAATTAAGAGCTTAAATTTTAGACTACACATCACAAAGACCACTTACTTTTACACCATTCTTGGTTCAAATCCCTCTATTACTGAAAAACAACATATAGGCCTTTGTCACTTCGAAATTCCAGGACTCCAGGTCTATTCTGCCGTCCACTTCAAACTCAAACACATCCAAAACTCTACCACAGACTGCTTGCTAAACACTCCAAAGCTCACTGGGTCCCCTATAGCATAAAATATACATCTAACCTCTATACCGCCTTGACCTACCACAGCAATGAAATCTCCTTAAGTCCGCTATCCCATCTGACCACCCCATTCCTCTGGCTGCTCTTTTGTTATACAATGCTTTCCACCCAGAACTCTAGTATTGCCTGCACACTGTCCCAATCCTTCTTCCCAAACTCCCTCTTCTCCTTTAGAGAGGCATGTTGTCAACATCCATCTCTGCAAGCAAGTTCCTATCTACTCCCAACTTCCCCCTTGCTGACAAGCGACCAGTTTTCTTCATGGCCGCTAGCAAATGTCTCTGGGATACTGCTTTTACAACAGGAGTTCTAAATCTTGCTCCCGACTCTGACCCCAATTCATGGATTGAAAACATTAGGGTGGCACGGTGGCTCAGTGGTTAGCACTGCTGCCTCACAGCACCAGGGACCCAGGTTCAATTCCAGCCTCGGGTGACTGTCTGTGTGGAGTTTGCATGTTCTCCTAATGTCTGCGTGGGTTTCTTCCGGGTGCTCCAGTTTCCTCCCACAATCCAAAGATGTGCAGGTCAGGTGAATTGGCCATGCTAAATTGCCCATATTGTTGGGTGCATTAGTCAGAGGTAAATTTAGGGTAGGGGAATGGGTTACTCTTCGGAGGGTGGGTGTGGACCTGTTGGGCCGAAGGGCCTGTTTTCACACTGTTGGTATTCTATTCTGTGATTCTAACATGCCTGGACCCCACAATAGGAACTGTGGGATCAGAAGAGGGGGTGGTGAGAGCGCTTTAGGACCAAGGATGAGGTGGAAGAGAGGCCAGGAGGGGTGGGGGAAAAAAAAAGAGAAGCAACACACTTGGTCTTCAGGGATTTTTTGAGAACCTGTGTTTTCATGACAGCAGGATATCAGGCATTAAAAAGGATCAATTAGGTCATGCCCAGGATTTTAAAAAAAGGCTTAATGCTATTGGAACTCTGTGTCAGCAATTATACCTTGGACCCTGCAACCCTGTGGGGAGGGGGCGTCATGAACCACATTTTGGGAAGCTATGCTTTGCAGGCACTTTTTAGTGTAGGACCTAAGAAATATGAACAGGAGCTACTAATTTACCTATCAATACCAAAAATTGAGGCTGATCTCACTGTGGCCTCAAGTCCTGTCTGTCCCCCATGACCCTCAATCCCCAGGTCAATCAGATATCTGTTCAAGTCAGCCACGAGTAGACTCAATGACCCAGCCTCCACTGTACTCTGTAGAAGAGAATTCAGAGAATAAAAAAAACTCCCTCTTTATTCACATACAAGTTGCTTTTGTATCCGATTAAAAAGAAGAAGACAGTATAAAATAGCAATCCAAATAGGACAAAGGGGCACAAATCCAAAGTGAAGGGCAACAGATACACATTAACAATCACAAGCTCATAGAGTCACAGATGTACAGCATGGAAACAGACCCTTTGGTCCAACTCGTCCATGCCGACCAGATATCCCAACCTAATCTAGTCCCATTTCCCAGCACTTGGCCCACATCCCTCCAAATCCTTCCTATTCATATTCCTATCCAGATGCCTTTTAAATGTTGCAATTGTACCAGCCTTCACCACTTCCTCTGGCAGCTCATTCCATACACGTACCACCCTATGCCCCTTAGGTCCCTTTTAAATCTTGCCCCTCTCACTCTCGACCAATGCCCTCTAGTTCTGGACACCCCCATCCCGGGGAAAAGACCTCGTCTATTTACCCTATCCATGTCCCTCATGATTTTATAAACCTCTACAAGGTCACCCCTCAGCCTCTGACACTCCAGAGAAAACAGCCCAGCCTATTCAGCCTCTCCCTATAGCTCAAATCCTCCAATACCGGCAATATCCTTGTAAATCTTTTCTGAACCCTTTCACGTTTCACCACAGCCTTCCGATAGGAAGGAGACCAGAATTGCATGCAATATTTCAACAGTGGCCTAACCAAGTTCTTCAAACAATTTTTTAAAAAAGTGATCAATTCACTTAATTGGGCAATTAGAGAACGAAAACAAATCTTTTTAAACAGTAATATTTCAAATGGAAGAGGAACGTAGAGCTGTTCTGGATAAATAACCCATACTGGGGCAATTATACTCACCAGCTGGGGATCGGAGGACCGGCTCACCCACCCTGATATCAGCTTTAAAGTCTCCCTCTTTACTGTTCTCATGCTTTTGATTAAAGGTTGTTTGGTAACAACTTCACCTAAATGGGGGAAAAAGAAATATACAACATACATATTAAACAGTCCTCAGGATCAGTGAGCCTTTCTTGTAATAGGCTAGTCAGAGATCTTGCGATTTTGTTTCCGTGGCACTGTCTCGGTGCTACCCTGCAGTAGGAGAGGGGGAACCAAGTAAAATGGGTTTGGGGTGGGACAGGAGAGGGAGGGGACAGACTGTTCAATCAGATACTTAAGGAAGTGCCTGCCCATGAACTCAGCAATGGGCGAGGGGAATGATTCTCACTTAAGGGTTTGTATGCTGGGGTAGCACGGTGGCTCAGGGATTATCACTATTGCCTCACAGCATCACAGACCTGGGTTCGATTCCAGCCTCGGGTGACTCTCTGTGCAGTTGAATATTCTCCCAGTGTCCGTGTGGGTTTCCACCGGGTACTCTGCTTTCCTCCCACAGTCAAAAGATGTGCAGGTTAGCTGGGTTGGTCATGGTAAATACAGGTTTATGGGAATAGGGAAGGGGATTGAATCTGGACAGGATGCTCTTCAGAGGGTCAAGTGCAGACACGAATGGCCCCTTTCCGCACTGTAGGGGTTCTATGATTCTAACTCCTTGCAGCAATCCAGCATTGTAACCCAACACAACAGGCTCCAATCAAAAGGTGGCAGGCACACCACAGTTTGGTCTCAGGTACCTGCGATGGCAGGCAAAAATGTTCAACTGTAGGAATTCACAAAGTCATCATATAATGGCTTAATTTCTAACTAACTTTCTTAAGACAGACTGCCAAGCAACAGAGATATGTAAAGTCCGATTTCTGATACATGGGAGATGGGGCGAGAACAGGAAGAAAGACAGAGTGCACCTTATATCAGCAACGTGTCAAAACACAAACTATCACACTCAGCTCTGTACTAATGTAAACGTAAAGAAATGGCTGTTTAGAAGGAAACTCTTTCTTCGACTTTCCGATCCAGTCCACCTAATGGGGTAGGTTAGCTTAGTTGGCTGGATGGCTAACTTGCAGTGTAGAGTGACACCAATAGTGGGTTGGTTTTCACACATCAGCTGGAGGTCACACAGAAGGTTCCACCTTCTCAAATGTCACCCCTCTCCTGAGGCATGGTGGCCCTCAGGTTAGACCACCTCCAGTCATCTGTCTCCATAGTATTTAGATGTGCACTTATGATGCAGAGGCATACAAAGGTATGGATCATGGGATTAGAACATTTAAGTCACTGTTTTTAACGAGCACTAACTCGATGAGTTCAAAGGGCTCTTTTCAAGGCTGTAGATCTTTATGCTTCTATTGCTCTTACATCTTAAACCGAATGGATATTGAAGCTCTCCTTTACCAATTAGACAAACCTCTTATTTCTGTCCAAATCATAGATTGGCTCTTTATAGAAGATAAAGAAAATACAGGTGGATTCAGGAATGGTCTATTCTGCTTCTTAAACCCGTTCCATCATTTAATTAGCTCACAAATTATCCGAACGGCAATTTTATCTAACCTAGTTCCACAAACTTTAATATGTGTGCCTAACAATAGTCTATCAATCTCAGTATTAAGGTACTGAATTGATCCCCATCCACAACAGCCTTTTGGGAGAAGCTTTTCATTCTGAGAGGAGGAGAATTTTTGGAACAACCAGCTTAAAACATCCGATCCCACCTTCCCCACCAAAAAAGTGGCTAGTTACCATTGGCCTGGATAGCTGCAGAGATATTCTCACTCAAACACTTATACACGTTGAGCATGTCCAGATATATCCGTCCTAGCTGAATGACAAATGGATGTCCAACTGCCTTGCAGGCTCTCACGTTGGTCTTCAGGATGCTGCCAAGCTGCTTCACCGTCTCTGCATCCTTCAAAATGTCCACGTTCTTTGTAAAATGATTTGAGTAAACGGAATTAGTATCCACTTGGACAAAAGAAATGCTCTAAAATATTTTCCCCATGCACCTTTAACCCTCAGCATTTCTTCCTGCCCATACCACCAGCAGCTCCCCAACCCCGTTGTCTGTCAAAGTTGAGAAGAAAGGGGATTGACAGTCATGGTGGTGGGGATACATTATGTGCGACTCTCCTCATGACAGTCATGCTGGAAAACTGATTGGCGTGGACAAAGCTCAATATGAAAATTATTATTTCTCCACTTATTGCTGGAAGAAATGGCATGTAATTTACTGATGACACTCATCTGAACATCAAAACTAGCTGGTGGTAGATACTGTGAGGAAGTTGCAAAGATGTCTCAAGGGGATTTGGAGAGCAGGCAAAAAATTTGACAGATGGAATAAGAGAGAGAAATGTGAGGTTGCTCACTTTGGTGAGAAAATAGGAATAGTGGCTTTCTTAAATGCTAGAAGATTGGGAAGTCTTGCAAGTTCAAAAAATGACTCGAGTATTCTTCAGCAGCGAAAGAGGCAAATGGTACATCGGCCTTTATTGCAAAGAATGTGTGTACAGAACTAAACACAGCTTGCTGTCATTATACAGAGTCTTAGTGAGTCAAAAGTGGGCACTGGAAAAGCACAGTTGAGGAGCAGGAGAAGCAACGTTTCGGCCAAAAGCCCGTCATCAGGAATGAGACTATGAGGTGAGGGGTTGGAGGGGAAACGGTTAGCTGAGAGTGTGATAGGTAGATGGAGGTGGGGGTTAGTGGTGATAGGTGGGAAGGAAGGAGCACTGGTAGGACAGGTCATGAGGGTGGTGCCGGCCGAAATGGGATAAGGTTTGGGGGGGGGGGGGGGGGGGGAGAGTGAAGAAACTAGTGAAATCCACATTGATGCCATGTGGTTGGAGGGTCCTGAGGCAGAAGAGGCACTACAGAGAGTAAATCTTTCTATATACAACACGACAATCTCCAGGTGTGGTCTCACGAAGAATCTTAGTGAGACCACACCTAGAGATTGTCGTGTTGCATATAGAAAGATTTACTCTCTGTAGAAGGAGCAGAAAGAAGGGATTGGCGTTGAAGGGATTGATTTATGTGGAAAGATTCAACACGGTTAGCTTACATTCCCTGGAGTTTAGCATAATGAGAGGTCATGTCTATCAAACATAGAAAATGATTATAAGGATTGATAAAGCAGAGGTAGGAAGGATGTTCCCCTGCTGGGGCAGATCCAGAAAGAGAAGAGACACCATCTCAGGATAAAAGGGCAGGCCATTTTGGTCCAAAATGAGCCATTTCTATGTGGGGTGGTGGACCTTTGGAATTCTCTGCCCCAGATTGCTGGGGAGGCTCAGTGGTGGAGCATTTTCAAATCGGAGGTCAATAGATTTTGACACAGGCAGCATGGTACAGTGGCGACTGACTGTGTGCAGTTTGCACATTCACCCAGTGTCTGCGTGGGTTTCCTCCCACACAGTCCAAAAATGTGCAGGTTAGGTGAATTGACCATGATAAATTGCCTGTAGTGTTAAGTGAAGGGGTAAATGTAGGGGAATGGGTCTGGGTGGGTTGCGCTTCGGCAGGTCGGTGTGGACTTGTTGGGCCGAAGGGCCTGTTTCCACACTGTAAGTAATCTAATCTAATCTAATCTAGGGATATGGAATTAATTCAGGAAAGTGCTGTTGAAGTTGAAGACTGGGTGTGATCTTGCTGAATGACAGAGAAGGGCCTGTTTCCACACTGTAAGTAATCTAATCTAATCTAGGGATATGGAATTAATTCAGGAAAGTGCTGTTGAAGTTGAAGACTGGGTGTGATCTTGCTGAATGACAGAGTGGGTTTGAGGGGCTGAAAGGCCTACTTCTGTTCATGACAAGAGAGTGAGAAAAGTTTAACATTTGAGACAGCCTTTCCTTTAGTATTCAAGCCATGAAAGGAGCTGGAGTTTTCAAAGCCTTATGCTGGACAGATGGTCTCAATTTTGGTGACAAAGCTGTCCAGGACACTGGTTTAGAGACGAAATTGAAATGTGGAATTTAAGGAAATATGATTAGTACTGTATATAAAGAAGCCGCAACTAATAAATCACTCAGTTCACCACTGTGGAGATAAAAGAAACAAATTGTGGCATTTATTGCCTCATTGTTATAATGCTTGTTAAATGTCCTGCAGGACTTAGAACAGTTCCAGTTAACTATGAAAAAGAAAAAAGGTCTTATTCTGCTATAACCAAATTAGTTGTTAGATCCTACACTTATTTCCAATATCAGACTTCTCCGTTCTCAAATCTTTCATTGAAAATTACTAACAGAAAGCATTCATTTGCAATTATTGAATGAATTCAATAACCCAACGTAAGGGAAGACAGCCAAGTAGACTGTCCACTACTGAATGAATTGACCTATCCCTCAGTTGCCTAACTTACCTTTGTTGCTTGCTGAATAATGCTGTCCCACACCTGGTTAGGCAACAGCATGTATTTCTCAATTAAATGCTCCTGGACAGTTTGATCAGTTTGAGCTCCAATCATGTAACCAACAGCTTCATAGAATGTGTGCACCTGAAATACAAGAATAAAGTTTTAAACTTTTCCTCAGGAGTTCATGAGGTAGAAGGTGAGCTTTCAGCACTGGAATGAGTCAGAGAGAGTGAGAACGCGAGTGTTAACTGAACACTTTATTCCAGACGGCAGTCACATGCCTTAGACTAAACTGGAAGATCCCAGAATGTGGTCAGAGATGTGAGGAGTGAAGCTGGTATGGTGATAAGGAAGTAGTAGCCTCAGCCATTGCAAATGTCCCACAGGATCAAGATTCATGCACTTTGTATGGATAAGAGTAGAAACATTTCCTCAGAGCCAAGAAAGAGTCCAGTAGGCTGTTCTGCTCGGTGCCAAGGTCGAGGACATTGCTCTAAGTGGAGAGGATCTTCAATAGGAGGTAGATGATCCAAATGTCATAGTCAGTGTGGGTACCAATGACATGGCAGGCACGGTGGCTCAGTGGTTAGCACTGCTGCCTCACAGCACCAGGGACTCATGCTGAATTCCAATCTTAGGTGACTGCCTGTTGGAGTTTGCACATTCTCCCCATGTCTGCAAGAGTTTCCTCCAGGTACTCCAGGTTCCAAAGATATCTAGGTCAGGTGAATTGGCTATGCTAAATTGCCCATAGTGTTAGGTGTATTAATCAGTGGGAGTGGGTCTGGGTGGGTGTGGACGTGTTGGGCCGTGTAGGAAATCTAATGGATAAAAATGATAAAAAAAAAAGGTTCTGTTTAGAGATTAAAATCAACTAGAGGCTAATTGATAAAAGCAGAACTACAAAATGATGATAATTTCCCCTACTCAATTCTCAAGCAAATTACCACAGGGTAAATAAGGTTAGAGAGATGTATGCACTTGGTGCGAGAGAAATGAATTTCAAATCATGGAGCATTAACATTAGTGCTGGGGAAGTGAGGGAGCTGTACTTTTGGGATGCTCCTACTTGTCCCAGGACCAGTACTCTGGAAAATCACATAACTAGGGCACAAGAGAGGGTTTTAAGTAGAATAGCATGTTATTTTTGGTGGAGGAGCATGGAAGTGATTCCTTATGGACAGTGTGTGTTGGAGTACACTTGAGAGAAATCAGAAGGGCTAAAAAGGGAAATACGTGATGGCTTTGGTAGAGAAGATAAAAGATAATTCAAAGAGATTCGACAAGTATAAGAAGGGCAAAAGTGTAACTAGGGAGAGAATATTCACGAGGGCAAGAATTCACGTGGCACTGCAAGTAGTAATTGAGCATAGTGGAGCTATGGATAATAATAAATTGAGTGTGGCATGGACAGAGTACATAATCATCTACTACTCAATAAATCCTCTTAAAATTTGTTACACAAACTGTCTGCCAAACCTTTGACGTGTTGATGATTGATGGCTCAAGTTATTGGAGCTCTACCCATCCAGGCAAGTGGGGAGTATTCCATCACATTGCTGACTTATAACTTGTAGATGATGGGCAGACTTTGGGGAGATAGGGGGAAGTAACTCACCTCCTATCTAAGTAATTTACAAAATTAGCAATCCAACAGGTGAAAACAGTGACCAAACTTCCAAAACATTTACTGTCATGAAACCGACTCCATTAATCCAACGGCATGAGGTACAGCAGTCTATTTCTTCTGAAATCCCTGCTCCCCACCAAAAGATAGGTGTATTTCATACCAAGGGATAGGTGGTTGGCAACACCTCTTTAAACATGTTTTGAAAAAAAAAACACCTTAAATACGCACACAAAAACATGAACTGCAACTGCACTCACCTGATGAGGCTGCAGATCACAAATGATAGTGTTAATATTGGTCAAGATCTCATCAATGAAAGGCATCACCTCTCCTACTTGCACTTGAACAAAGTGGCGTCTGCACTTTTGGGCTATCTTAATAAATGTGTCACAAGCCATGTCCTGGACACCATCATGAGTCTCTGTAAAAAGCAATAAGGGGTGTAAAGCTCACTTTTTCTTAAAAAAAATCTTAAAATTTACATCTAAAAACCTTTCATAGGTTGAGTTGCATTTTTTAAAAAATCCAAATTTAATTTCACCGTTCTCCATAGGATATTCATTCCAGAGTTTTACATACCCTTTTTGGAGAAACGTAGTGCTCTATAAAAAAACAAACAATATTAATCCAAATTCTACCCCCCAACAGTGAAACAGTATTTTTACACTACTATTCAAAGTTTGTGAGAAGTTACACTACTATATCAGAAACATCTCCAAATAAAAAAAACTCTACAACTGTTTAAATTTAAAATGCATTTAAGTAGAATTTGACGACAAAACTTTCTTGATTCAGCATACACTGTACCCAAAGGACATTCTCAGTCTGCATAAAGTCTAATGACTAAGCAAACTGCACAGCAATAAATAGCACCACAATGACTACAGTACACGCTGGGCTTCATGACAAGTTTCCTTACCATGCATAAACTCAAAGAGTTTGTTCACCACTGTCTTTAGGAACTTCCAGTGAGCTCGCAGGAACCGGGGATACTGTCCCACCACGTACATAATGTTAGAGGCGATAATAGCCTTGTTATCCTTCCCACGTTTTTGTTCACAAAGGCCCAGCAAATCCTTCAAAGTCAAAAAGGTTCAATGATAAGTAAAACGAGCAAAGTGAATCAAGCTATCACACCTTATTTTCTTTGTTCAAGTTCTCACTCAGCCCCAAATGTCTAAAGCTCTCCTTTAAAAATGGATTCAGGAGCAAAAACCTTCTCCCAGTAAGAAAGGTATCAAAAAGAATTATCAAACAAACACTCAACAACTTAAGACAGCACCTCTAACATGATTCTATGAAACATTCCAGCATGCTTCAAAGGAACACTACAAAATAACATACACCACCAAGCATTGAAGGAGGTGCTTGGTCAAAGGGGTGGATTTTAAAGAAAGTTGCAGAAGCTGGGTGGTGGGGAAGAGGAGGAGTGGGTATCTGCTTTGGCAACGGAAGGCACAGCCAGCATCACTGCAGCAATTATTATTGGGAACACAAAAGAAGTCAGAGTGTAGATATACCGGAGGGTTGAGAGTAAGAGATTATGGGAACTCTCCACCAGCAACTGACCTTGATGACTGTGACAAGGAATCGTTTCTCATCCTCTTCATGCATTGCACCACTGATGGAACCAATAGCCCAACAAAGTGTATTCAGGTTTTTCCATGACCATTCTGTACCATTCACTTGATTGTGCAGCTTCTCAGTCATAATGCATTCTGTGTCAGCATAGTCTAAATGTGTGAGATAGACTGAAACAGGAAAACAAAGCAGCCTTAAAAATCACAGAATCCACTTAGTGCAAATAAAGGCAATTGGACCCATCAACTCTGTACGGACCTTCCGAAGAGCATCCCACCCGGAACCACCACCTCCCCCACCCTATCCCATTAACCCTGTATTTACCATGGACAGAGTCGAAA
The DNA here is from genome assembly GCF_004010195.1 of Chiloscyllium plagiosum. Lineage (NCBI taxonomy): Eukaryota > Metazoa > Chordata > Chondrichthyes > Orectolobiformes > Hemiscylliidae > Chiloscyllium > Chiloscyllium plagiosum. The sequence continues at coordinate 12,291,778 of NC_057719.1, forward strand.
AGGGTGGCACTGGAATAGCACAGCATGTCAGACAGCACCCGAGGGGCAAGAGAGTCAATGTTTTGGGTAGCACATTCCTGATGAAGGGCTGATGCCTGAAATGTCGGCTCTCCTGCTCCTCGGATGCCGCCTGACCTGCTGTGCTTTTCCAGCACCACACTTTTCAACACTGACTCTCCAGCACCTGCAGTCCTCACTTTCACATATTACCATGGCCTACCCACCGAATTTGCACATCTTTGGACTGTGTAAGGAAAGCCATGCAGACATGGGCAGCATGTGCAAACTCCACATGGCCACCCCAGATTGGAATCAAATCTATGTCCTTGGCGCTGTGAGGCACCTGTGCTAACCACTATACCACCATACTGGCCTTATTTAGGGGTTTCAGACATGGACGTGTTGTTTTGGAAGAACTTGCCAACAACAAAAGGAGAGATGGCAACATTCTTTCAAGTCAGTATGGCAAATTGCTTGCAGGCTGTGGTATTTCCATCTATTTGCCACCACTTGTCATTCTAGACAGAAAAGGTCATGGTTTTCAATGCGCTTTCACAAGAAGCCTTGATGAATTTCTGCAGTGCATATTGTAAATCGTGCACACTGCCGTACAGGTGGGAAGAGGAAGTGGACATTCGGAGATGTAGGGTCAATTAAGCAAGCTGCTTTGCCGGGTTAGTGTCAGTCTTCAGGTGCTGTTGGAGCTACGCTCATCCAGGCAACTGGGGAGTATTCCATCACACTCCTGATTTGTGCCTTGTAGATAGCAGACAAGCTGTAGGGAGTTAGGAGGTGAGGTAGTCATGACAAGATTCCTAGTCTCTGACCTGCTCTTGTAACCACAGTAATAATATGGCTGGTCCAGTTCAGTTTCTCAAATGAAAGATGTTAAAAAAAAAAACATGAAAACTACAAATTCATTATGCCTGTAAGCATCTGACAAGAGAAAACATTTGGTCTGGGTTTGTTGGAAATGGAAACAAACATTAAAATCCTTTTTCAGAGCTGATCAAAACATCTCTCCTTTAGTTAGTTTATGCTACAATTGAAAGAAACATCTGTAAATTCATTCCCAGGCCTTCTCTAATCTTTAGAGAAAAAAGCACCACCATCCAAATTGCAATGAGAGTGGCCATTTTGCCCAAAACATACATACATCCCAAAAGAAAATGTCAGCAGTATGTTTATAAAAATATATTATTCATGAGTCATGAGTTTGGTGGCTAGGCCAGCATTTATTGTCCATTCTGAACTCAAGGTCTGGGTAGTAGTCAACTTCTTGAACCACTGGTGTAGGTACTGTTGCAGTGATGTTCGGGAGAGATTTCCAGGATTTTGAGAGACAGTGAAGGAGCAGCAATGTAGTTCTAAGTCAGGGTGACGTGCAACATGAGAAAGGAACCTGTAGGTGGTGGTATTCTCATGGATACATGTTTTTTTAGATGGTTTGGAAGACGCTGTCAAGACAGGGTTGGTGAGTTGAAGCACATCTCGTGGATGGTGCACACAGGTCTAACTATGCATTAATCACAAAGTGAGTAAAATGTTGATGGTGGTGGGATAGGGTGCTAATCAATCCTTTGTCCTGGATGGGGTCAAGTTCTTGAGTGTTACAGAGCTGCACTCATCCAGGCATGTGCAGTCCAAGTCCCATACTCTGTTGGCCACTTTTCTTCATCTACCTATATCACCTAATCTTTGAAACTGAATCTTTCCACAACAACCAAGAAACATGGAATTCAATTTCAGAACACTCCACAAATAAAGTTCTATTGCTGAGACCTTGCACCAACGTCAGTTTAGCCTGAATTCAACGACTGAAAATTGTCCGCTTCTATCAAACATAACCCATATTTACACTTTCTGAAATATAATTTTTGCCTGTAATCATAACAAAGAACTCCGATTATTCCACTTTTAATTTCTGCATTCCTAGTGGTTCTGAAAGATAAAAGTTGTTTTGACCACAGGTGAAAACCTCAACGATCAAAATTTTTGTTTGCAGAAGTTGCCATTTCCAAATAGTATTAATTATTCTGTTAAAAGACATAGGTAATCCCTAAACTTTTTTGTTTTAACTTGCTATGCTTTGATACAATTAAAATTCAACCAGCATAAAGCATTCAGTAAAAACAATGACTGCAGATGCTGAAAACCAGAGTCTAGATCAGAGTGGTGCTGGAAAAGCACAGCAGTTCAGGCAGCATCCGAGGAGCAGTAAAATTGACGTTTTGGGCAAAAGCCCTTCATCAGGAATACAGGCAGAGAGCCCGAAGACCCTTCAGACTCTCTGCCTGTATTCCTGATGAAGGGCTTTTGCCCGAAACGTCGATTTTCCTGCTCCTCGGATGCTGCCTGAACTGCTGTGCTTTTCCAGCACCACTCTGATCCAGAATAGAGCACTGCCCAAGAGAGCAATGAGCTTGGCAGATGACATGCTTATAACACAGGTCGGGGTGACTTATCTTCAGGTAGGGCTCAAACTATGTGCAAGATGAGTGAAGCGATTTTTACCCAAATTTCATGCGATTATAGCACTGGAACCTCTACAGAGGAACCTCGATTATCCGAATATCAATTATCCAAATACCAGATTATCCGAAGGAGATCTCAAGATCCAGAAGAAACATGACATCAAAGAGCCGTTTCAACCCTGATCCCGTCTTTTGTTTACAGGTACAGTGATTTAAAAACAAACTCGGCTCACTGAAATGCTGTCGAGAACAGTCCATGACAGTCCAGGCACTGTCTCTAAATGACTGACCTCCCACCCCCTCTCTCTCCCCATACACTTTCCCTGGAGTTCTACACAGGGTGAACCATAAACCCCCTCGCCCAAATAATCTCTCCAACATTGTCCTATACAGAGCAGAGGTGGAAATTGTCAAAAAGTTGTGCGTGTGTGCGCGCGCGCGCGCGCTATTTGGGGTCAGGCGGTGGGTGGGGATGGACGGTGGTGCAGGGTTGGGGCGGGAAGGGTAGGGGACAGTGCTGGGGGTGGGGCCTTGCCTTTGAATAGTCTGCTGAACAGGGGGCAGACTTATCAGAAAACTCCGAGCCCCAGAGGAAATAAATTAACCAAATAATCAATTATCCGAATGAAACAGTGCCCACCGATCTCACTCGGATAACAGAGGTTCCTCTGTACTTGGCTCAGAATCCCAATTACGTTGCTCTTAAGTCATGTGGGTGTCTTAAAGACATTGATAAATGCTCTGCAAAGTCTAGAGAAACTATGTAAGAATAAATAGCATTTTTTTGCCTATTCATTAGATTATAGATTGAAAAATGAAACAATATCTTTCAACATCAATGCCATTAACAGGGCATAGTACCCCGTACTGGAGCTTAATCTTTTTGTCCTCAGCAGTATTTGAGGAACAGGTGGAGCAGTGGTAAACACTGTGGAAACACCAATATCACTTCTTTCTTGTACCCATTTTGTTTGGAGAAGCTATATAGTGGTCAGTACTTTTTTTTAAAAAATAATTCATTCAAGAGATGCCAATATCTTTGGCAAGTTCAGGACTATAAGTAACAAAATTATACTTCTCAAACGCTGACCTCCAAAAGATGATACCTTAACCCTGTGAATATCCTCACGTCCTCACACGGTTTCTAGGAGAGCCTGCAAAAGTGAAAAACTACCAGACTGGACCCAAATCCCCTTCAGACACAATCAGTTCAGATCGCTGGATAGTAATCAGCCATAGGAACTCTGGTTACATGTCCTCCTCCCTCCTAACTTTCCAAAAAGAAACAAAAAAGTCAAATGCAGTATGTCCACAGCCAAGATCAACTCAATCAGAATTCATACATAGGAACAAGAATAGGCCATTTGGACCTTCAAGCCTAGTCTCCCATTCAAAGAGATAATGGCTGACCTTTATGGTGCAGGAGGAACCAATTCAGCCCATTCTGATAGTACAATTTTCTGAATAGGCATTTAATGTAGTTCCATTCTCTGCTTATCCCTGTAATCTTGCACACTGTTCCTTTTCAGGTGACAGTTTAATTCCCATTTAAGTACTTCAATTTGCCTCCACCACATTCTCAGGCAGTGCATTCCTGCACCTCTAAGGAACAGCAGGAGGCCGTTCAGCCACTCAAACTTACTCCACCCTTCATTGAGATTACAGCTGACCTGGGCCTTTGGCCCAGATCCCTTAAGCTTAACAATAACTTATCTTCTCTCAAGATTTAAAATTAGCGACTGATCCAGCATCTACTGCTGTTTGTGGAAGGTAGTTCTAAACATCTACCAGACTGTGTGCCTACAACTATAACACTCACTCTGTGAAAACATTTCCTCTTGTGGCACTTCTGCTTGTTTTAATAGTGACTTCAAACCCATGTTCTCTTGTCTGAGTTCCCTTTGTGACCGAGAACACTTTCTCTGTTTACACATGCAGAAAATTGAACACCTGTGAAATCTCAACCTCCTTTCCACAATGGAAAACAGTCCAAACTTCACCAATCCATCTTTATAACCGAAGCTTCTCATCTCTGGAACTATTCTTAAGGATCTATTCTGCATTCTTTTCAAATCCTTAAGCACATGGCACCCGGATCTGGATGCAATAGTCCAGCTGTGGCTGAACCAGTATTTCATTCAAGTTCAATGTGACCTCTTTATTCTGATACTCCATGCTGCTATAATAAAGCCAAGGTTATTGTATGCTTTATTCATCACTCTCTCGACCTGTCCTGCCACCTTTACTGACTTATGCACCCAAGTCTGTCTGATCGTACACCCCCTTTAGAGTTGTACCTTTATTTTATCTGGTTTCTCCATGTTCTTCCTTCCAAAATATAATCAATTCATGTTTCCCCACATACAATTTCATCTAATACCCAGCCACTCTAAAGATAATTTATAAAAACCTCATGCTTACCAAGTGTCTCTCTCATTGTTTTGTATAGATTGATGGAGTCAGTGTCCTTCATGAATTCCCGAACAACTTCTCCCTGCTCATTCTCCACAACAAGCACCTCTTCTGGTTTTGCCATTCGACTAATCATGATAAGCCTCACCTGAACAAGAAAAACAAAAATTTATTTGTTTATTAAGTAGAAGCCGAGAGACAATTAATTGTGAGGACATTTCAAAACAAGTTTGTACGTGTGGCTGCTATGGTACATGCCTTAGATAAATTTGGAAAACCACAACCTATTTCCCAGAGTGTGTTTATAAAATGGGCTTAAAGTTAATACGACTTAAAATTTGCATCATCAAAAATGTGATATTGATATCAGGGTTTTAGCTTTGAATGACTGGTTAGAACATGGTGCTGGTATCAGGTCAACTGACTGCTTTCCTGGCGTCATACAGCTCTGGTAGATTGATGGGGGAAAGCATCAGTGATGTGAGGGTACTTCTGAAAGATGAGGAAAGGCTTACTAAGTCTGGATTTCACCTTGGTTGTAAAAAAATGATTCTTTACCATTTAAAAAAGTTACTTCATGGTAAGGACTTGCTGAATAAAGATGATTAATCAAACATCCAGCAGAGGCAGTAGTCATTAGTGAATGCAGTCAGTAATGCAGGCTGATTTCATCTGAACGACCCTGTGTAACGCAAACTGACTGAGTGAAGGACATGCAAATTAGTAAGAAGTGAATCAAAAACAACAAACAACTAATAAATCAGATGTATGGTCAGCCAATCATGTGTACACCTTCTTGGTGATGGTTAGGAGCCAAGGAACAGGTCATCCATGCAGTGTATGGAGAATGGAGGTCCGTAAAGAGGAAAAAAAACTTCCATAGCACCTTCCACATTCACACCGAGAAATGCCATTATTCTAAATGTAAAGGTAAGATGAAGTGATAACATTTAAGTTGAAAGTGTTGTATGTGATATTAACAAATGCTAAGCCCACTGGGCAGAGGATCAAGAGCAAAGATTCCATAGGATTTTTAAACATTAAAACGACAGATTAACGCACTATTAGCATCCATTAACCAATAATTTGGAAACACCAAGAACATCCATGTCAAGCAGCACCCAAGCACACAATGTTATATTTCACAGGAGTATACAAGCTGGGAGGATTCAACACAAGCAATTAGCCTAATCTAGACTGGTTAATACACACCTTTGACAGCACTGGTAGGTAGATCTGTCTCCGAGGTGGGACGTCACTGTGAGGATTGCCCAGAGCAGGAGATGCACTAATAGAAAAGGGATTTTCACGGTAAAGCTCTCCTGCCAGATGATTCCAGTATTCCAAACAGATCTTAAAAATTTCTATCTCTTCCACTTCTGATACAAGAATCATATAGTGTAGGCCCTAGGATAATCAAAACAGACAAAACAAAGTTAGTAACACTCATCTGCTTGGGTTTAATAGTTATGAAGATTTCAGTGCAAGAGATAGGAGTGGAAATAAGCCATTTAGCCCACTGAGTCTGTTCCCCCAATGAGATCATTGCTGCGTTGATGATCAACCAACAATGAATACAATTCAAGTGTTTGTTTGAGAGCTACTTTGAAATTTCTTGAAATGGTTTTGTAATGGTCTCATTTTAGATTCCAGCATTTTCACTGCCACTATGCTCACTATACCAATGTTATTGCTATCTGGTTGGCACAGTACTATGCACCAGTTAATAATCATGGAAGCCTCCATCACACCAAACCATTTACTATGTTACAAATGCTTGTGCAGCGATATCTTCCTTTATTAAATCATCTCAGCTTTCTCATTAAGGTCACCGAACCAACTGCCTAAAGTCCCAGGAGCTCAACCACACCTGTAAATCTGCAATGCCACTGAGAGTTACTGGAAGGAAGGGAAAAGGCAGAGATGCCACACAGCAATGAAGTTACTGGAGGACAGGATGGAGACATTATCACAGCATTCCACCTTTGAAGTATTTAGCGTTCATACTTACATCCAAGAGTGCCTCTCTGAGCTCCATTGTCCTTTCTACTAAGGTGCCATGCTCCTTCAAGAAAGTACATAAGAAAAGACTCAGATTCTGGATGAAATTCTGTTCATCATCCTTCCCATTTGCATATGCAAGGCGAATGTTAGTATTCACAGGTAGCATCTGAAAAAGGAAAGAGAGGTGAGAGATTGACTCCACATAGGAGCATAATACAACCAAATCCACAATAAAATCTGCACGACACAATTCAGTTTCCAAAGTAAATGAGCACTAAAGTAGAAATAGTGAAGAACTAGGTGACTGAATAATAAGGAAAATTAATGAAGCTCGCTACTGATAGTGCCAAATGCAATTACTGAGAAATTACAAACAAGCATTGACTGACAGTATCATTCAAGTCCAGGTCCTCTGGAACCAAAGTCTCACCAGCTATGCTGAGGCTTGGCCTGTGCATAGTACGTTCAGCAAATTAAGTATTGAATGCCGTACGATTCTGATGGTTATTCAATCCAACGATGAATACAAGTCACAAATACTAACAAATTCTGCAACAATTTCAACCTACCTGTTTGAGCTGAATAAGTGTTAATGTAAACAACGAGATGAACTGTTCATCATATTGACTGACACCAACGCCAGCAATCTCTGTCAAACATTTCAATGTGACATTTCGAAACATGGGCACATTCAGAAACTAAGCAAAAAGAAAATGCAAAAGATTAAGTTAAAATAGACAACTTATAGTGAAGACTTATATCTACATGCAAGCTTGACAATGAAAGCACTTCTGGTCAAAATTTTCCATTCATTTTTATGTGTCTAATTTCTCTGTACAAATCTTCTAAAATTTACACAAGAGCTTTGTATAGTTATAATAAATTTTGTATGGTAAACATTAGAGAAGCAAACTAAACAAGACATGAAAGCATCGTTCCTGAGGTTTTAATGTTGTTAACGTTACATTAATGTTTACAAGTCCCTCAGTATCAAGTTGGTTGAAAAATTCTCTGGTTACTCCTGAGTGAATGCACAAACATTAACAGCAGCATTATTTAAAAAAAAAAACACCTTATCAATGGTGCAGGAAAATGCAGTTTGCGGCTTGCTATTGTGTGCACATCAAAACTTATTAAAGTTCAAATTAACACAAAGATTTTCTAAATACCCTGCACAAATTTGAATCAGCTTCCCACTGGTGGAGACTACCGATAACTATAATCACTGTAAGTGATAACTATAGCATGAAGAATCTATACTTGCATTTCTCATGAAACAATCTCAATTGACTCATAGAATCTCTACAGTGTGTAAACAGGCCCTTCAGTACAACAAGTCCACACAGACCCTCTGAAGAGTAATCCACCCAGACACATTCCCCCCTACCCTATCACTCTATATTTATCCATGACTACTGTACCTAACCTACACATCCCTGAATGCTATGGGCAATTTAGAATTGTGAAAACACTTAACCCGCACATCTCTGGACTGTGGGAGGAAACCGGAGCACCCAGAGGAAACCCACACAGACATGGGGAGAATGTGCAAACTCCACACAGACAGATACACAGACAGACAGTCACCTGAGACTGGAATCAAACCCGCACCCCTGGCACTTGTGAGGCAGCAGTGCTAAACATTGAGCCACCGTGCTGTCGTAATCACAGAAACGAAAATACGGGCAGAAAATGAAACACTTTTCAAAAAAAGGTTGAATTATATTTCTGCTTCTTCAATTATCTCCAAAAGCTATTTTAACTGAAGAATGCACTTGTGCTGAATTGTCATCACATTGTTTTTAAAGATTATGTACAAATTGTATCATATTAGAAAATTTATCAGACTTCACACAGATTACATAAAGGAGGTCAACATATCAGGCTTGTTCAGTTGGGAACATTCATACTTGGGCGGGGGGCGGGGTTGAAGAATGGATTAAAGTCCACACCCGCTAATAAAACCCAGCTCCTCTTCATCACCTCACTCAGCTCATCCTCCATACAGTCAGATTACCTAGCAGCTAAAAATTCCAGCCACAACTTCCTCCAGCTAAATAACAGACAATCAAATTTACTGCCTTGAGCTGCAAATTGGCATGGGAAGGTTTTCTTCCATAAGGCGGCCTGTACAGAATTACAGAATGGCTATAGAAGACAGGACGAAAGTGCAGACTGCAGATGCCAGAGATTAGAGTCAAGATTAAAGTGGTGCTGGAAAAGCACAGCAGGTCAGGCAGCATCAGAGGAGCAGGAAAATTGACGTTTCGGGCAGGAGCCCTTCATCAGTAATCCTTAAAATAGGATTATTGAAGATAATTGAAGCAGAAATATAATTCAATCTTTTTTTAAAAAAAAAGTGTTGCATCTTCTGCCCATATAGAAGACAAGAGTCAATCAACCTGCCCATCATGTCGGGGCTGTCCTTCTGAAGGGACATTTTATTGAGTGCCAGTCTCCCATCTTCTCCTCAAAGCCCTTCAAATGTTTTCTTTTCGGTAACAATCTACCTCCTTTTTCAAAACTTCAATTGACCCTTCCTCCACCATCCCTCATCACATCCTGGATCTAAACCACTTGCTCTGAGAAATATTTTCCCTTATGTCGCCGTTGCTTTTTTTGCCAATTACTTTAAAGATTGATGCCCACTTGGCTCAGCATCCTTCCACTATTTCTCCCAGTCTACAATCTGCATCATCTTTATCAAATTTCTTCTCCAACCAGGTCTTCTTTAAAGGAAAGCAATGCAGAATTCTCCAATCTATCCACATAATCAAAGTTCCTCATCCCTGAAACCATTCTCCTCAATCTTCTCTTGTGCATTCCCACTTCTTCCAAAAATACAAGGACACAATATTCCAGTTGATGCTGAACTGGTGTTTGCACATGCTTAGAATAACTTGCTTGCTTTTGTGCTTAATTTCCTTAATGAGAAGCCCAGGATGCCATGAACTTCATTAGAGAACCTCTCACCTTGGCTTTCAAATGATTTATGCACACGTACACACAAATGCAAGCTGTTAACATTCGCTGTTTCATAGTCAAGCTCATGCCTAGCAAAACACAACATACCACATTGAGAGAATCCAAATACACTATTCAAAAGAACATGGAGGCCATTGACCTTCAAGCTTCAAATATTTAGCAGGTCATGGTTTATAATGATGATCAATGATCATCATGTTGCCTATCCACCTTTGGGTCACATTCATTTATGCTTTTTTTTTGTTAAAAGCAATGTCTCTTAAATTTTTTTAACGATTCAAAAGGTAGGTGGGAAACTAAAAAGGGTGATAGGCACACAAAAGGCTGCAGGTGAACAATCAGATACAATACAAATGTGAAGTGTGAAGTTGTGCATTTTAACAGAAAACAATTAAAACAAACAATATTTTTCAACTCTGGAGATGGAAAGCATTTGCAAAAAGAGACAACTGTACACAACGTACAAAACAACATGCAAGTAAAGTAAGCAATTAGGAAGTCAAATTGTGCTTTCGTTTGTTACAAACAGATCGAGAGTAAAGAGTAAAAAGTAGCTTACTATAATTATACAAGGTACTGGTAATTACACACTTGTAGAGTATTGGGTAGAGTTGTGTTCTCCTTATCCAAGGGAGAAAATAATTGCCCTAGAGGGAAAGCGACAAAGCTTTGCCACATTGGATGAGGGAACTGTCATTTGAATTGATTGTGAATAAACTAGGCCTATACTCCCTCCAGTTCACAAGAGCAAGAGCTGATTTAATTGAAGAATATTAAGTTCTTAAGGAACTGTCTGGAGAAAGAGAGATAATGGGGTCAGAGTTTCCAAATAAGAAGGCAACAGCCGTTCAGAAACACTAGTGAAGAGAAATCTCTTCGCTCAAAAGAAATATGAAAATTTGGAATTCGTTATCAGTTATAAAAGTCAATTCTTTGTCATGGAGTACATTGAAGACAATGGTCAGTACATTTTTAGTTACTAAGGGGATAGTGTGGAAGGTGGAGCCGAGGGAGAAGAGAAGTCACAATCGTGTCAAGTAGCAGGCAAGGCAGCCTATTCTAGCTCTTAGTTATTACATTCTCAAATCTAAATTCCCATTGATCTATCATCCATGACCTTTTAGTGAAAAGAAATTTTCAAAACAAAAAACATTAATCTATTTGATCCTGTCCCTCATTCTACAGCAAACTTGCTGAAGGGACAAAGTGCCATTTTATGTAAATGCAACTTTCTGCCCACTGATCAATTCCTAATATGTCAAAAAACAAAATTATTACCTCTAATAATTTGTCCTTTAAACTGGAGAGTGCAGCATGGATAAAAGTTTATGGTTGTTTCAGTGCTTCCTCAATTCATTCTCAAAAACAATAGGACCTTGTTGTGTGACATAAGTGAACACCATGTCATGTTCAGGGTTACAAATAAGATTTAAATAAACTTCCACTGATTTGTCTGCCTCTCCTGTTCTTAGTACTAATAATTTTTTGGTGAATTAATCCCAACACCCTGCCCCTTCCAACTCTATTTTGATTTAATCCTCTCTCCCTACTCCACCCTCAACTTTGATGGTCTACATAGCCCTCAACAAGCTCTGCATGTAAATTAATTAAATTGGAAAACATAGGTGCTTTACTGATGGTGGTTAATAGTTGATTTTAAAAAAACGCCACGGAAAACTTGGTAATGAGAGAACCGTTGATACCAGGAGTCAAAATATCCTCGGACATTACAAGAAATCTCTCTTCTCTACAGCAATACTTAGTCTAAACCAACAATTTCTTTTGTACATTCAAAAGGTCATGGGTGCTATTAGCTAGGCCAACATTTAGTCCCATCTCTACTTGTCCATTAAGAGTCAAGTTAAGAGTCAACCACATTGCCGTGGGTCTGGAGTCACCTGCAGACCAGACTGGATAAGGATGACAGATTTCCTTCCCTGAAGACATTAATGAACCAGATGGGCTTTTACACAATTGGCTGTAGTCATGTGGTTGCTTTTTCTTTTCAGAGTTTTGATTGAATTCAAATCCCACCATCTGCCATGATGGCATTCAAGCTGGTTTCCCCAGATATTAGGCTGGGACTCTGAATTTCTAGCCCAGTGTACTTTGTATGGTACAATCTGCCTGTACGGCACACCAAACAACACTTTTCACTGTATCTTGGTATATGTGACGACAAATCAAACAGTGACATTACCACAACACCACAGCCTCCCCACAAGTGTTAGATGTGAGAAGCAATGGGTGTTAAAGGTAACAGTAGCCCTGGCCAGCATTCTAGGGGAGGAGAAGGAAAATGCCAGAAGACGATCTGATGCTATGCTTGAAGTGTGGCAGCTCTGACTTTAACCAGCTTTAATGAGCCAAGAGGAGCTTTCTACCAATTGATGAAAATGGCACAAATTTGCCCATCAGGCTGTTAACACTCTTTGACTCCAATTATCTTTGATATGGAAGCAGAGCTAAGTGGAAAAGTGAGGGAAACAAATCCTACACAGTGGATCCTATGCCACGTGCCCAATGATCTAGGATTAGAGAATTGACATGCAAATTGTGTGAAGACGTATGACAGAAACCCTCAACTCGAAACAAACGTAGCCTTCGAAGTGAGGGCAGCTGTCAACTCAAACACAACACCAATTTACAGCAGAATAGTACAGCTGTGACTGAGAAAAAAAAAGGAAAAGTAAACCTCATATGGCTCTCCAGTGGCCTCGATTTCATTGCACCCCATTTCACAAAGGCATCAGAGTCAAAAAGAACCAGTAAAAGAGATTGGTTGCAGCAAAAGGACATTTGATTACATCAAAAATTGGCAAATCTGACCTTGTACACCAAGCTAGAGATGAGCTTTGTTTCGAAGATGTAACCTAAAGGAATCCAGTTCAGAAACCGCAGCAATGTCTCCAGGGTCGCATGCACTAAAGGGGCATTCTGGGAGTTCTCCTGAAAATATACAAACCATGATCAGGCACAATATGATGGGATTGCAATAAACAAAGTCTCTATACAAGATACTAGAAATGAAAACTAATTTTTTTTTTTGTTTTACAAGTTATGCTTTGGTTTCAGATGCTTTAATGCTTCCAAATGCACCAAGATCTAATGAACAGTTACTTCTCGCTCTACTCAATCTAGTAACTACTCACCATCACAAACTGACAGAGTTGAAATATCTGCGAGAATTCATTGCACATACTGTGGGGAGAAAACAAAAGTGCAATTTCAGATTTAAAAAAAAACAGGTAAAGGGGGCAAAAACAATAGGAGTTCTCTAAAAGAAAAGAAGTGTGCGTTGCACTGCTCAAGTCGGGGGAAGAGTTTTGCTTACTAATTCGGACAGTACGGGACAGGCGGACTTTGCTCCATTATTAGGCCAAACGCAGACAGATGTCAGCACACATCTATATGCTCTGAAATTTGGGAATGAAAATACCATTCCTCCCAGTCAGCCCAACTATTGGTCTAATGATCTCCAAAAGCAACTATCCACACTTGTACAGATTCAACCTTATCCCTTATTAGACTTAGTGACTTTTCATTAGTTGATCTATTGTGCAAATATCAGCATGTGCATAAGCCTACTCCCACACCTCCACTTTCTGTTAGATCAAAAGTAGCCATTTGTAATATATATGGCACAGGAGGTAGAGGCCATTCAATCCATCCTGATTTTCTTCCATTCTGTTTTATAGGAGATGTGGACATCACTGGTAAGGTCAGCATGTGTTGCCCATTCCAAATTAACCTTCAACTGAACAGTTAACAAATCAACCACATTACAGTGGATCAGGAGTCACATGTAAGCCAGACAAGACAAAGGGCATTAGACCAGACGAGTTTTTACAACAATGGTAGTTATCAGGCTCATCACAGAGACTAGTTTTACCATTCCAGAAATTGCTGAAAAATGTGTTGCTGGAAAAGTGCAGCAGGTCAGGCAGCATCCAAGGAGCAGGAGAATTGATGTTTCGGGCATAAGCCCTTCTTCAGGAAGGCTTATGCCCGAAACGTCAATTCTCCTGATCCTTGGATGCTGCCTGACCTGCTGCACTTTTCAAGCGACACATTTTTCAGCTCTGATCTCCAGCACGATGGGCGGCACGGTGGCACAGTGGCTAGCACTGTTGCCTCACAGCGCCAGAGACCCGGGTTCAATTCCCTCCTCAGGCGACTGACTGTGTGGAGTTTGCACATTCTCCCCGTGTCTGCATGGGTTTCCTCCGGGTGCTCCGGTTTCCTCCCACAGTCCAAAGATGTGCAGGTCAGGTGAACTGGCCATGCTAAATTGCCCGTAGTGTTAAGGGGTAAATGTAGGGGTATGGGTGGGTTGCACTTCGACGGATCGGTGTGGATTTGGTGGGCCGAAGGGCCTGTTTCCACACTGTAATGTAATCTAATCTAATAATCTAAACTAATCTAATCTGCAGTCCTCATTTTCTCCATTCCAGAAATTAACAACTTCAAATTTAAATCCCACCAGCTACTATGAGATTTGAACCCACCCCCAAAACAGTATCCCAGCCAACCAGTACCAATACGCCACCATCACCCCTGCCTCTTCCCATAGTCTTGCAAATTTTTCCTTTATGTACATAATTAATTTTCTTACAAAACTATCACTACATCTTCTCTCACCATTCTTTCAGGCAGAACATTCCCATCATTGATACAAATCCTGTTGTATATTTTTTAGTGCTGCCGAAGCCAGATGTCTAGCCCAAATTGTACTTCCAGCCACAGATAAACGGATTCTTACAGGAGGTGACTCTGCAAGCTTGCAACAGATCAAGGCTGACTGCTTGAGGAAAGGAGACAGTGCAGTGGCAGGACTATGATTCTCCAGACTATCCAGTCCAAGATAAGGGAGGGACAGATTTTGAGAACATTTAGCTCTGTTCACCCACCTGTCTTTTAAATGCTTGGCTTTCACCTGCGTCATCTGCCCACTAGAGAAATCAAACACTTCTTCACTGAGCAGTTTTAAAATAACCATGTTGTTCTGACATAGAGATTCACTGGTTTTGCTGGCTCCGACTATATCATTAATGAATGTGGGCCAGTTTTTGGGCCATTCATGTTTAAGGATCTGCAATTCAAAAAAGTATTAGGTTAGAATAAAAATCCCAGACCAAGTTCCCCATTCCTCACCTACCAATACAACTTCCACTGACACCCAGAGAACATCAGGGAGTACAGGTGATTCTGCTCGAATGAGTGTTTCATTAACAAATTCACTGTAATGCAACTGACGAATGGGGGACACTTTCTAAAGTGCAGACGTTTAAAACGTGTGTTGGCCGTAGCACGATTACATCACCAACACTTGAAGCACTATTTCTAAAGCACCATTTTTCTATAATGCAGAGCTGCACAAGAACACAACATGTCATAGAAGAACTACCTTTATGTTACATGTAGCTATTCATCATTGCAACCAGCCATAACTAACTAGCTTAGATCAAAAGTATTTTTTTTCTCCAAAGAACATCAGATATCAATAGACGTTGGCTGGTGAGAATTAAACTGGTGAAAGAAAATCTTCAGTCATGTGTGAACAGTTAAAGATATATATGATTCGACATTCAGTAATTTTCAGGCGAGAACCTGAAGATGATTTTTTATGGATATTCACTTCAGGAAGTTGACTAAAATTGCAGTATCCATAGAAAGGCAGTTGAGCTAGGGTCAGTAGAAGAAACAACCTTCTTCTTATTCTCTCCAACTAGGCCTCACTTCCAATAGTGTTGTAAACAAGGAATTTATGCCATTACAGATGCAGTTTCCGAAAGTTATGCAAAAGCAAAAGCAGACAATGTCATATTGTCAAGATATAATTCTTGTGAAAGATCTATACAGAAGTGAATCAAAGACTGATCCCATTGTGAGCAAGGTTATGTATCACTTGATGTGCATGGCAGTCTAAAATGACAAACCAAGTCGATGTTTGCTTCCACTAATCTACCTGATCTACCTAGGTGCCAAGGCCTCACTATAATGTCATCCCACAAGCAGTAGCCACTGGCCTCAGCATCTCATCCCAGTGGCTCTTCAATGTGTGCAAGCAAGCACAAACCACAGTGATATTGCAGCCCAGTCTGAACCTACTCCATTCAGATCTGCACACGGGAAGCAGGTGGTAATACACAGCAACCAGAAAGAGAAGTCAAGAAACAGGTCATGATGTGGCTGTACAGGAGATTGCTTAGGCCACTATTGGAATACTGCGTGCAATTCTGGTCTCCCTTCTACAGAATGGATGTTGTGAAACTTGAAAGGTTCAGAAAAAATTTACAAGGATGTTGTCAGGGTTGGAGAGTTTGAGCTGTAGGGAGAGGCTAAAAAAAGGGGTGGGTCTTTTTACCTGGACATCAGAGATTGAGGGGTGACCTTATAGAGGTTTATAAAATCATGAGGGGCATGGATAGGGTAAACAGACAAGGTCTTTTCCCTGGGGTGGGGGAGTTCAGAACTAGAGGGAATAGGTTTAGGGTGAGAGGGGAACGATTTAAAAGGGACCTAAGGGACAACTTTTTCACACAGAAGATCGTGCATGCATGGAATGAGCTGCCAAAGGAAGTGGTGGAGGCTGGTACAGTTCGAAAATCTAAAAGGCATCTGGATGAGTATATGAACAGGAAGGGTTTGGACGGATATGGGCCAAATGCTGGCAAATGGGACTACATTAGGTTAGGATATCTGGCCAGCACGGATGAATTGGACCGTGGGGTCTGTTTCCATGCTGGACAGCTTTAGGACTCTAAATCTGTTCCTAAACCAATTTACATGGAACACAAATAAAAACTTGGGTACACCTGCACATATTGCAACTCATTTCTTTAAGGGTTTAAAATCCTTCCTTGTAAATTTACTCTTTTCTGCCCCTTTCATATGTACTCCTGGAACTTGCAAAGACCATGTTGGGGCATGGTCACCAGACAGGGATGTCCCTACAGTATGGTGCCCATGTAACCATCCCACGTTGCGACAGGGTGTTTTAGCTGAGACCGGGTGGGCATTTGTAGCAGTAAGGGAGTTTATACAGCTGCTGGCGACTTACCCCTAGTCAGTCCAGGGAAGTTGAAAGAGCACTTGTGATGCAGTGGTAGTATCCCTACTCTGAGCCAGAAGGCTCAGGTTCAAGTCCCACCTGCTCTAGAGGTGCATCATAACATCTCTGAACAGGCTGATTAAAATATCTCAAGGTAAATTATACTTTTATCGTGATCAAAGCGTGCATAAAACCAATATCAAATCTGGGATTTCCTCGCTATGGTTCCTTGTCATGTTAGACAGGACAATGACAAATTAATTCCTGATGAAGGGCTTATGCCTAAAATGTCGTCTCTCCTGCTCCTCAGATACTGCCTGACTGGTTGCGCTTTTCCAGTACCACACTCTTCAACAAATGACAAATTACAGAGCACATTCGCAGATTTTTATACTTTGAGCTCAATGTGGTGGTTCATAATGGGACTCAGGATAGGGAGGCACAAAGAGGTTAGTGAACAGTTCATGGGAAGATAGTAGCCAGGAGACCATGCTCTATCAAAAGTCACAGTCTTCCTCTCCCATCCCAAGTAGGCACAGGGCAAAATGAATGTTAGTCAGGATGTATCCATACAAGGCACCTGTCATGTTCAGAGGCAGCCAGGTCAGACACTGCTGAGGCCCATGGACATCAGCCAGGAGGGACAAGGGGAGAAAAATCAGCCAGCCCTGATCAGAAGGTTGAACCTACTGCTTTAAACACCTCATTCCATTCCAAGGGTCAACTGAGATTCTATTCACTTCACACATGGTTCAGGGAAAGAACAAAAACAGATTATTTTGCCAGATTTGCATTCTCACACTTTTACCAACCTGGACAAGAATCATATTCAGTTTTCCAAGATAAACTTTATCTTTCTACAAAAGAAAAAACAGACATGTTAATTAGTACCCACAAAAACTTATTTAACCCAAATGCTCAGTCTAAATTTAAAAACAAGACACAAGTAACAAGTACGTGGATGAAAGTGTCTCCACCCCAAGCCAGAATTCCAATCCCAGATTGTTATACATGATACAAACACGGGATCCAACTTTACTCTGATACACCCTTAGTTAGAGCTTGCTGTAGTGATCATATTTTATAGAAAACAATGCAAGTGTCAAGCCTTAAACCAGGGAACAGAAAATTCCAAGATTGGAATGAATATGCCCAAATACAACATGGAAATAATATATGAAGTACACAATACATTACCTCCAAAGTCTCTGAAGATGTTTTAATGATTAAGCCAACAACATACTTTTTTATTCCTGCAATGGGAGAAGAGAAAAGGGGAAATATTGAACGAGGTGTCTGGAATGAAAAAAAAGCACAGGCCAGAGATAGTAGGAAAGTGGCAGACTCACCTTCACATTGATTTCTTGGAAGTATTTTCCAACGGGTTTTGATCACATTTTCCAGTATCTGTAAGGCATAATACTGAGAAAAAGAGATTAAAAACCCTCAGTGCTGTTTCAAACAATAAAAGGAATGCAAAACCAACAGTATCACTTTTGATGTTCAACCCACCTCACAAAAGAAAATATCTTCCTAAGTCACCATTTCTGGCATAGACAATTTACAAGACTTTGATGGAAACCTGAAATTAGCCCAGGACAACTCAGCAGGTCTGGCAGGACTCTGAAGAGGTCACATCAGACTTAACAGTTTCTCTCTCTTTACAGATGCTGCTGGACCTGCTGAGTTTCTCCAGCAATTTCTGCTCATCCATCAGAGTCAGTCCCGTGAGAGAGGTAAGAAAGTAGATCTAGGATAGCTCAGAAGTTGATCAAAACCACACTATGCAGAGTGAGAGGTGAATAATTCTTCAGTTACCAAACACTTTTAAACATGCAAGCTAAAAGTCTATAGTTATCAATAACCAAAGGAATGGCATTTCTTCTCTTTCAAATGTTACAACTTTCAAAGAGAAATCCAAGCATTAGACATCCATACAGACAGGCATTTTAAGTTGTTAAATATACAGGAAATTGCAAACAGATTTAATGTAATTTTCTTCCTCTGTTTCAAAGCAGACCATTTCTTATTCAGCAGTGCTTTTTATTTTAAAAATTCATTTGTAGGATGTGGGCATTGCTGGTTGGCCAGCCAGCATATTTTGTCCTTGAGGTGGTGGTGAGCTGCCTTCTTGAACTGCTGCAGTCCACTTCTGAGGGTTGACACTCAATTTCATTAGGGAGGGAATTCCTCCAAGATTCTGACTAGTGAAAGAATATGGGGGTGACCAATAATTCTTGAAAGTAACACTTTTGATTAGCAAAAGAAGTACATGTGAAGAGGAAGGGAAGGGGATCAAATAATTGTTCAGGTCACTCTTTCATTGTATCAACATAGCAACTGGAGTAGGCCATTCAGCCCACTCTGCCATTCACAAAATATCATAATAGTTGATCTCAAATATTACTTTCTCACCCAAGTCCAAGACAGGAAGGTGGTATTTACAGAGGAACCTCTATTATCCAAAGGACATGGGTGTATTTCATTCGGTTAATTGAATTCCGGATAATATAGTTCATCCAAACATCAGGACTTTATGATCTTGCTGGATAATGCGATATTTAGATAATTGAATGCTGAATAATCAAAGTTCTTCTGTACTGCATAAACAATGCTGACTGAACTGTAACATGTAAAACAATTAAACAGTCTGACTGGACCACTCAAAGAACAATATTCCAGAGCCTTCAGGATTTCATATCGCGTTCATCAATTTGAGATTATAATATCGCACACCATTTTATTGTATCTTTTTGGATTTATTTCTGTGCTCTCTCTCTTTTCTTTTCCAATTCCATCATGCTGCATTCAGATGATTGCTGTGAAATAATTTACGTCTCCTTCGGACACAACCTTGGTTTCTAAACCAAAGCCATTGCCACTCTCGCCAGCATTTTCTTATTCACTTGTGGGATGGGGGCATCGCTGGCTGGCCTGCATCATAAAATCTTTCGATATGGTATTCCTCCTGCTCTCTGCCCTAAAACTGGTTTCCCTTTTGTTTTGTGCCAGTTCTTCGCCCTTCCACAGGCTTATAAATATTTATATTTCCATCTTTCTTCAATTCTGATGGAAAGTTATTAACCTGAAATGTTAACACTGCTTCTCTCCTCAGTGCCTGACCAGAGAAGTATTTTCAGCATGTATTTGGTGTGTATTTCAGATTTTCAGTATTTGCAACATTCTGCTTTTGTAGATAGAACCAGGAACCAAGGGGCATAACCTTTAAGCCGCCTCCTACATAATTTAGGGATGCTGCCAAGAACTACTTTCCTACTCAGTTAAACTCGCCTTTAAATAATGAGAAGGGTTGGGTAACATCAGCTGGGCCACCAATGCTGACGCGAATGAAAAAGAAGGGTAACCTTGCACATCACAAGTAACAAAGTACTCAAGACACAAAGGCAAAGTAATCTCATGAATCACAGAATCCCTAGTGTGGAAGCAAGTCCTTTGGCCTATCAAGAGCACACCAATCCTCTGAAAAGCATCCCACCCAGACCCAATCCTATCCCTGTAACCCTAAAGTTTCCCATGGCTAAGTTACCTAGCCTGCACATCCCTGGACACTACAGAGCAACTTAGCATGGTCAATCCACCTTACCTGCATATCTTTAGAAAGGGGGGGGGGGGGGGAAAAGAGAGAGAGAAAAGAGAAGAGAACTGGAGCATCTGGAGGATACCCACGCAGACTCAAGGAGGATGTCTGTGCGGAGTTTGAACAGTCCCCAGAGAATGGAATCGAACCCAGGCACTGCGAGGAAGCAGTGCTAATCGCCTTGCCACCATGCTGCCCTTCCTCTCTGTTAAGCTGAAATAGAGTGTGTCCATCTGCCACTATCTCAGCTTTTCGGGGCATAACCTGAATGAGTCAAAACTGAAACAGACTAAATTCCATTCAGAGAGATGGAGGTCAAGACAGAGATCAGCCACAGTTTAACTAAAGTGAAGGAACAGGCTCAAGGAGGTTGAAAGGCTTCTTGGTGCTCCTAGATAGGATGCATTTTCCTTTCTATATTCTGACATTAAACTATGACTCAAAAATTAAAGCTAAAAACTAAGTGGATTGTTAATTGCGATCCAGCGCATAATTTAAATACAGTTAACAATGCAAGGATTTATTTAAGCGATCTGCTAGAAGTTGGCTGGCTCTTTAGGTAGCTCAATCTTTGACTGCCTTTTAACAGCTCATCTCAGTATTCATTTTTGCATCCTCCTGAAGGTGTCATTTCCAAAAATCTTTGAGGTGTCAAACTAGCACATTTTTAGTTCTAAGAATGTAGTGTACTATCCTTTCGCTTCCCCTTTGTATTAGTTGCAATGGATTGCCACTTTGGACAACATTACCTTTGTATTCATATTCTGAGAAAACTCTAGAATGGTATCCACCCTGGTCCAAGCATCGGGATGTTCTTTTAAATGGGTTAATATCTCTTGTGCCATTCGTTGCTGGGAAACAGAAAAGTACCAAATTTAGCAGGACATATTTATTCTTTAAAATGAAGAACGCACAAGTTTACTGTTCATGGTAAAAAGTATTGAGACAAAGAGCATCACTCTGGGCCATCCAAAAAAGTGTTTATTCTTACCTGTGGGCCCTCACCATGATACAAGCAATTTACAACATTGTCCAGTAGATTAATATCTAGCTTCTGATTGAAGTCCAGAAGCTGACGTGCAGGGTGGTCGGTGGTCATAATTGTTGGCATGGGGTCCTGCAGAAGAGTAAAACAAAAAAAAAGGTCAGACAAGCAGATAAGGAACAGTGTACAATGCATGTTGTCAAAACTGGTCGTCTTTGCATGATACAAATCAAATGGGCTGAATGCATTAATATTAAATTCCCCACAATTTCACAAATCATCACAAATGCATAAACACCAAATTCACCAATTTGACTGACTGCTATTTGGGACAGAAGCAAGTTTTGTCATCAACAGGAAAATAACTATTTGTAAACAAACATTCTTTAACAAATGGCAAAGAAATTACTAATTTACAACTACGCAAGTTCACCATATTCCTTTAACCCTCTTCCCACCAAAGACATTCAGAAATAAAATGTAATAAAATATTGGCTGAAAAACACAGACAAGGTAGAACAACTCCTATAGAACACAAGTCCAAAGCATAGGGATGGAGAGTGTTATTTACCACAGGTCTTTTGATTTTAGCAATAGTGACACAATGTTATCCACAGATTGATACTGAATCGAAAATTGACTAGTTGTTCAGGAACCTACCTCTTTTTTTTCCCCAAATGTTAGAAAGTTTGTCTTTTCTCTAGGGAAGTTCCTGTTGGATGTCTATGGCTGCACTGCACTTGCCAAATGCAGCTGGACTAACCTGAAGGCTATCACAAGACACAGACTCCTAGTGCCATTATGTCTCACTTCTTGAAAAGTTACAGTTTTGCACAGACGAGTTTATACCACACAATCCAACTTGATCTGCATTTTGCAGAATAGAGAAAGTTCACTGGGTACTCTCAAGTCATACACTGTCCAACTTGCACTTTACAATTTACACTCCACAACAACGAGCACCCGAGCTACAAATCTTCGCACAAACTTTGAATTCCATCCCCCCCAAAAGAAAAAATGTCCCTTTCATACACAACAGGTGCTGTACTTAAAAATATATTACTATTGGGGTCACACATGGTCAAAGGTGTTACTATAAATAAGTTTTCTTCTTTCCCTGATCTACAGTATAGTTTTATAAAGTGGGAGGGTTAGGGCAGTCTACGTGAATGTTAACTCCAGTTCCAAGTCAGTTGAAGCATAAAACAAAATACTTATGCTTTTGATGGGTTGATTTATTCACAGAACATAGCATCACAAAAATCTCTTTCCTACAGATGAACCCTATTGTCTTCAGGAAGTGTTTTCACTGCCCTCCTGGTCACTGCTCACCATGAAAAAGCTGATTGTAGATCGCTGTTTGGAAGTTGTGTGTCAAGCATGCAGATAACATGTCCTGTCCAATGCAGCAGATTAATTGTATCCCGTGCCTGAACACTGATCATGTTGGCCGGAGAGGAGGGATCTAAATATCAGAGCCAAGAGCGTGGTACTGGAAAAGCACAGCAGGTCAGGCAGCATCCGAGGAGCAGGAGAATCAACATCTTGGGTAAAAGCCCTTCATCAGGAATGATGAACATTAGAGTGTCTATACTGCCTGTGGATCTGCAGCATGTGACTGAGGCACTGTTGATGACATTATTTCTTAATGGATGAGACAGCGTTGGATGTACCCCATCATTGACGTGCACAATAGGGCTGCCCTGTCGGCCATCTTTGGTGTCACGTTTGGAGGTCTGAGTCATTGAAGACACTGTTCTGGGGACGGCCAAATGCTGTGTTGGCACTTTGGAGGAAATATTTATTATCTTTATTTGTCCTCACTGAGAGGAGGCACCCATGGTGTAGGAATTGATGTACCTAGTCCAGTGGTTAGCCATAGATCTTGATTGTTGGAGAAGGCAATGCTTTATAGCGACAGCAGGCTGGTTAAGACTGCTTTTAGCTTCTGAGTGATAAGTCTTATATACATTCAGTTGCCTCTTCAAATGTGTCAAATAATAGCCTATGACTGGGCATTCACACAAGTGAGCAACATCTGCATACTAGAGAAGCAGTCTTGGTTCTGCGCTGGAGATGATGCAGGTTTAACAGTTTCCATGCGAGCAGGACGCTTATGGAAACGGGGGAAGAGCACTGCATCAAGGAAGATGAAGAACAGCCTCGGAATGATGACACAGCCTTCCTTAACTCCAGGACCATCCAACGTAGTGAAGCAGCATCAGCAAAGGAACCAACCATTTTCACTAACTCCAACAAGGCCAGATGGAAGCCAAGCCAGGAGAACCCTGAACACTCACCTGTCTCAAAGCACTACCTACCCCACCTATGACAGTGGGTTTAATTCCAGTATTTTAACTATTTAGCCACCTCAGGACCCACAACTCTGGGGTAAAGTAAGTAAAAGACTGCTAAGGAGGGAGAATTCCAGTGTCCATGCAGTGTCTTTGCATATTGTTTTTAAACTACGCAGATTTGTTTCCAATAAACATTCATTAGTTTTTTGATTTCAAGTTATTTTTGTTTTTTCTTAAAATTTCACAAGATGTTAGAAATAGGCCAGTCCTTCCTCTCCACCCTACCCCCGTGACCTGACCATACCTCTTCCCACCTATCCACTCCACCCTTCCCACTGACCAATCACCTCCAACCAGCATTCACCTATCACCATCCCACCTATCTCTGCCCCAGCTCCAACCCCCATTTATTTCTGAGCCCCCTTCCCTTGGCCAGATGAAGGGTCCTGCCTGAACCATCGACTCTCCTGCATCTCTGTTGCTGCTTGACCTGCTGTGCTTTTTCCAGCTGTGCTTTTATCGATTCAGACTTTCCAACAGCTGCAGTCCTCACTACCTGCGAGAAAATCGGTTGTGCACGTACCCAGAATAGGACATGGTTGAGTACATCCTGGTTACAGAGCTATGACCAAGAAGCATCTTTGATTTCTTTTCAAAAAGCAATGTTTATCTCTCTCTTTGAATGCATCATGACATCACATCTAAGGTGGAACCTGAACCTGGGCTTCTGACCCAGAGGTTAGGACACTACAACAGTGCCACAAGTCCACTTGGATTAGCTGGCCGCACCTGCTTTATCCAGAAGGTCTCCTATGGCTGAATGTGGTTAGCTTCAGAGACCAGACAGTTTCACACTAGGCTGCACTTCAAGTCCTGAATCAAAAAATGCCCTTCACCCTAGTATCCTAACTAATGAACCATCAGCCACAAATGTTGTGGGGGCTGAACGTCCTCACAAGATCTGCATGGAATAGATCAAACTTTCCGTCTACAACAATCAACAACCAGAATGCACTGTCTGACATACCAATCAGCTTGCAGCATAGATGGATCCCAGGATTATGAGTGATTTAATTCATCTCAGGCCAGAGAAAGACAACAAGGTGGGACAAAGCTGAGAAAAAAAAAGTTAACACATTGCCTTTGCATTTCTTAAACTAGAAGGATAAAAAAAAAAGCGATTTCTCTCACCTCAGCTAGAGAGCAATGATCCATGGATATTTTTCTACTGGAGGAAGGC
Source organism: Chiloscyllium plagiosum (assembly GCF_004010195.1). NCBI lineage: Eukaryota > Metazoa > Chordata > Chondrichthyes > Orectolobiformes > Hemiscylliidae > Chiloscyllium > Chiloscyllium plagiosum. The sequence continues at coordinate 12,316,827 of NC_057719.1, forward strand.
TCCCAGGGACTGGTATTGAGACCCCTGCTCTTTCTGTTAAATATATTAATGATGATGTGCAAGGTACAATTTCAAAAGTTTGCAGATGATAAAACTTCAGAAGATTGTAAACTGTGAACAGAAGTGTAAAACTCCAAAAAGGTAACTGACAACTTGAAGTGGGTAGGTAGGTAACATATCCTGTTCAATGCAGAGAAGGGTGGGGTAATGCACTTCAGTATGAGGAACACTGACATATCATTTAATTTGGGAAACACAATTCTACAATAAGGAGGCTCAGGAGCAGAGGGACCTGGAAGTGTAAGTGCACAGATTGTTGAAGATGGCAGGACAGAGTAGTGTCAAAAAGTGTGGCACTGGAAAAGCACAGTAGTTCAGGCAGCACCTGAGCAGCAGGAGAGTCGATGTTTCGGGCATAAGTCCTTCATCAGGAATGGGGGTGAGGGTTGGGGTTTTGGAGAGATAAATAGGAGGGGGGGTTGGGGCTTGGGAGGGTGGGGGGTGAAGGTAGCTGGGAAGGCAATAGATAGATGCAGGTGGTGGGGGGTGATATGTCAGAGCAGAGGGTGGAGAGGATAGTTGGGAAAGAAGATGGACAGGTAGGACAGTCAAGAGGGCGATGTCAAGTTGGAGGGTTGGATCTGGGATGAGGTGGGGGGAAGGGGAGGGGAGATGAGGAAACTGGTGAAAATCGACATTGATGCCATGTGGTTGTAGGGTCTCAAGGTGGAAGATGTGGTGCTGTTCTTCCAGGTGTCGGGTGGCTAGGATTTGGTGGAGGCAGTGGCCCAGGACTTGCATGTCCTTGGTGCAGTGGGAGGGGGAGTTGAAGTGTTCGGCCACAGGGCGGTGGAGATGTTCTCTGGGGCGTTCTGCAAGTTGGCATCCTGAGTCCCCAATGTCGAGGTGGAGAGAACAGTAAATAAAGCATACTTTTCTTGGCTTTATTTACAGGGGCACAGAGTACAAGAGCAACGAGTTGATGTTAAACTTCAAGAAAACTGTTACGCCTCAGCTTGATTATTAGGTATAGGTGTGGGTGCCAACGTTCTTGGAAAGTAGCAAACTTACTGGAGTGTGCAGAAGCAGTTTGCAACAACATTCCCAGGTATAAGAAACTTCAGTTATGAGGATTGATTAAAGATGTTGGTACTGCTCTCCATGGAAAGAGGGCAGAGATTGGAAAGAGACTTTCAAAATCATGAACAGGCTGGACAGAGTAGACAGGGTGAAGAAACTGTTTCTGCTTGTAAAAAGAATAAGAACGAGGGCATATATTTAAAGTCATGTGCAAGGGTGATCAGAGAAAACAAAACCCTTTCCATACAATGAGTGCACTAAGTGCTGTGGAAGCAAATTCAATTGAGGCAGTCACGAAAGCGCCTAAAAAAAAGGCACAACTTACAAAGTCACCAAACATGCAACAAGGCAGCAACTTTAAATGGCTCTCAGACATTATACCCCTTTATTACAATCGCCTTTCTTCACCTTCTGTGGTCAAGTTCATTTTAATTGTTGCATCTTCACTGTATTAAAAAATAGACCACAACAAATTCAAGGCATTCAAGACCGAAGTCAGAATGTTTGAGCATCTCAAACTGCTCCAAGATTACAGTCACTCCAGCTTACACGCAGGCGATTTCACTGAGCAACAGCTGACTCTTAGACACTCGGCAAGCAGAGTGAAAATCTAATTTGTGGGGACAACAACCCAATGCTTGTTGCTCTGATTAAGGAACAAAAATCAACATATAATTTAGGAGTTGCCAACATCTTTTTCCACTGTAGTGGGAAGACGGATCATGTACTTGTATTTTTAAGAAAAACAGGTGTTTTCAGACAGATAAATGAAGAACTGGTCAGAAACTCAAAATTCTGTGACTATTAACCCACCTCCTGGTTCCCCAGAGCTTTCTGCTACCTGCCAGGTACAATTCACCAGTCTGATTAAATACTCTACCTAGATGCATGCAGCTCCAACAACACAAGCAGCTCAACACCAACCCAGACAAGGCAGCAGAGGAGCAGGAAAATCAACATTTTGGTTTACCCAAAATTTCGATTCTCCTACTCTCCGGATGCTGCCTGACCTGCTGTGCTTTTCCCGCTCCACACTCCAAACTCTAATCTCCAGCATCTGCAGTCCTCACTTTCACCACCCCAGACAAAAAGTGTCCATTTGATTGCCACTGTACAGTTGGTGGATGGCTCCTCAGACTTCCAAACCTGCCACCATTACCACCTAGAAGAACAAAGGCAACTAATACATGGGAGCCCCACTACTTGCAAGCTCCCATCCAAGCCATGGACCCTCCTGACTTGGAAATATACTGTTATTCCTTCACTGTCACTGGATTAAAATCTTGGAAACCCCTCCCCAAGAATAAAAAAACAATAATAGACTGCCTTGGTTCAAGTAGGTGGCTCACCACCATCTTCTACACAAGGCAATTAAGGCTGACTGATCTATCAACTGTTGAAAGAGGTTTTAAAAAAACACCTAAAATGTGAAGATTTCTCCAGATTTCCATCATTCTAAAGCCACAATAAATAGGAACAGGAGCAGGCAGTTTGACCCCTCAAGTCTGCTTCACCATTCAATAGGCTGATCCAACATTCCTCAAGCCACTTTCCTGCCCTTTCCCTATAACCCTTGATTCTTCCTTCTGTGCAAGAATCGCTCTCAGCCTTAAATACACAGAAGGACTCTGTCCCCTACAGCTCGGACTTAGACAGCTACTGGTAAAAAGTACATTCCTCATATCACAGGGTCAGAGATACTAAAGGAACTGTACAATTTAATGGGAAAGCCTGCCATTTGATCCTCTGTCCAGCTCAGACAGAAGAAAATGAAATGGTTCAGCCTCCTGTGCCACCGTAACCCTACCCCATATATTTCAAATAGGATTTAAAAAGGTTTGTAAGTTTTTCTTTTTAAAAACTGAATTCTCCATTGCTACATCCCTGCCAGATTGCATGCCCCAACAAACCTTTACATCAACAAGTTGAACTACTCCATTCCTTTCAAAGATTTTATATTTACAGGAAGGATGTGGAAGCATTGGAAAAGGTGCAGGGGAGATTTATCATGATGTTGCCTGGTCTGGAGGAAAGGTCTTACGAGGAAAGGCTGAGAGACTTGGGTCTGTTCTATTTGGAAAGAAGGTGGCTAAGAGGGAATTTGATAGAGACATACAAAGATGATCACAGGATTAGATAGAGTAGACAGTGAAAGTCTTTTTCCTAGGATGATGATGTTAGTGTGCACGAGGGGACAGAACAACAAATTGAGGGGTGATGGATTTAAGATAGATGTCAGAGGCAGGTTCTTCACTCAGAGTGGCAAGGGTGTGGAATGCCCTATCTGCTAATATAGTTAACTCAACCACATTAGGGGCATTTAAACAATCATTGGATAAGCACATGGATGATGATGGGATTGTGTAGGGGGATGGGCTTACATTCGTTCACAGGTTGGCGCAACATCGAGGGCCAAAGGGCCTGTTCCGCACTGTATTGTTCTATTTACTTAATCAGTTCACCTGAATCCCAAATCCAATTTCAAGCTCCATTCTGAAGAAACTTTATAACATTTTTGTGTATCCTCTTCAAACATTTATTGAGTAACTCTTAGCATAAGCCACACATTGCTGAACAATCTCTTCTGCACCCATTAATATGTCCAAAATGGGACTCAACATATCTGATTGTGAACTAATTGAAGTTTGTACATGCTCTTGTGGCTCTTCATGCATCAACTCCTTCATCATTGACCTATACTTTTTCCCAGTTTGGCAGTATTTCCACTTTGAAGTTAACAGCCTGATTTTAATATCCCTCCACATCTACACCCTCCTACAGCAGTATTACAACCGTTCCAGTCCCTACCCTAACACCTCTACATTCTTCCAATTCTGGACTCTTCCATATTCCTGACTGTCACCACTCCACCACTGGCGGTCATGCCTACTGTTGCCTCAAAATCCCATCTAAACCAATCTCTCTCAATTTGCAGAGTGGACTCGATGGGCCCAATGGCCTTACTTCCATCCCATGTCTTATTTTAAAGATGCTTCTTAAATATTACCCCTCACAGTATCTCTTTTATGGTTTGGTATCAATGTCTGTTTGATAAGCTCCTGTGACTCACCTCGTGATATTTTACTATGTCAAAGCCACTACTCAAATGCATGTTTTTATACTCTTGACCAGATTTTTAAAAAACTATTGTCACACACTATCTTTTAAACCAATCAGCTGGCTCCCTCTCTAAGATTTGCATATTTGATCCCCCCCAAGAATATACAGTCCTCTAAGTTTTACAATGTTGCATGTTTCATCATTCTATTCCAGAAGACCTCATCTCAAATTTCCTCAGCAAACTGCACCTCCCATAGGAGAGGTAAATAGGACATCTAATGGGACATAGGTCAATACAAGATGAAGTAGAAGCAAGGAACTCTATGATACAGCAAACAGTATTCACAGCAACCTGGCCCCCAAACTGATAACATGAGTTTATCTAGCTTCCCTTAAATTTACACTATTCAGTCCTACTTGTCCAATCTTTCCTGATGGAGTTAAATCCCAAGATTCTGATACCATTCTCCGTACAATAGTGGTGAGAAGTATTGGAGTCTGTCACAAACCATCTCAGAGTTCAGCTAAATAGGAACCATCCCGGAGTTTAGGATAGTAATGGGAATGCTGAGGAACATTTCAGGAACAACTCCAAACCAAAACCAGTAGTACAAGTGCAGGATTGCCAACAGCAACATGTTTTCCACAAAAGCATTGGGCTGAAGGGATAATGCAGTCCAAATATTGCCCATGCATGTGTCTCCCCCACATCTAAAGCCAAAAATTTTTAAAAACCTATGTAATGACAAGTCAGAAAATATAGAACATGCACCTAAAAAAAAAATGAAGTCAGCAATAAACTCAGGACAAATTTTCCTCCAAAAAGAAATACGTTTTCTTTATAGAACGTGGAATAAATCGCTCTATGGAAATGTTTTGTCGAGGTATACAAGTCCTCCAGGCAAATGGCATCTATCAAAATGCTTGTTTGTTTTTCTCTCAAAAGCTTATGAAATAAATCAATGATCTTTAATTAGCGTACAGAATATTAATGTCCTCTACACAGATTATACCGAGTTAGTTCGGTGTTTTCAGCATTTTCTCTCGTTTTCATCCATCATTCCACACATGTAAAAAGACAAACATTCAGTACGGTCACCTGAAAATTATGGGTCCTCCCTAGCCTGAGGCTGAGCAAGCATAGTCAAACATAATACTTAATAAAACCAAACTGGTTTTACACAAAGAATTTGCTGAAAAACAACTGGGGAAATAAAAAAAAACAAGGACTTAATTAGTTGCACAGCACGCTGTGAAATCTAACCCCAACCAATGTTTTGAATGTTTGCGACAAGATAGTAGTCTCAGGCCTCAACATATATAATGAAAAGTTTAGAATATTTCCACAATACAATTTCACAACTGAAAGTTGCTCATACAACAGTCTGTCACAAGCTACTTAAATGCAGAATTCCTCTTAAAAAGATTTTCCTTCTCAAACTCTCAAGTTAGCCCATTATCTATTATTTACTTGTCTATGCTATTTAACTATGGGATCTGCCTGTATTGCTGACAACACAAAGCTTTTCACTCTTCCTCAGTACACATCACAATAAATTAATTTAATTCATGACACTCCCAAGGTTCTGTTCAATGAGACCCCCCCCCCTCCACCCACTCCCCAACAAACCTGCTTACCTTGTTGCTGGGTTAATTTCTAATTTCTTTCCCTTCAAGAAGCAGATGAACGTGCCATGATTAGAGATCACTGACATAAATTCTCTCTCCATAAATGCTGTCAGATTTCTTTTCTCCTACTTGTTCTTGGGATGTGAGCATGGCTAGTAAGGAAGAACAGAACTCTATTCTAGTACTGAAGCAGAGATGCACTATCAGGGTGCTCTCTTTCAGATGAGACAATTAACCAAGGCCCCATCCATTGAAATGGATGTCAAACATTTATTATTATTCCCAAGGAGGGCAGGACAGTTATGGTCAGTATCCCGAGCAATATTTGTCCCTCAAAATCAATATCACATCAAAACAAAAATGCAATGTGGTCCCCCTCAAATTAAACCACCAATTAGTGGGCGGCACGGTGGCTAGCACTGCTGCCTCGCAGCGCCAGAGACCCGGGTTCAATTCCCGCCTCAGGCGACTGTGTGTGGAGTTTGCACGTTCTCCCCGTGTCTGCATGGGTTTCCTCCGGGTGCTCCGGTTTCCTCTCTCAGTCCAAAGATGTGCAGGTCAGGTGAATTGGCCATGCTAAATTGCCCGTAGTGTTAGGTAAGGGGTAAATGTAGGGGCATTGGTGGGTTGCGCTTCGGCGGGGCGGTGTGGACTTGTTGGGCCGAAGGGCCTGTTTCCACACTGTAAGTAATCTAATCTCTTTATAATGAGAGACCAGCTCTATGGACCAGTAAGATTATGCCATCTTCACGTCAAATCCTAACTACACATTGGATACTTTTGTTTTTCTCATCCACGCTTTAATTCCCTTGCCCGTCATTTAATTAAAAAATTGTTCCCTCTTGTTATCAAATCTTCAATAAAGTTTCCTATTCTACATTCTTCATGAGTTCAAACTCAATCAATCAATCAACTTAGCTTTCTCTGCTCTATTAAAAAAGTGAACACTTGGAAGAATATCCCTTGGATAGACAGGGTACAGCGTATACCATTTTCTTTGTGGGGAGAGTGGAGAAGCTGCATCCAATCTGCAGCTGATCTAAGTTGTTTGACAAAAGTGTCATACAAAATGTATCTTGGAATCAACGCTCATTATTCTGTAAGAAGGAAAAAAACTCAGAAGTAAAAAGAAATTACAAACTGCAATGGTTTTTATAGCGCAGCAGCACACAAATCTGTAAGATTCTGGTTTCAATTTGCAAAAAGTACACAGAGGACGGTCACCTCAAAGTGGGACACCTTTTGAGGTCAGCACAAATCAAGCTCATTATGTTTGAATCAAACAAATGCTGAAGAGAAAAGCGGCAGAAATTACATACCGCAGTGGTCTCCTCTGGAAGTTCCACCTAAGACAGTCTGGTGATTATAGTGCAGAGTTAGCAAGGGGTCAAATCCCACCAACAGGTACTGCAATAAAAACAAAATACCTCTGATGCAGGAAACCCGAAATAAAAATGAAGTGCTGGAGAAACTCAGCAGGTCCAGTAGCATCAATGGAGAGAGAAATAGAGTTAGAGTTACTGTTGAGTCTGATAAGACTCTCTTCTTGAGGAAACATAATTTTGTGTTGTTTATCTGTGAATCGGCATAAAGTTTTAAAAGAATCACCTAGTGAAAAATGTGAGGGATTACCATTAAAACTCTGCCTCCCTTAATTCCGCCTCTAGTCTGCATACATCTTCAGCCCAGCATTACAATGTTCTGGCGGCATGCAGTGAAGAGAGTCAGTACCATTGTGACAGGACAGTTAAAAGTGAAGTTAAATAAAGTCAAGATACAACTGGACCAACCAGAAACCTTCCCAAGCTGAACCTTACTGGAACGAAAAAGAAATGCTTAATTGGTATACAGTCATTCACTGGTACACTTTATGATCAAGGAATCAGCATCCCTTCTGGATAGGTCATAGCACAAAATTAGATATCCCCATTAATTTTTTTCTAGTTGTAATGCTAACAGTAATCTATTGTCAAGATCATAAATTCTCATAATCTTCTCCAAACATTGGTTTTTAATGAAGGGGTTAACTTTCAATGAGAGCTTGATGTTACACAAAATCTAAAAATTCATTTACAACTAGATTAGATTAGATTACTTACAGTGTGGAAACAGGCCCTTCGGCCCAACAAGTCCACACCGCCCCGCCGAAGCGTAACCCACCCATACCCCTACATTTACCCCTTTACCTAACACTACGGGCAATTTAGCATGGCCAATTCACCTGACTTGCACATCTTTGGACTGTGGGAGGAAACCGGAGCCCCCGGAGGAAAGCCACGCAGACACGGGGAGAACGTGCAAACTCCACACAGTCAGTCGCCTGAGGCGGGAATTGAACCCGGGTCTCTGGCGCTGCGAGGCAGCAGTGCTAACCACTGTGCCACCGTGCCGCCAACTAAGTAACATGTAATTTAGCCATGGGCAATGGTTTCAGTTTCATCACTATTTACTGGAATAAAATGCTACAGCAAAAACGACCAGAGTCCCAATTGCTTCCAGCATATCAATAAGGCAATCTGCTCCGAGAGTACACTTTCACATCTCTGCTGACCACTATATCCCAGATTACATTTTTCCATCTCATGCCTAAGCATTTTAGGGCAGCATAGTGGCTCAGTGGTTAGCACTATTGCCTCTCAGTGCCAGGCACCCAGGTTCGATTCCAGCCTCGGGCAATTGTGTGGCATTTGCACATGCTGAACGTCTGCATGGGCGTACTCCAGGTGCTCCGGTTTACTCCCACAGTCCAGAAATGTGGGGGTTAGGTGAACTGGTCAAGCTTAATTGCCCATAGTGTTCCGGGATATCCAAGTTAAGTACATTAGCCAGGCGTAAACGTAGAGCAATAGCGTAGGGGGAATAGGTCTGGGTGAGTTCAGTGTGGACTTGTTAGGCCAAAAACCCTGTTGCCACACAGTAGGGATTCTATGATTACATTTCAGAACATTTCCAAATCTCATACAATGACAGTATAAATTCACAGCAACATATCCTGAGCTTATTCTCCTTGTAAAACCAGCTTGTCTAATACCACAGTCTTGCTCATCCCAGTACCCTTTACTACACCGGTTTTTGAGTAACTCCCTTTTGACCAAACAATTATGGATTGTTTCAAGATTAACCTGTGGCAAAGAATTCCAATAGTTTTTGAACAATCAACTTCTCATTCAATTCCTTTTTAGTGATTAAGTACAGTTCTGTACTTACCCTATGACAATTTCACTGATCAGTACAATTAATCCTTCAGAGTTCCTTAAATCTTTCTCCTATTATCAGTTTACCAGACTTACTAAACTGAAGCTACAGTATGGCAGCCTTTAGAATAAGGATGGTTTTGTTTATCTTTTTACACTCTTGACAACACATCCTGCCACTTTGATGCACCCATCCATAAACCACAATACCTTTGTTCATCTACGTTTTGCGTCTTTAATCTAACTTCAGATTCCTACAAATTCAGTTGTACCTGCCACTCATCAGGAGAAAGTGAGGACTGCAGATCAGAGCTGAAAATGTGTTGCTGGAAAAGCGCAGCAGGTCAGACAGCATCCAAGGAGCAGGAGAATCGACGTTTCGGGCATGAGCCTGAAGAAGGGCTCATGCACTTCCTGAAGAAGGGCCTGTCTGACCTGCTGCGCTTTTCCAGCAACACATTTTCAGCCCTGCCACTCATCAGCCCATTCTGTTCACTTGTGCTCGTTTACAGACTTTCACAATCCTGACCAGTTTATCATATTAATTGTTTTAAATTGAGAATGTAACTTTCTGGCATTTTCCTTAACGACAACTAGGAATGGGAGATAAATGATGGCTTTACCAACAACGTCCACACTGAACCATTTAAGAAATCTTCAGCTCAACTACTTCCACAAAAAGTGTACATGATACCTTATTGCATTATGAATCCCACTTCAGTTTTTCTCTCACCAAATAAATCTATTGCACAAAAAAATAAAATTAAAACTCTTCATTTAAATCTCCATCTGACATGGAAATATACATTCAGAAATGGAGGATATTATTGGAGAGTTGTTCCAGACTTAAGGCCTATTTCAGGTGGTTGAGCAGATAGTCTAGGATTATTGCCTCATATAATAGATGGCAAAATATACACTGAAGGTGCCAAGGACATTACACATTCTCTTCTGATATACCATATAGGTGGTCTGGGCAACATTTCTGACCAAACATGCATTTAATATCAAAACAACAGGGGAACTCACGTCAGTTAGATTCAATGATTTGAAAACCAGATGATTTTTGCTGCAACTGGGCACGAACAATAGTACAGAAGTGTTGTTAGTTATTCTTAACAGGCTAACCCACTGTCAAGATGTTTACTTCCACTGGACGGAGTGTCAAGCTAATGTAGAAAATTCATGTCAGCAGTCAGATGAGATTCTCCCATATCCTCTCTCTCAATGCCAAGACCATCCCAAGGCCACATTACAAAAGCCACAAACTAACTCCCACCATCTACAGTCATAGATCTGGATTGCTTTATTTCAGAATAAACCATCACAAAACATAACCAATGCTAACCAATCACCCCTGCATCACAGCCTAGACGTCTATCTACAAGATTATTTGAACTCCCAGCAGTAACTTAGACCGTAGTTAAGGGTGTAGTGTATTCCCAAAGACAATATTAAGTTATATGAAGATCTTAGCTTTATACTTTGCTTAGGGAAGCACCACGGCTCAGTGGTTAGCACTGCAGCCTCAATGCCAGAGACGCTGGTTCGACTGCAGCCTCGGGGACTGTCTGCGTGAAGTTTGCACATTCTCCTGGTGTCTGCATGGGTTTCCTCCAGGTGCTCCGAATAGGCAAAGTCTTTTCCCTGGGGTAGGGGAGTCCAGAACTAGAGGGCAAGGTTTAGGGTGAGGGGGGAAAGATATAAAAGAGACCTAAGGGCAACGTTTTCACACAGAGGGTGGTACGTGTATGGAATGAGCTGCCAGAGGATGTGGTGGAGGCTGGTACAATTGCAACATTTAAGAGGCATTTGGATGGGTATATGAATAGGAAGGGTTTGGAGGGATATGGGCCGGGTGCTGGCAGGTGAAACTAGATAGAGTTGGGATATCTGGTCAGCATGGACGGGTTGGACCGAAGGGTCAGTTTCCATGCTGTACATCTATGGCTCTAATCCAAAGGTGTGCAGGTTAGGTGAATTGGCCACGCTAAATTGCCTATAGTGTTAGGTGCATTAGTCAAAGGGAATTAGGTCTGGGTGGGTTACTCTTCGGTGGGTTGGTGTGGACTTGTTGGGCCAAATGGCCCATTTCCACACTGTAGGGAATCTAATCTAACATTATTTACATCTTTTCCTGAAATGTTCTGTGCCACATGACTCAAGTCCAACAAACTCTTCTATTCTGGTTTCAGTCATTTATACATCTCAGCATACTTGTTTTCAGTTCATGCTTTCACTGTGAAATTGAACTAATTCAGTTAATGTAGATGGATTAATATGGCAAATTTTAATGGCGAATGCCTCTCACGATGTACTGAGCAGCATAGATTGCAAGACATCATCTTTGATAATACAGAGACAGCTCACTTGTGCTTTGGGGTGGCAACTGCTTTCTTAGGGCAAGTGCCAATAACCTATTGGTCATTCAACAATTCCCGTTGGAAAGTGAGTGCTTATACAATGGCTTGCATGCATTATTTTTTAAAAAAGAAATAAAAGGCAGAAGTTGAAAACAGAAAATACTTATTATTCCAAAAATCTAAGATAGCAGTTTGACATGATTTCAGAAAGCTGTAGAAAAAAAATGCAAAAAAAATTTAAATCTCCTATGAATGCAAAATCCTACAAGTTTTACAGTTTATGAAAACAGCAGTAAATTAGAAAATACACAACCATATATTAGAGCTATTGTTTCTCTACACTGCTAATGAGATTTTCATTAAAAGCTAAAGATCATAATGGAGAAATAATAATTTGAGACACAAGTTAGGATGAGCAAACTAAATGTAGACAAGGACCAAAGAATTTGACTCATTGACAGATTCAGAGCATTCTGGAACAAGGTACAAATGCTCCATGTCATAACAGTAATATAAAAAGGATGAGATTGTATACCATATGGTTAGTAGCTGAAGGTTGGCCTGGGTTCCAATATGACATCAAATGGATGTTGTGAACTTAATCTTAGTAAATCTGCAATGCAAGCTTCAGTAATGAATCTAACTATCATGAATAAGTTTTACTTGCCAAATTCTACAATACTTAAGTACTACTGAGTCAGTATCAATTTCAGCCATCTTTTAAAATGGTAGCGAATTTTGAGAGGATTTGTAGCTCAGGTTGAGGTTCTGGGGTGTTGGTTTGCTCACTGAGCTGGAAGGTTCATTTTCAGACATTTCGTCACCATACTAGGCAACTTCTTCAATGAGCCTCCAGAAAAAGCACTGATGATGATTCCTGTTTTCTATTAATATGTTTGGGTTTTTTTGGGTTGGTGATGTCATTTCCTGATCTTTTTCTCAGGGGGTGGTAAATCAGATCCAAGTCAATGTGTTTATTGTTAGAGCTCCGGTTGGAATGCCATGCTGCTAGGAATTCTCGTGTGTGTCTCTCTGTTTGGCTTGTCCTAGGATGGATGTGTTGTCCCAGTCAAAGTGGTGCCCTTCCTCATCTGTATGTATATATACAGAGAGACACTGCGATTTGAACTCTTGCCCTCAGAACATTGGACTAGCAATCCAGAACTCCAGGCCAGTGACATTACCACTGCACCACTAGGTTCACAAATAAGACAGCATTTTCTAAGACAGATGAGGAAGAATTTCTACTTAGAGGGTTATTAATATTTTGAGTTTTCTTTCCCAGAGAACTGAGAGGGCTGATTAGAATTTGATTAGACCCCGCAGAGGTTTTGAACATGATGGATCATGGTGATGGTGCTGAGGGGTGCAGCAGACAGGAAAGTTGACTGAAGACCACACAGAAGTCATGATTGTATAGAATCATGTTCAATATTAGATTCAAGGGGTTAACTAGCCTAGTCTTGATATTTATGACATTATAATTATATGCAAATTTTACTGATAAGGAGACATTAAGACAGGTGACCAAAATCAAACAATAGTGTTTACAAGGAAGGAAAAGAGGGGTATTGAAGTTGAACAATTTAAGAAGGATGTTCTAGAGCTTAACACCTCAGTAGCTGATGGCAGTGATTAAAAGTGGAGCACGAAGTGCTGGAATTAGAGGAGTGCAAATATCTTTCTGAAAAGAGGAGATAACAGAGATAGATTGGAAAGGGTAAGGCCATGGATGGATGGCCCAAGGCAGGAATTGAGTCAGCTGTGTTACAGGAGGTGGAAATATGTAGCCTTTGTGATGGTGGGATTGTGGTTGGTAGGGGATGAAACATGTAACCAAGTTTATTTCACTTTGACAGAGTAATGAAATCAATGGACCTGCCAAGGGCCAGGAGACAGGGGCTTTGACTTACTCAAGTTTAAAGAGGGCATTTCTGCATATCCAGCAACAAATACACAGTCTGACAATCAATGGGGATGGGGTTGTTGACATAAGTATTGATGAAGACACTCGGTCACTCTTCTTGGAATAGTGCAATCTTTTATTTCCGTTTGAGTCTACAGATGGAACTTTGGTTCAGGGCACTTTGCCTGCACTACTTGCAACAGGAGTAGGGGATTTAAAAAAAGGCACAAATAGAGATAAATAGTTATGATAATTGTCATTACAGAAACATGCACCATGACTGGGAACTGAATATACAAGATGTTTGATGTTTAGGAATGGCAGATAAAGGATGGAGGTGGAATTGTGCTGATAATGCTTGATGGGATCATTACATTAGTGTGGAAGGATCACAGATCGTGGGAACAACAACATGTAGAATGTGAATGGAGCTCAAAACAGCAAGTGATAGCAGGCAGTGGCTGGAGATACTTATAGGCCAAATAGTAGTGGTAGTATGGGGCATTGTATAAATCAGGGTATGAGAGAAATATGCAACATGGGCAACAATCTGTATATAGTCTGGGTAATCCAACTGAATACAGATACTCTGAAAGACAAGTGTTCAGAGGATCTGAAGATAATTTTGAGGAACCAACTACAAGATAGAATTTTAGATATAGTATTATGTAACAGGAAGGGGCTAATTAATAATCTGTTGAGAAAAGAACCTTTAGGGATAAATGACTACAATACCACAGATTTGGTATTGTGTTTGAATACCATTTATGTATTGAAACACTTGCACATTATGTTTGAAACTGAGAAAGTTTAATCTGGAAACAAGATTCTTAAATTTGAATAAGGGAGATGAGGAAAGCAGGAGGCTGAGCTAGATTGGGAAAATACACTAAAATACATAACTGTACTAAGGCAATGGACAGTATATAAATAGCTATTGGTGGCTTACATCAACTACACATTTTTTCCAAGGTATAGAAACCCAAATGTCAGTCAACTATGGCTGACAAAAGAAATTAAAAATTGTGGAAAATTAAAAACAAAGGCTTGTAAAGTTGCCAGAAGTAGTGATAAATCTGAGAATTGGGAAGTTTAAAGAAAACAGCAAAGGAGGACCAAAAAACTAATAATAAGAAAAAATTTAGTTTTTTTATATTGCATTTGTTTTAACTGCAAAACCTTTCTAAAGGAGTGCAAAATGAAACGTTTGGCTAAGGTGAATGTGGATATATTATTAGTCAGGAGAATTTGTAACAGGGAATAGAAGAACGGCATAAAAACTAAATGATTTAATTTGTGTCCATTTTCAATGAAGATACAAGAAATCTCCCAGCGCTAGGTATTCAAGTGACTAAGGAGAATGAGGAGCTGAAGGAAATTCAGCAAAAAGGTTGTACTGGAGAAATTAATAGGGCTGAAAATTGAAAAGTCACAAGACTTGATAGCGTACATCTCAAACAGTGTTGAAGTGGCTAGAGATAATCAACATATTGGTGGCCATCTTCAAAAATTCCATCGATTCTGGAATGGTTGCAAGGTTGGAAATATCATACCCCTATTTAAGAAAGGAGCAAGAGAGAAAACAGGGAGCTACAGATCAATGTTACCTTTAAGCTGTGCAGTCAATCAGCTCAGAGAATCCATTGCAGCTTTGACTATAGGTTCCAGGTGTCACAGGTTTTGGAAGCCAACGCAGCTGTTCTGAAAGTTAGAGGGAACACTGCTCCAGTCTTGTCATCTTTGCCTCAGTAAAAGGGAAAATGCTAGAAATCTATTATAGAAAATGTAATAAGTGAACCCTTGGATAAAAATGATTTGATCAAGCTTAGCAAGATTTTGTGAATGGAAGACATTATTTATGACAAATACTGGAGTTGAGGATATTACTAACAACTGATAAAAAGGGAAGTTGACAGAAATAGAAGTAGGGTACTTGAATTTTCAGAAGGCTTTTGATAAGAACCCCCTCAGAAGTTTGGTTAGCAAAATTGAAGCACATGGGATAGCAGGAAATGTACTGACATGAATTAAGGATGGCAAGCAGACAGAAAACAGAGTTGGAAGAAATGAGTCATTCTTATGTTCTGAAAACAACAAATGCTGGAGATCACAGCATCCATAGAGAAAGAGCAAGCTAACGTTTTGAGTTCAGATGACTCTTCATCAGAGTTGGATGTTGTCTGACCTGCCGTTATCTCCAGCATTTGTAATTTTCAGTACAGATTACAGCATCTGCAATAGTTTGCTCTGTCATTCTCATATTGGCAGATTGATTAGTAAGGGTGCTGCTCACAATTTCAATGAGTTTGATATAGGCACCAAATATAATATTTCTAAATTAACAGAGGATACAAAGCAAAGCAGGAATATATGTTGGCAGGAAGATATAACGTGGTTTCAGAACGATTTGGCAGGCATGATATGTGGGCAAGAACATGGCAGATGAAACATAATATGGGTAAATAGTGTCAAGGGACAGATGTGCAGACTATTTAAATGGTGAGGGTTTGGGAAATGATGTACAAAAAGGAACCCAACTCTTCCAGCAAGTTCAGTAAGCTACGAGGAAAGCTAATGGAATGTTAGCCTTTATTGCAAGAAGATTTCAGTTTTGGAGTTGTGAGGTCTTGCTTCAATTACATAGGAGCCTAGTTACACTGGAGTACTGTGTGTAGAATTGGTCTCCTTATGTGGGGTGGGTGTGGATTGGGTTGCAATTATAGTGGTCATACCCCTGGACCAGGAGACCCAGTATCAAGTCCCACCTGCCACCAGAAGTGTGCAATAATATCAATCTTTCATCACAGGAGAGGTCCCAGAGGACTGGGGATTAGCCACTATTGTTCCTTTGTTTAGGAAGGGCAACAGGGATAATCTGGGGAATTATAGGTTGGTGAAACTTCGTCAGTGGCAGGGAAATCATTGGAGAAGGCTAGTAGCAAAAGGCAGCATGGCGTTGTGCAGGGAAGATCTCATCTCACAAACCTGAGTTTTTTTGAGGAAGTGACACGGATGATTGATGAGGGCAGGGGGGTAGATGTCCAAATGGATTTTAACAAGGTCTTTGACAAGGTCCCTCATGGAAGGCTGATTAAAAGGTGGTCATGTAGGATCTGAGCGAACTGGTAAGAGGGATACTGAACTAGCTTAGCCATAACAGAAGTGGTGGAAAGGTGTTTTTCAGACTGGAGGCTTGTGACCAGTGGTGTTCCGCAAGGAATAGTGTTGGGACCCCTACTGTTTGTCATATATGTGATTGAGGATAATGTAGGTGGTCTGATTGGGGGAGCCATGGATAATGAGGAGGATTGCCAGAAGATACAACATGATGTAGAGCTAGAGAATCGGGCAAAGAATGGCAGATGGTGTTTAATCCAGACAAATGTGAGGTGATGAATTCTGGAAGATCAATGCAGGACAGGTAAATTGCAGAACCCTGAGGAGCACCAACTCCAGAGGGATCCATGCGTACAGGTCCACAGTTCCCTGAAAGCGGCAAAACAAATGGACAAGGGAGTTGAGATGGCATACACCATGCTTGCCTTCATTGGTTGGGGCACAGAATATAAAAATTGACAAGTCATGTTACATAGAACATTTATTAAGCCATATTTGAAATATTGTGCACAGTTGTCACCATACTACCAGAAGAATGTACAGGCTTTGAAGAGGGTACAGAAACAGTTTACCAGGATGTTGCCTGGTTTGGAGGATATTAGCTATGAGCAAAGACTGATCAAACTTGGCTCATTTTCACTTCATCACAGGATGAGGGGCAAACTGATAGAAGTTTACAAAATTATGAGAGACATGGATAGAATAGTGAGTCTTTTTCCATGGGGAGAAATGGAAATCACTTGGGACATAGGTTTAACATAAAAAGGGGGGCAAGTTTAAAGATGATGCAAGAGGCAAGGTTTTGTTTTACACAGAGGGTGGCAAGTGCCTGGAATACACTGACAGAGAAGAAGAAGGGGATGGACACAACAACATTTAAGAGGAATTTTGACGGATATATAAAGAGGCAGGGAATAGCGGGATGCGGACAATGCAAAGGCAAAAGGTTTTCAGTTCAGAAAGACACAATCTTAGTGGGCATGTTCCTGCGCTGTACTGTTCTTTCTTCTTTTCTCAGGAAAGATATTATCGTAATAGACGGAGTACAGCAAAGGTCACCAGACTTGTTCTGGGATGGGAAGACTGTCCTACGACGAGAGATTGGGCAAAATATGCCTGTATTTTCTGGAGTTTTAAAGAATGAGAGGTGATCTCATTGAAACCTACAAAATCCTTGAAGGGATATACAGGATAGATGCAGGGAAAACTTCCACCTGGTTAGGCAGTCTAAAACCAGGGGACACAATTTAAAAATAAGCCAGTGGCTCCAAAAGAGCAGCTTACCTTTATTAAATATAATAAATTTATTACAACATCTACCTGTATTGATCACACAAGAGTAGAGAACATTGCAGAGCTCTGGACCTCAGAGTAAGTGTTGCATAGTAAAAAATAAAAACAAAAAAAATAGAGACGAGGAGGAATTTCTTGTCAGATGGTAATGAACCTGTGGAATTCTTTATCACAGAAGGCTGTCAAGACAGGGTGTTGAAGTAAATTCAAGGCTCAGAGAGTCAGACATTTTGGAAACGGCTAGAAAGTGGAATCAAGAATCAAAACAGCCATAATCTAAATCAAATAGCAGTACAGACTGAACAGCCTACTTCTACACCTATGCCTCATCTGCTTCCATTTTCCTCCAGCTTCAAAATACAGCCTAAAGATGCTTCTTACATCAGTGTCAACTTTCACTTACATGGCTGCACAGGATCAAAGGGCCCAACTCATTTTAACTGATTCAATTTGTGTTACAATTCTGCAAAGCCAATTCTATTATTTGAACAATTGGGAATACCATGCATAATTTAGAATCTTGATGATTATTCACGAAGTACTCATTTTTCAAGTTTCTTTGCTACAGTGTAGTTCAGGCTGTCAATCTAAGCAGCAATATGTTCACCACTGGTAGCTTTCCTCAGTCCTAACATACTGAGCACTTTTTCAAACTTCCAACAAAAACGTTTTCACCAGATTTCAGTCAGATATAATAATGTATTTCTGAAATTTTCATCGATTTGAATTATGAAAAACACTTAGCAATGTACTTACAGATTGTGTCCTTTGAAATTTGGGTTATATCTGGAGAAAACAATTTTGAACTGTGAAACAAATAGGGTGAAGTAATAGTTGTTTACAAGCTATGCTTATGCAAGTAGCTTTTGGAGCAACTCAAGGTTTTAAGTATTAAAACATATTAACTCAAGCATTTTTCCTTACTGCTCATTATTGTAGAATCACAGTGCAGAAATACCATTTGACCCACCAAGTCTGCACTGATCCTCCAAAGAGTTTCCCACCCTAAACCAGTGAATGCCGCATTGTGTTTTCGCCATGGCTAACCCAACTAACCTGCACAGGCCCTGAATACCATAGGTCAATTTAGCATGGCCAGTACACTTTACCTGTACATTTTTGGACTGTGGGAGGAAACCAGAGCACGTACAGGAAACCCATGCAGATAATCGTAAAACTCTGGGAGTTATGGTTTTCATTATCACTAGTATTGAGTGTTGTATTTCAATCCAAAGCTCTTACAAAATGATTTTTTTAAAAAAAAAACAATCCGCAGACCAAATGGAGGAAAAGTACAATTTCCAGAGGAGTATAATTTACAATTAAGAACATACTCTGTTTATGTGCAGATTAGGTGAATTGGCCATTCTAAATTGCCCATGGTTTTCAGGGACGTGAAGGTTAGGTGCATTGGTCAGAATGAATGTAGAGTAAGTAATAGGATAGAGGAATGGGTCTGGGTGGTTACTCTTCAGAGGGCCACTGTGGACTTGTTGGGCCAAATGGCTTGTCTCCACACTGTAGGGATTCTATGAATGGAAAAGATACAAATTCCACACAGTCACCCAAGGCTGGAATCAAACCTGGGTCCCTGGCACCACAAGGCAGCAGTGCTAACCACTGCGTCACCTGAGGGACAAGTATTTAAACACTAGGAATAAATGTTGAAAAAATGATGTATTGACTGGATCAGGAGGCAATATTGGTCAGCAAGAGCTGGGCGCGAGCTGGGCGGAGGTGCAGTTGGAGTGCAGAGCTGGTCGGGAAGGTAAGTGATTGATATCTGAGTGGGTGTGTTCTGGACCCCAGGCCCTACAAAGTAGGGCCTCCCTCCCATCCTCCTCCTCTAACTTAACTTTAAAGTCCACAGGTAAGCTACTCAGTGTTCTTGTTTTGGAGATTAAATGTAGAGCAATGGCAGCGCAGGCAGTGGAATGTTCCTCCTGCAGGATGTTTGAGGTAGGGGTGACCACCGATGCTCCTGCCGACTTCATTTGCAGGAAGTGCAGTCAG
>NC_057719.1:12340206-12384418 GCF_004010195.1 Chiloscyllium plagiosum
TGTCAGGGGTAGGTTCTTTACCCAGAGAGTGGTGGGGGCATGGAATGCTCTGCCTGTGGGAGTGGCAGAGTCAGAATCATTGGCGACCTTTAAGCGGCAATTGGATAGGTACATGGATGGGTGCTTAAGTTAGGACAAATGTTCGGCACAACATAATGGGCGGAAGGGCCTGTTCTGTGCTGTATTGTTCTGTGTTCTGTAATGATACAAGTAGCAGGATTTTGGTTGAACTGGCATTTATGGAGGGTGAAAAGAGGGTCAGACAGCACAGTGGTGGATTGTTCACATCTCGAGACAGCAGGGGGCTTGTACCAATTAATGAAACTGTTGCAACTCTGCAACATTGAATTCATATTTTATGACAGGAACACACAATGTCAGTTGATATTGCTGGAGTGCAATGATTTAGGCAAGATCCCTCCGACCTGGTGTGAATAAACCCATGTGTGAAATGAAAGAAGCTGAACAGTCTAGTCAGCATCTCTTTCAAGGAGATGCAGAAGAACTGCCCATTTACTTCATTTTATTGTATAACAATGGTTGCCACCTTTGCCTATATTCTATGGATACTCTGCCTGAAGGCATATCCTTCATTCATTATGGCTAATTCTCTGACTGGAGACATTTTCTGTCCACAGTGTTGCATTGCCTACTAATCTCAGAGATTGGGGTGAGGAGGCAAGTCTCAAATTTCTCTCAACAGAACCAGCATCACAGCTGCCCTACTGATTGCTACACGTGACAATAAATCAATCAATCAAAGTACAGTGTAAAGCTTTGCTTACGAGCAGAACAGGCAGATCATAGTAAGCAAGGATGTACAGATCAGAAATTGTTAAAAATACTTAGAGGCATACATTGCACAGGGTGTGTGCTAGATGAGATCAACTCGAGCAAGATCAGCATTACTTTGAACCGCAACTAAACTCCAAAACAAATGTGAGCGTTGCTGGATGCAAGATTTTTTTTATATGACTCAATTAATTTATTCATCCCTTTAGCAATCTACTCAACTTCAGAATTGGTTATCTCCACCACAGCAATCAAGACAATACCAAAGATCAACTAAAAGCAGCACAATAAGACGCAGGACATAAAAGGACCAAATAGTGACAATTTATTAAGGTTCAGGTGCTCGGCTAAGTACATGTGTACGTATTTCAGTCCCTGTCATGTTGGGAATGGTATAATGGTTTATAGTTGAGAGAGAAATTTAAAATTGAACATACCAGGCCAACCACTGTCCATCATCTGTTGAATTTGTTGGCCTGTTTTTGTTACTACATAATTGTTACATAATTATGTAACTTAAACCTTTTTACTTAGTCTGTAAGAAAGATTTCAATGCACTCACAGTTTCTTGAACAAAATACAGAGTGCAGAAAAGATTTATAAAGATGTTACTGGGACTGGAGGGTTTGAGTTACAAGGAAAGGTTGGGTAGGCTGGAATTTTTTTCACTGGAGCATAGGAATTTGAGGGGTGACCTTGTAGTGGTATATAAAATCGTGAGGGGTACAGTTAAGGTGAATAGCCATAGTCTTCTTTTCCTAGGGTAGAGGAGTTCAAAATTAAAAGGCGCAATTTTAAGGTGAGAAGAGAAAGATTTTAAAGGGACCGGAGGTGCAACTTTTCCCACAGAGGGTGATTCACATGTGGAACGAATTGACAGAGAAAGTGGCAGATGCAGGTACAGTTACTACATTAAAAAAAATACTTGGACAGATACATGGATGAGAAAGTTTTCCAGAGAACTGGGCCAAACCGAGGCAAATGGGACTAGTATAGTTTGGAAAACTTGGTCAGCATGGACAAGTTGGACTGAAAGGTTTGTTTCCATGCGATAAGACTCTCTAGCCTGGCTCATTTTTGCTAAACCAGTCAGACCGCACAAACTTTGGAGTCAGAGACGTACAGCATGGAAACAGACCCTTCGGTCCAACTTGTCCATGCCGACCAGATATCCCAACCCAATCTAGTCCCACCTGCCAGCACCCAGCCCATATCCCTCCAAACCCTTCCTATTTGTATACCGATCCAGATGCCTCTTAAATGTTGCAATTGTATCAGCCTCCACCACTTCCTCCACCAGCTCATTCCATACACGTACCATCCTCTGAGTGAAAAAGTTGCCCTTTAGGTCTCATATCTTTCCCCTCTCACCTTAATCCTATGCCCTCTAGTTCTGGACTCCCAGACACAGGGAAAAGAACTTGCCTATTGACTCTATCCATGATTCGGAGATGCCGGTGTTGGACTGGGGTGTACAAAGTTAAAAATCACACAATGCCAGGTTATAGTCCAACAGGTTTAATTGGAAGCACACTAGCTTTCGGAGCGATGCTCCTTCATCAGGTGATTGTGGAGGGCTCGATCGTAACACAGAATTTATAGCATAAATTTGCAGTGTGATGTAACTGAAATTATACATTGAAGAATTGATTGTCTGTTAAGCCTTTCATCTGTTAGAATACAGTATTCTAACAGATGAAAGGCTTAACAGACAATCAATTCTTCAATGTATAATTTCAGTTACATCACACTGCAAATTTATGCTATAAATTCTGTTACGATCGAGCCCTCCACAATCACCTGATGAAGGAGCATCGCTCCGAAAGCTAGTGTGCTTCCAATTAAACCTGTTGGACTATAACCTGGCGTTGTGTGATTTTTAACTTTGTATCCTATCCATGCCTCTCATAATTTTGTAAACCTCTATAAAGGTCACCCCTCAGCCTCCGACGCTGCAGGGAAAACAGCACTAGCCTGTTCTGCCTCTCCCTGTAGCTCAGATCCACCAACCCTGAATTTATAAACTAACATGGAGTAACCGAAGTATTTGAAGGCATGTGGAGATATGGGGAGGGCAGGACAAGAAGAAATATTAGAGATGTCAGATTTATAGGATGCAGATAAAGTAGTCATAAACAGGCAGTACTGAACCTGGTTATAATCTTCAAGTTTTCATTTTGTATTTTGATAGCTTTATGAATTTTATTAACGCAATGAGGACCGGGGTGTTAAAACAAAAGTGGGTAGCTGAACGCCAACAAAGTTATTCAACATCGTGGAGGCGGGGTGCCTGCTCTAATCCATGCTACGAAAGAGACCGACAGCTGTTGAGCCAGCCATGACACACTACAGTCAAGTGCTGTGAACAAAACATCCAATAGACAAGGGCCCGGAAGGCGGGAACTCAACTGCTCCCGAATTTGGTTTTTCTTTTCTGTAACGTTCAAAACGTGGTTTCAAACAGTTTCAGAGTACCTCCAGGGAACATCACCCAAACCGCGCAATCCAAGTCCCACCCGATATGAAGAAAAGGACGTGAGAATCAAAACAGCTCGAAAACAAAGATTAACTCAAAAACATAAACAAGGCTAAATAATAAAGTTCTAGATCATCCCCACCCACTTCTCCCGAATTACTCACGATTTTTAAAAAGCAAATTAGGACATATTTAAATTCGAGCATATTTTAACCGATAGAGTCCATTTATTTTTGGAAAAACAGCACAATGACTGCTGAATTACATTATTATCCATAAAGAATATGTATTGCACAAATACTAATTAAATGCAAGTTTATGTAACCATTTAACTGTACACTATTGCAATAGCACGTCAAAAAAACCCAGCAAAAGTGCACACTTTAATGCAATCTAAGACTACAAAGTTACATTAACTAATCTCTTGTTAAGACAGCACCAGAAAATATATTTCGTCAAAACAGCTTATACAAGCACCCAAATATTAGGCTTAACGCATAGCAATAGTTTCAACTCCATGCTAGGATTTTCAAAATATAAAACGGTGAGCTCTGAAGCATGATCATTAATAGAATTAAAATATATTAATTTTCTTGCATATGACAAATGCATTTAAAATATTAGGATTGATTGTACACAGGCGGGTCTCAAACAAGCCTGTTTTTTTAAATCAAAGGGAGGATTAAATTATTACAATAGAATAAATATCTTGCAATTAAAGTGAATCAACACTGCAATTAGTAAGTCCAAGTACGTGTACAAGACTCGTGTTTTTGAGTGCATTTACCTCCTTCCAAAAACAAACGATAGTGAAGGCGAAAGACACTCCCCTAAACGTGTCGAATGCCAAAATACAGGCCCCAATTCCTCCTTCAAAACCCCACGTCCGTTAGAAAAAGCTGTGTTCCACTTACCAAATGATTATAAATCCCTCCTCGAGATTCTCCTGAGCTGAACTGTAAATTTATCCAAGATGAGGAAGATAAATAAAAAGAGCTCAAGTGTAGGAAGGCTCTTTCTTTGGTCTTCACTAAGAAGTGCTCACTTAGCAACAGTTGTCCCAATAATGATACAATAAACACTATATATATGTATGATTTCTTCTGTCGTGTCCCGCGTGCTTTTTATCTCTCCTCTCGCTCCCCTCCTCGCTTACAAAGCTGGAGGTGAAAATAAATTAATCTTCATGTGCACAAACTTAAAAGAGGATGGTTGGTTTCTCTCGTTTAATCTCCCACTGAATCAGAAAGCTTTGAAAAATGCAGCAGAATGATTTATTATTTTTTTCCAATTAAAAAAAGGTAAGCTATCAGCTAGAGTAAATGTGGGAACCTTTACGCTGCTGCTCGTCTTTTCCCTCACACAAAAAAATCTAACAACCGGTTGCAACCAGTTCTTACTGGGAGATTCCATCTTCATGTAGACATCCGGGAAAAGACGGAAACACACGAACAGCCACCGAAACCTTCCCCCTTTCAGCCTGTTCATTTTAAGGAATAAAATTCTACCTACTTTTTAAATCAACGTTTGGATGATTCATTGATTTTCTTTATCTCTTTCTCCCACCCCCGAATGTGATCTCAGTTATATTTGGAGGGTTTTTTCTACATCTCCTGCCATGTGAAAATACATGAATTGCACCTCTTGTAATACGAATGTTTTTTTTTAAATTAAATAAATGGACTGCAATCTTCATCTATTTGCACTTGGACACGACCGATTCTGAGGTGACGGGAGTTAATTTGTTATTTTTCAGTCACAGGTTTTAGTTACATTTTTACCGCGCTGCTGGCGGATACATTGTAACAAACGCCGCAGAATTATCAATGCCATAGATACAGGCTGCGTTTTTCCAGGTCATTCTTGCTTTGGGGCAATTGCTTGGCTATATTTAATATACGGTACATATATGTATATCTGGATTGTTCCAGTTCCATATCGCTTGTTCCACCCGCAGAATCTATATAAGGTAATCACCAATCACGCACCCCCAACTCTCTTCGAATCTTACTCATGAATGGGAACTCACGTCACGAATCATAAAATCATTTTATAATGTAACGCCTTTTTTGTAAGGGACTGGGTGAGGGATTTGACCCAATGCAAGCCTTTCTCCCTTTTTTTTTCTTATTTGCTTATTACCCTCTTCCCAAGCATGTATTTACGATTAGTCGGAAGTTTGTGCAGAGCGCGACATGAACGCAGTTCTCTTGCTTCCTTCTCGCATACTGCAGTGAAAAAGGAGGGTTTGGCGTGGCTATTTTGTGTGGATGTGACTGGATATTGCCCGAACAACACGCGAGGCACGTCCCCCTCCCCTCCCCTCCCGTCCCCGAAGATACCAACCGTCCGGGATTGTTCTGGGGTGTCTAGGAATTAGGGATTGATCTCCTGCTGACTGTTGCGAACAAACATATAAGTCGAGAACCAAAATGTGTGTGTGTTTTCCCATTTTCCTTAGAATTGTTTTGTTCATTCGTTACAAAAATATCAGAGATGACTGGGTGGGGTTGTTGAGGTCAGCAAGAAGTAAGCACTGCAGACGCCCTCTCATCGCATGTTGTAGACCTTGGGTGAAAATATTGCTTTAAAACTAACTCCAGTTTTTACCATTTTGAGTATTCAGTTTCTTTTAAAACAATTTGTTGCTGTACCACTGAATTTTTTAAACGCACGTAGTCAAGAACAATGTTTTCTTTATGTATACAGCAAAGCTACCCCTCAGTGGAAATTAAATCAGATCTAACTGCAAATTCAATTTTATATAGAATATATTTTGTACTTAATCCATGGCGTTCTGATGTTGATTTTTGTGTTTTCAATTATAATCAAAATTAGCTAGCCAATGAGATTTTCTTCCCAATTAGAATGTTGAAGGTCTGTCACCTGTGGGAAAGAAACACATTTTGGTGCCATTTTTTAAAAAAAGCTTGCCCTCTGCTCCTTGAACTTGTGCCAATTTTAGCTCAGTGGGTTGCACTCGTGCCTCTGAGTCACAAACTTGTGGGTTCAAGTTCCATTTCAGGGACCTGAGTCTAAATTCTTGGCTGACATTCCAGTACCAGAATTGAGAGAATGCTGCACAGTTTGAGTTGCTTGACGGCTTAAACCAATGTCTTATTTGCACTCTCTGGTGAACATGAAAGCACAGTGACAGATTTTCCTAGAAAGTTCAGGAAGGATCTCCCCGGTTTCCTGAGCAACATTATTTGCCAACTAAACCTAAAAACAGATTAAATGAAAACAGAAAGTGCTGGAGAAAGAAGGCTACATACAAAGACAGCAGCAGATCTAGGGCTAAAATGTGAATGTGGGAACAAGGTGGTATTTTCAAGAGAGAACTACAACGTCAGGGATAACCAATGCAATTATTGGAGGACCAGTCTTCATTTACCATTTAGGGACTTTCATAGCTTTCTAGATTCAACATTAAGTTCAGGATAGTGAAGAAGGCATTTGGTATGCTTTCCTTTATTGGTCAGAGCATTGATTACAGGAGTTGGGAGGTCATATTGTGGCTGTACAGGACATTGGTTAGGCCAACTTTGGAATATTGCGTGCAATTCTGGTCTCCTTCCTATTGGAAAAATGTGAAACTTGAAAGGGTTGAGAAAAGATTTACAAGAATGTTGCCAGGGTTGGAGGATCTGAGCTATAGGGAGAGGCTGAACAGGCTGGGGGCTGTTTTCCCTGCAGCGTCGGAGGCTGAGGGGTGACCTTATAGAGGTTTACAAAATTATGAGGGGCATGGATAGGATAAATAGGCAAAGTCTTTTCCCTGGGGTCGGGGAGTCCAGAACTAGAGGGTGTTGGTTTAGGGTGAGAGGGGAAAGATATAAAAGAGACCTAAGTGGCAACTTTTTCACGCAGAGGGTGGTACATGTATGGAATGAGCTGCCAGAGGATATGGTGGAGACGGGTACAATTGCAACATTTAAGAGGCATTTGGATGGGTATTTGAATAGGAAGGGTTTGGAGGGATATGGGCCGGGTGCTGCCAGGTGGGACTAGATTGGGTTGGGATATCTGGTCAGCATGGACGGGTTGGACCAAAGGGTCTGTTCCCATGCTGTACATCTCTATGACTCTATAACTTCAGACCATGAACTCTGTCCTCCAATTTATTTTTCTGCCCCCCCGCCCCACACACAGTGACCCAAAATATTCACTCTGATTTCTCTTCACAGGTCTGCTGAGCTTTTCCAACAGCTTCTGTTTTTTTATCTAGTGTTCTTTCTTTTGCTTTGACCTATATTCGGCTGTTAACACATATTCTGTAGGTACTGAACTCCTCTATAACCCCATTACCACCCCCTTTTTTGCCTTTTTTTCCTATGACACATAATCTCATGACTTCCTTCCCCTCGATAATCTTCCCTTGACCTTGCTTTCTGTTCCACTTGGCAAAAGTGGATCCTGCAGATGCCGGAGATTAGAGTCAAGGTTAGAGTGGTGCTGAAAAAGGACAGCAGGTCAGGCAGCATCCGAGGAGCAGGAAAATCAACATTTTGGGCAAAAACCCTTCATCAGGAATGAAGCTGGGAACCTTGGGGGTGGAGAGACAGGTCATGAGGACGGTGCTGAGCTGGAAGGTTGGGACTGTGGTAAGGTGGGGGGAGGGGAAATGAGGAAACTAGTGAAGTCCACATTGATGCCCTGGGGTTGAAGGGTCCCGAGGTGGAAGATGAGGCATTCTTCCTCCAGGCATCGGGTAGTAAGGAAGTGGCAGTGGAGAAGGCCCAGGACCTGCATGTCCTTGGCAGAGTGGGAGGGGGAGTTCAAATGTTCGGCCACGGGGTGGGCTCCATCTTTTTCTACAGTATAAAACCCATCACTGGTCCAATTCTCTCTTCAGTTTACAAGAGGAGTAATATTGTAATTGAAGTGTTAACTCTTTCTTCTCAGAAGCTGCAAATATGCTGAGTTTATAGAGTGATAAAGTTATACAGCATGGAAACAAACCCTTTGATCCAACTCATCCATACCAACCAGATATCCTAAATTAATCTAGTCCCATTTGCCAGCATTTGGCACACAAACCTGTAAACTCTTCCTATTCATATACCCATCCAGATGCCTTTTAAATGTTGTCATTGTACCAGCCTCCACCATTTCTCCTGGCAGCTGATTCCACGCACGCACCACCCTCTGCGTGAGAAAGTTGCCCCTTAGGTACCTTTTAAGTCTTTCCCCTCTAACCTTAAACCTATGCTGTCTAGTTTTGGACTCCTCCACCCTGTGGAAAATACCTTCACTATTCACCCTATCCATTCCCCTAATGCTTTCATAAACCTCTACATGGTCACCCCTCAACCTGCGATGCTCCATGGAAAATAGACTCAGCTTTTTCAGCCTCTTCCTATAGCCCAAAACCTCCAATCCCGGCAACATTCTTGTAAATCGATTTTCTTCATCACTTTCTGTTTTTCTGTTAGATCACCAACATCTGCAGTGTTTTGCTTTTGCTCACAACAGGTGATCAAGTAATTATTCCACCAATAAATGTGAGGCTTTGCTGTGTGAAAACCAGCTGTCGTGGTTCATACTTTACTGAAGTTACTACACTCCATTGGATATACGTGCTTTGGGCTCTCCTCAAGTTAAGAATGGTGCTATGTTAAATGCAAGCATTTGTTTTTATCCTGTTGACTTAGCTCATGAATTGATTGCATATATCTCCTTAATTCACTGGTCAGATCTTGAGTATAGGGGTTGGGACGTCATGTTGAGGTTGTCTCGGACGTTGGTGAGGTCTCTTCTGGAGTACTGTGTTCAGTTCCGGTTGCTCTACCCTAAGAATGATATTTACAAGGATGTTGCCAGGAATGGACTGGAAAGACATTTGGATAAGTTCATGAATGGGCCAAGTTTTGGCAGGTGGGACTAGTATAGATTTGGAACGTGGTCGGCATGGACTGGTTGGACTGAAGCATCTGTTTCCATGATGTATTACTGCATGACTCTATAAAGCCTCCTCTAAATCACAAAAAAATTCAGCAGGTAATAGGAAAAACAAATGGAACGTTAGCCTTTATTTTGAGGGGAATGGAATACCGTATATAATCATGTATAGGTCGAGTTTTGCAGACCATTTTCAAGCTGAAATTAGGGGGTCAGCTTATACACGAGATATTATTTTCGAGGGGATGAAAATTCATGCTTGATGTGAGTCAAAAATGGACAAACAAGACCCAGATTTCTAGATAAAATAATAAAGAACAAAAGGAAAAAGAATTATGGCCATTGTTGAATATTTATCTACAAAAGAACTGTCTTAATTCTGCCTATTATGGTAGAACGGTACTGTCATACCATATGTCAGTTAGCAATACCGTAAAGTACACATAGGCCTACATATATGTACAAAAGTTGTTAGGCATACCAACAAGTGGTCAGTCCATAGAGTCATAGAGTTGTACAGCATGGAAACCAACCCTTTGGTCCAACCCGTCAATGCTGACCAGATATCCCAACCCAATCTAGTCCCACCTGCCAGCACCCGGCCCATATCCCTCCAAACCCTTACTATTCATATACCCATCCAAATGCCTCTTAAATGTTGTAATTGTACCAGCCTCCACCACATCCTCTGGCAGCTCATTCCATACACGTATCACCCTCTGCGTGAAAAAGTTGCCCCTTAGGTCTCTTTTATATCTTTCCCCTCTCACCCTAAACCTATATGCCCTATAGTTCTGGACTCCCCGACCCCAGGGAAAAAACTTTGCCTATTTATCCTATCTATGCCCCTCATAATTTTTTTAACCTCTATAAGGTCACCCTTCAGCCTCTGACGCTCCAGGGAAAGCACCCCCAGCCTGTTCAGCCTCTCCCTATAGCTCAGATCCTCCAAAGCTGGCAACATCCTTGTAAATCGTTTCTGAACCCTTTCAAGTTTCACAACATCTTTCCGATAGGAAGGAGACCAGAATTGCATGCAATATTCAAACAGTGGCCTAACCAATTGTCCTGTACAGCCGCAACATGACTTCCCAACTCCTGTACTCAATACTCTGACTAATAAAGGAAGGCATACCAAACGCCTTCTTGACTATCCTATCTACCTGCAACTCCACTTTCAAGGAGCTATGAACCAGCACTCCAAGGTCTCTTTGTTCAGCAACACTCCCTAGGACCTTACCATTAAGTGTATAAGTCCTGCTAAGATTTGCTTTCCCAAAATGCAGCACCTCGCATTTATCTCATTTAAACTCCATCTGCCACTTCTCAGCCCATTGGCCCATCTGGTCCAGATCCTGTTGTAACCTGAGGTAACTCTCTTCGCTAGGAGAAAGTGGGGACTGCAGATGCTGGGGATCAGAGCTTAAAAATGTGTTGCTGGAAAAGTGCAGCAGGTCAGGCAGCATCAAAGGAATAGGAGAATCGATGTTTCAGGCATAAGCCCTTCTTCAGGAATGAGGAGGGTGTGCCAAGCAGGCTAAGATAAAAAGTAGGGACACCTCCATTTTTGGTGTACCTCTTATGCTCGCATCCAAATCATTTATGTAAATGACAAAAAGTAGAGGGCCCAGCACTGATTCTTGTGGCACTCCACTGGCCACAGGTCTCCAGTCTGAAAAACAACCCTCCACCATCACCCTCTGTCTTCTACTTTTGAGCCAGTTCTGTATCCAAATGGCTAGTTCTCCCTGTATTCCATGAGATCTAACCTTGCTAATCAGTCTCCCTTAGGGAACCTTATCGAACACCTTACTGAAGTCCATATAGATCACATCTACTGCTCTGCCCTCATCAATCTTCTTTGTTACTTCTTCAAAAAACTCAATCAAGTTTGTGAGACATGATTTCCCATGCATAAAGCCATGTTGACTATCCCAAATCAGTCCTTGCCTTTCCAAATACACGTACATCCTGTCCCTCAGGATTCCCTCCAATAACTTGCCAACCACCGAGGTCAGGCTCACCGGTATATAGTTCCCTGGCTTGTCTTTACCGCCCTTCTTAAACAGTGGCATCACATTAGCCAACCTCCAGTCTTCTGGCACCTCACCTGTGACTATCGATGATACAAATATCTCAGCAAGAGGCCCAGCAATCACTTCTCTAGCTTCCCACAGGTCATGAAATAAAATCAGAGGAGCAGTAAAAACAAAAAAAGACTATTAGTATTTTATTAGAAATGACCGCATTAAACTGTTAATACAATATGATAAACACTTTCCATCAAAAAACTGATATTCACAGCAAAAAACTCTTCTCATTGGAAATCACAAATATCATTGGATAGCTGCTTAAAACAAAAGTTACCAGTACATGGAAAGGTCCATTAGAATCCTTCAAATTCATTGTCCTCATCAGTTGTACCACTGAATAATTCATTCCAATCGTCTGGGTCAAGCATATTGTCCTATGGATCATCTTCATCTGCACTCTCAAGGGGATCATCAATTGATTTGTCATCACTTCATTCTGACCATAAATAGTCATCCTCCATATCATCTAAAGCATTAGAAATTCCACATTTTTGTAGGCTTTCACAATAATTTCAGTTTTCAGGACTTTAACAATCCACTTGCATACAGTTGCAAGTAATGGAGCACGCATGTTATCGACTCATAGTTAAGTACAGCACGGAAACAGACCCTTCCAACTCGTCCACGCTGACCAGATATCCCAACCTAATCTAGTCCCTCTTGTCAGCATCCAGTCCATATCTGTCCAAACCCTTCCTATTCATACACCCATCCAGATGTCTTTTAAAGCTTGTAATTGTACCAGCCTCCAACACTTCCTCTGACAGCTCATTTCATACACATACCACCTTCTGCGTGAAAACGTTGCCCCTCAGGTTTCTTTTATATCTTTCCCCTCTCACCCTAAACCAATGCCCTCTAGTTCTGGACTCCCCCAATCCAGGGAAAATACTTTGTCTATTTAATCTATCCATGCCCCTCATGATTTTATAAACCTCTATAAGGTCACCCCTCAGCCTCCAATGCTCCAGGGAAAACAGCCCAAGCTGATTTAACCTCTCCCTACAGCTCAAATCCTCCAACCCTGGCAACATCCTTGTCAATCTTTTTTGGACCCTTTCAAGTTTCACAACATCATTCTGATAGGAAGGAGACCCGAATTGCATACAAAAGTCAAAAAGTGGTCTAACCAATGTAATGTACAGCCGCAACATAACCTCCCAACTCCTGTACTCAATACTCTGACCAATAAAGGAAAGCAGCCTCATGTCTTCTTCACTATCCTATCCACCTGCGACTCTACTTTCGAGGAGTGATCAACCTGCACTCCAAGTTCTCTTTGTTCAGCCACATTCCCTAGGACCTTACTATTATGTGGATAAGTTTTGATAAGATTTGCTTTTCAAAAATGTAGCACCTCACATTTATCTAAATTAAACTCCATCTGCCACTCCTCAGTTCATTGGCTCATGAGATCAAGATCCTGTTGTAAACCGAGGTAACCTTCTTCACTGTCCACTACACATCCAATTTTGGTGTCATCCACAAACTTACTAACTATACCCCTTATGGTCACATCCAAATCATTTATGTAAGTGATGAAAAGTAGTGGACCCAGCACCAATCCTCTGGTCACAGGCCTCTGGTCTGAAAAGACAACCCCCACCACAACCCCCTGCCTTCTCCTTCGAGCCAGTTCTGTATCCACATGGTTAGTTCTCCCGTATTCCACGAGATCTAACCTTGCTAACCAGTCTCCCAAGGGGAACCTTATCGGATGCCTTACTGAAGTCCCTTATCAATCCTCTTTGTTATTTCTTCAAAAAACTCAATCAAATATGTGAGACATGATTTTCCAAGCACAAAGCCATGTTGACTATACCTAATCAGTCCTTGCCTTTCCAAATACATGTACATCCTGTCCATCAGGACTCCCTCCAACAACTTGTCTACCACCGACATCAGGCTCACTGGTCTATAGTTCCCTGCCTTGTCCTTACCATCTTTCTTTAATAGTGAAATCACATTAGCCAACCTCCAGTCTTCTGGCACCTCACCTGTGATTATCGATAATACAAATATCTTAGCAAGGGGCCCAGCAGTCACTTCGCTAACTTACGACAGAGTTTTTGGGTACACCTGATCAGGCGCTGGGGATTTATCCACTTTTATGTGTTTTAAGACATCCAGTACTTCCTCCTCTGTAATATGGACATTTTTCAAGATGTCACTATCTATTTCCCTACATTCTATATCTTTTATGTCCTTCTCCATAGTAAACACTGATGCAAAATACTCATTTAGTATCTCCCCCATCTCCTGTGGCTCCACACAAACACCACCTTGCTGATCTGCAAGGGGTCCTATGCTCTCCCCCGTTACCCTTTTATCCTTAATGTATTTGTAAAAACCCTTTGGATTCTCCTTTACCCTATTTGCCAAAGCTATCTCATGTCCCGTTTTTGCCCTCCTGATTTCCCTCATATGTATACTTCTACCGCCTTTATACTCTTCTAAGGATTCACTCAGTCTATCCTGTCTATACCTGACATATGCTTCCTTCTTTGTCTTAACCAAACCCTCAATTTTTCTAGTCATCTAGCATTCTCTACACCTACCAGCCTTTCCTTTCACCCTAACAGGAATATATTGTCTCTGCTCTCTGGTTATCTCATTTCTGAAGGCTTCCCATTTTCCAGCCGTCCCTTTACCTGTGAACATCTGCCCCCAATCAGCTTTTGAAAGTTCTTGGCTAATACCATCAAAATTAGCCTTCCTCCAATTTAGAACTTCAACTTTTAGATATGGTCTATCCTTTTCCATCACTATTTTAAAACTAATAGAATTATAGTCGCTGGCCCCAAAGTGTTCCCCCACTGACACCCCAGTCACCTGCCCTGCCTTATTTCCCAAGAGTAGATCAAGTTTTGCACCTTCTCTAGTAGGTACATCCACATACTGAATCAGAAAATGTTCTTGTATACACTTAGCAAATTCCTCTCCATCTAAACCTTTAACACTATGGCAATCCCAGTCGATGTTTGGAAAGTTAAAATCCCCTACCATAATCACCCTATTATTCTTACAGATAATATCTGGGATGGGATCTCCTTACAAGTTTGTTTCTCAATTTCCTGCTGACTATTAGGGGGTCTGTAAAACAATCCCAATAAGATGATCATCCCTTTCTTATTTCTCAGTTCCACCCAAATAACTTCCCTGGATGTATTTCCGTGAATATCCTCCCCCAGTACAGCTATCCGTTATCAAAAACACCACTGCTGCTTCTCTCTTGACTCCCTTTCTGTCCTTCCTGTAGCATTTATATCCTGGAACGTTAAGCTGACAGTCCTGTCCATCCCTGAGCCATGTTTCTGTAATTGCTCTGATATCCTAGTCCCAAATTCCTAACCATGCCCTGAGTTCACCTGCCTTCCCTGTTAGGCCTCTTGCATTGAAAGAAATGCAGTTTAATTTATCAGTTCTACCTTGTTCTGTACTTTGTCCCTGCCTGCCCTGATTGTTTGATTCGCTTTTGTTCTCAACTGTACCAGTCTCAGATTGATCTCTTTCCGCACTATCTCCTGGGTCCGACCTCCCCTCCCCACACCTTACTAGTTTAAATCCTCCCAAGCAGCTCGAGCAAATCTCCCGGCCAGTACATTAGTCACCTTCCAAGTGTTCCATTTCCACTTGTATCCAAGAGTCCCATTTCTTCTGTACTAAGTCCTTAAAAGGTTTATCCAGTGGCTGCACCATGTCCGTAAGGCCTCCAGGAATCATTGCAAAGTCAGCATTGCAGGTGCAATCCGTCCCTCTTGTACAGGTCACTTCTACTCCAGAAGAGATTCCAATGATCCAAAAATGTGAATCCTTCTCCCATACACCAGCTCCTCAGCCACGCATTCACCTGCTCTATCCTCCTATTCCTACCCTCACTACCTCGTAGCATGGAGTAATCAAGATATTACTACTCTTGAGGACCTCCTTTTTAAGTTTCTGTCTAATGCTCTGTAATCTCCCTTCAGAATCTCATCCTTTTCCATTCCTATGTCATTGGTTCCAATGTGGACAATGACCTCCTGCTGGCCCCTCTCCCCCTTGAAAACATTCTGCACCCTCTGTGAGACATCCTTGATCCTGGCACCAGAGAGGCAACACACCATTCTGATTTTTCGCTGCTGGTGAAACTTCTGTCTGTGCCTCAGACGAGAGAGTCTCCTAACACAATTGATCTCTTGGAACCCGACGTACCCCTCATTGTATTAGAGCCAGTCTCGATACCAGAAACATGGCTGTTCGGGCTACATTCCCCTGAGAATCCATCACTCCCTACATTTTCCAGCATACTGTTTGAAACAGGGATAGCCACAGAAGACTCCTGCACTACCTGTCTACCTCTCTTACCTTTCCTGGAGTTAGCCCATCAATGTGACTCCATCTGCGACTTTTCTCCCTTCTTATAATTGCTCCCCTTTTTTATTTCTCCTTGCTCTTGTAAATTCCTCATTGCCTCTACCGTCTCTCCAATTGATCCATTCGATCTGACAGGATTCGCAACCATTAGCATTTATCGCAGATATAATTCTCAGTAAGACTTAAACCCTTCCTGAACTCCCACATATCACTCTACTAAGGACCATTTTTGCTTTTTCTAATCTACAGACCCAGAAAATAGTACCGTCTTATTCCTCTACAAACACTGCTCCAGGCTAACTTATACTTATGGCTTATATTTTTAAGTTTAATCAAGGGACACATCTTAAATAAAACAAAGAACCCACTCTACTCACTATTGTAGATTTACAGCAAGGCTATACTTAAAACTATTCACTAATCTGTTTCTGTGCTGACCTCTCACAAACAGGTATCTCCAAGATCAGTTGTGAATTTCACTGCTTGTTAATTTTCCTAGACACACTCTGATGAAAATTGTTACCCTCTGTGAAGCTTTTTTCCCCTTCTTGCATCCAACTGTCCCATTTATTCTGTACTAAGTCCTTAAAAGGTTTATTGATGCTAACATCCAATGGCTGCACCATGCCAGTAAGGCCTCCAGGAATCATTGCAAAGTCATCATTGTTAGCTTGAAGTTCACTGATAACTCTTTTCACTCTGTGCGATCCAAACATATCTGAAACTAGTAAGCTTTTTTTCCTTTCTAAGTCCACCTGGTCACATATTCCAAATCTCCCTCATCCAAGT
The DNA here is from genome assembly GCF_004010195.1 of Chiloscyllium plagiosum. Lineage (NCBI taxonomy): Eukaryota > Metazoa > Chordata > Chondrichthyes > Orectolobiformes > Hemiscylliidae > Chiloscyllium > Chiloscyllium plagiosum. Next base: position 12,356,614 of record NC_057719.1, read on the forward strand.
CTTGCAGCCTGTTTCATGGATGAGGAAGACACTGCCTTTTGGAAATTTCTGTTTGGGCAGAGTTTTCTGCTTATAAATCACCATAGACCTTTTTTAGTTCCATCTGCCATACAACTTACAGATTACTTACAGATTACAGATTACTTACAGATTACAGATTACTTACAGATTACTTACAGTGTGGAAACAGGCCCTTCGGCCCAACAAGTCCACACCGACCCGCCGAAGCGTAACCCACCCAGACCCATTCTCCTACATTTACCCCTTCACCTAACACTACGGGCAATTTAGCATGGCCAATTCACCTAACCCCTGCACATTTTTGGATTGTGGGAGGAAACCGGAGCACCCGGAGGAAACCCACGCAGACACGGGGAGAATGTGCAAACTCCACACAGAGAATCGCCTGAGGCGGGAATTGAACCCGGGTCTCTGGCGCTGTGAAGCAGCAGTGCTAACCACTGTGCTACCGTGCCGCCCATACAACCAAGTACAGACAGTGAATTGACTCCATTCATGGCCAGTAGTCTTAACCAAAACTGTTTTTGCTCCAATCTTGTCCACAGTTCTGTTCCCTGGTATATCAAAGTTCAGTAGGGTTTCATTCATATTGCATGAGAGCCTGTACCCATTTTCTTCCGACTTCTGATTACAAATCAATGGAACCCAATTAACATTATTAAGATATGCTGGTAGACATTGGACAATCTTGGTTTTCTGTCTGAGAACTAAATCATACCTTTTCATAAACCTAATGTACCATCCAGCACTGGCTTTGAAATCACTGAATTCATCTTTTCTTGCTTCGTTTTTGGCATGTATTTTTATACATTGTCAAGTTACTATGCTTCTGTTCTGACAACACTGAATTACCCAGTCAGCAATCTTTTCTTCCAGTTGTAGCCTTTTGTTCAGCTTTCCTTGGTTGGCATAGTTCTGTTTTGGTATAGCCTTTAGACTTTTCTCCTCCAATTTCAAACAAGTTTTTCAGAAATACAGAATTCCCTTGCAGCTACGCTATTTTTGTTCTTCTCTGCAACTTCAATAACTTTTAGTTTAAACTATGCTGTACACTTGTTTCTTCGTGATGTCATTTTGTCAGAAACATTTGCGGGAGTTTTACAATAAGTTCAGAGCACAACTGTACACGACACCCACTTCTAAGAAACTGAGGCAACAGCGGGAAGACAAGGTCAAGAGTTGCCATAAGGTACCGTAGATATTTGCATGCACAGGTCAAATATATGCATGTAAATATATAATTATCAACATTCAATTTAATGAATTGAAAATCACGTTGCACAAATATATATTGGTGTGCATAATATGTGATGACACAGGTATTGCATTTGAATCAAAATTGTGCAAATCATGCCCTTTAAGGTTGCATATATAGTCAGGAAGAGACTCCCGAAAAGCTAGGGTCCACTTATACACGAGGTATATGAAAAATGCCAGATATTTTGCCCAAAAATAAGGACAAACCAGGGAATTATAGACCAATGAGCATGATGTCGGTGGTGGGCAAGTTGTTGGAGGGAATCCTGAGGGACAGGATGTACATGTATCTGGAAAGGCAAGGACTAATTAGGGAAAGTCAACATGGCTTTGTGCATAGGAAATCATGTCTCACAAACTTGATTGAGTTTTTTGAAGAAGTAACGAAGGGGATTGATGAGGGCAGAGCGGTAAACGTGATCTTTATGGATTTCAATAAGGCGTTCGACAAGGTTCCCCATGTGAAACTGGTTAGCAAGGTTAGATCTCATGGAATACAGGGAGAACTAGCCACTTGCAAACAGAACTAGCTCAAAGGTAGAAGACAGACGGTGGTGGTGGAGGGTTGTTTTTCAGACTGGAGGCCTGTGACTAGTGGAGTGCCACAAGGATTGGGCTGGGTCCACTACTTCTTGTCATTTATATAAATGATTTGGATGTGAGCAGAAGAGGTATAATTAATAAGTTTGCAGATGACACTAAAATTGGAGGTGTAGCGGACAGCGAAGAAGGTTTCCTCAGATTACAACAGGATCTTGATCTATTGGGCCAATGGGCTGAGGAGTGACAGATCGAGTTTAATTTAGATAAATGCGAGGTGTTGCATTTTGAGAAAGCAAATCTTAGCAGGACTTATGCACTTAATGATAAGGTCCTAGGGAGTATTGCTGAACAAAGAGACCTTGGAGTGCTGGTTCATAGCTCCTTGAAAGTAGAGTCGCAGGTAGATAGGATAGTGAAGTAGGCGTTTGGTATGCTTTCCTTTATTGGTCAGAGTATTGAGTACAGGAGTTGGGAGGTCATGTTGTGGCTGTACAGGACGTTGGTTAGGCCACTTTTGGAACATTGCATGTAATTCTGGTCTCCTTCCTATCGGAAAGATGTTGTGAAACTTGAAAGGGTTCAGAAAAGATTTATAAGGACGTTGCTAGGATTGAAGAGTTACAAATCACACAACACCAAGTTATAGTCCAACAGGTTTCATTGGAAGCACTATCTTTCGGAGCGCCACTCCTTCATCAGGTGGTTGTGGAGTGATATGGGCTGGGTGCTCGCAGGGGGACTAGATTGGGTTGGGATATTTGATTGGCATGGATGACTTGGATGAAAGGGTCTGTTTCCATGCTGTACATTTCTACGACTCTATGACTTACACATGAGATCGACCTACACATGAGTATATATGGTACAAAAAAAGGCAAGTCTTACTAAAACTGTACAAGGCACTAGTGAAACCTCACCTAGTATACTATGAACAGTTTTGTGTTCTTATTAGAGGGAGTTCAGAGTGATTTCACTAGATTATTCACTAGTATGGAGGGATCTTCTTATGAATAGAGGTTGAGTAGGTTGGGCCTATACTCATAGACAAGACAATCATACAGCACAGAAACATACTGATTCGGGTTTAGAAAAATACGAGGCAACTTTATTGATTCTTAGGGGTTTTGACATGGAAGATGTGGAGAGGCTGTTTCTCCTTGTGGGACCAGAAGATATAATTTCAGGATAAATGGTTGTCCAGATAGGACAAAGTTGACATGGAATTTCTTCCCTAAGAGGCTAGTGAATCTGTAGAGTTCTATCACACAAATCCCTATAAAGGCTGGATCATAAAGTATATTTAATTCTGAAATAGGGTAAATTTTAATCAGTAAGGGAATTAAGGGTTATGGGCAAAACAGAAAATTGGACCTGAGGATTATCAGATTGGCCATGATCTCATTGAATTGTGGAGCTGACATAATAGATTGAATGACCTATTTCTGCTTTTATGTTTTTTTGATCTCTGAAGCAACTATTATAGAAGCTGAAGGACCCAAGTTAATTTATTTTCGTTTAACTTGTTCCTTTAATGTTGGAAGCTCCTCTATCTTATTAGGCATTATGTAATGACCATTGTTCCTAATGTGGCTTACCAATGGAACTATCAATCTTTAATTAGAAAATGTGTTTTTCTTTGCAAAAGGACATGTAGGCAAAAGTTGATTGCAACTGTAATTGAGTGGCTGCCTGTTGAGAGAGAGAGAGAGAGAATCTGGAATGTCACACTTGATGCACGTCAAAAAAGCTTCAAATGCAGTATAAACTGAACTTGTAATCTCTTGGGAGTATTGCAGACTGTGAACATGATTGCTAAAAAAGGCAGCAGTTCTGGGCAAAAGACATATTTACAATTTCCCCCTTTCAAGAATATTCAGAGGCAGGAGTTAAAATTCTGGTCTCTGTGGGTTAATGGTCAGAAATCTTTGTGTATGAACTAGTGTGTTGTGAGTTTCATCGTTCTGAGGACAGGAAATACTCCTGCAGAGCAGGTAAAAAGGTGTTTCCAGTCAGCCACTGTTGAATGGAATCAGGACAAAAGAGTTTCAATCAACCTACAAAGCTGAGACTCTCGAAATTCACCCTTTAACAATCAACATCAATGCTACCAGTGATATTCAATGGCTGCAATGTTCAACTATCTGCTGTTTACAAACAATTGCAAAAAATATCTTTTTTTAACCTTTTACTTTTTGCAATCATCTCTTAATTCAAATCTGTGTGTTTATGCATTTCATTTCTAGTTCTTCGCACATTTAGTAATGAATTCTCAGTCTTTCTGTTAACTTAAATAAGCCTAATTAAATTTGTTCCCTTTTAAAACATAAGGTAATTTGGGTCTGGGGTAAAGTCATAGAATCTCTACAGTGTCGAAAGAGACCTTTTAGGCCATCAAGTCTGCACTAATCCTTCGAAAAGCATCCCAGTCAATCTCTGTAAATCTACTGAAAACAAATAATGCTGGAGATCACAGTTGGTCAGGCAGCATCCACGGGGAGAAAACAAGCTAAGAGTCACCTAGACTCAAAACGTTAGCTTGCTTTCTCTCCATGGATGCTGCCTGATCCACTGTGATTTCCAGGTATTTTTGTTTTTAGTTTTGATTCCAGCTTCTGCAGTAATTTGCTCTTACCTTGTAACTCCACATTCACCATGGCTAATCTACCGAGCCTACACATCTCTGGATGCTAAGGACAATTTAGCATGGCCAATACACCTAACCTGCACATTGTTGGACTGTGGGAAGAAACACATGAAGACACAGGGAGAACATGCAAACACACACATGCAGTCACCCAAAATTGAGATAGAACCTGGGTCCCTGGCGCTGTAAGGTAGCACTGCTAACCATTGTGCCATTGTGCTATATCCATAAAAGAAGGGGTCCTTATAAAATTAACTTTGATGCAACCAACGAAAGGGCAGATGAATAACCAAGATGAATCAGTTCACCCTGCCTCATCAATTTTTGATATGGAGGTGCCAGTGTTGGACTGGGGTGTTCACTTGAGAATGTAACTTTTAAAAAGTTCTGGGATTTACATATGAAGGAACTGAAACCAACATGCCCATTCTAAAAGATGAAAGACTTAACAAACAATCCAGGTCATTTTCAATATATAATTACAGTTACATCACACTGTAAATTTTGCTATAAATTCTGTGTCTTATGATCTTATAGTCCACAACTACCTGATGAAGGAGTAGCGCTCCGAAAGCTAGTGCTTCCTATTAAACCTGTTGGACTATAACCTGATTTGTAACTCTGCCACATCAGGGAATTATGATTTAATGTATCATGCCTAGAGCCATAGTAAGTTGAGGAACCTTATCCAGAACTGCTTGGAACAATAGATTAGGCAGAAAGAAAGAACTGATACTGATATATAGTGTTTAATTAATGGAATAAGAGCAATGCCAGTATTCCAAGGCCATTTTTAAATAACTCTTCAGACAGTGTTGAGCTGCTTTCTTGAAATGGTACACTCTGTGTGGCATAGGTACTTCCACAATGCTGTCAGGTGAAGAGTTGCAGAAATTTGGGTCAGCAACGATGAAAGAACAATGCTACATTTATAAGTCAGAGGATGTGTGACTTGGAAGGAACTTGCAGGTTGTAAAATTCCCATGCATTCCTATAGGTAAGTTATCAAAACCAACTAAAGGCCAGCAGAAAAATAATAATAGAAGATACATTTTGAGGGTAAACTTGCAAGTAATATCAAGATGTCCATCAAGCATGTCTTTTAATATATTAAAAAAAGAGACCAAAGTGAATGTAGGCCCTACAGAGAATGCGGATGGGGAAATAATAGTGTAGGAGCTAAGAATGGCTGAGAATTTTATCAATATATTATTGTTCATGTTGAAAGAAATTAATATCATTCCAAAAATACTAAATAATCAAAGGCAAAAGGAGGAGAGGAAATAAGTACAATAAGTATCACTAGAGAAAAAGTACTAGGGAAACTAATGGGGCTAAAGACTGATAAGGTCCTGGGAAGTGTTGCTGAACAAAGGAACCTTGGGATGCAGTTTCATAGTTCCTTGAAATCTATGTATTCTACAGACAGGGTTGTGAAAAAGGCATTTGGTATGCTTGCCCTCTATTGGTCAGCGCATTGAGTATAGGAGTTGAGATGTCATGTTGTGTCTGTACAGTACATTGGTTAGACCATGTTTGGAATACTGCATGCAGCTGTGGTCTCTCCACTATAAGGAAGATGTTATGAAATTTGAAAGGGTTCAGAAAAGATTTACAAGGATGTTGCTGGGGTTGGAGGATTTGAGCTATCGGGAGAGGCTGAATTGGCTGGGGCTATTTTCCCTGAAGCATCAGAGGCTGAAGAGTGACCTTATCGAAGTTTATAAAATCATGAGGGGCATGGATAGGGTGAATATTCAAGGTTTTCTCCATGGTGTTGGGGAGTCCAAAATTAGAGGGCATAGGTTTATGGTGAGCGGGGAAAGATTTTAAAGGGATCTAATGGGCAACCTTTTCACATAGAGGGTAGTATGGAATGAGCTGCCTGATGAGGTGATGGAGGCTGGTACAAGTACAACATTTAAAAGGCATCTGGATGGGTGTCTGAATAGGAAGGGTTTCTCAAGATATGGGCCAAAATGCTGGCAAGTTACATTAGATCAATGGAGAATATCTGGTTGGCATGGATGAGTTGGACCAAAGGGTCTATTTCCATGCTGTACATCTCTATGACTCTAAGTCCCTTCGACCTCCTGGGACGCACCCTAGGATCTTAAAAGAAGTAGATACAGATGCACTGGTTGCAATCTTCCAAGAATCCTTAGATTATGGAACAGTCCCACAGATGAGAAAACTGTCAATGTTAACACTTCATTTAAAAAGGAAAGGAAACAAAACAGAAATAACTATAGAATGTCTAGCTTGACATCTGTTATTGGGAGAGTGTTCTACTCAATATTAGGATACAATAGTAGAACGTTTAGAAATACATAAAATGATAAAGCAGAGTCAGCAAGGCTCCTTGAAGGAGAAATCATGCCTGAAATATTTATGACAATTCTTCAAGGAGTTAACAAGCAGAATAGGTAAAGGGGAACCCGTAGTTGTAATTTACTTGGATTTCCGGAAAGTATTTGATCAGGTTCCACATGTTTGACTATTATATTCATAGAGTCATAGCACAGAAACAGAAACTTTGGTCCAACACATCTGTGCCGAACAGATATCCCAATCTGAATAACTGAATGAGAACTGAGTCCATGGTGTTAGAAGTAGTTGATTAGAATGAATTGAATTGAATTTATTGTCACGTGTACTGAAGGACAGTGAAAAGCTTTGTCTTGCGAACAATGCAGGCAGGTGACATAGTTAATTAGCATAGATAAGTAAATAATAGGTAAACAGCCACAAAAACAAAAACATAAGTACAGGGAATGGCTAATTAATACTGACAGAGAGTAAGGAAAAGGGTTACATTTTCAGAATGGCAAAGTATAACTAGTGGAGTGCCACACGAACCAGTGATGGGACCACAGTTATTTACATTATATATGAATGACTAGGTGGAGGAAAGTGAATAACACTGTAGCCATGTTTGTGAATGACACAAAAATGGATAGCAAGGCAAGTAGTGAGAATGACACAAAGAGCCTATAGAGGGATGTGGACAAGGCAGGGGAATGGAGTTGGGGATTGTCAGATCAACCATGATCTTGCTGGATGGCAGGGCAGGCTTGATCGGCTGAGTGGCCTGCTTCTGCTCTCATGTCTTATGGTCTCATAGCTACAACACCATGCTTGAAAGGTAGATAGCCCACAAGAACGCCCAGGCAGCTGGGGCACTGCTGAGCTTTCCTTATTTTAGACATGTGAGTCTCACTCAGAGTGCATACTGCTGTTCTGAGTTTTGCTTTCCCTTGCGGGCCATAAACCCACTATAGTCACAACTATATGGCACCATGACATTGGAGGGTCACGGTTTTTTTTTACTGTTCAGCTGGGAAGTGAAGTGAAGACAAATGAGTTGTATATGTGATGCTTCCCTGTCATTACACTTCACAACAAATTAATTGATTGCTAAACAGTTGATGGCAGTATTTCCTTTGGGTAAATTGGCTTTTCAGAGTGAATCAGTGTTATTCTGTTGAGTGAATGATAGCAGGGCCCTAGGACAGTGCATGTAGAACAATGGGACCAATGTCAGAGTTTTCCTTAATGATGGTGCAATGTTGATACCGGAGGCAGACAGCTGAAGAAGTGCTGTAACCAAGGATTGGTGCACTGTATGGACAGCTTGGAGTTCTTGTTGAAAGTGCCATAGACCTCAGCAGCATGGCTTTGGGAGATGACACAGAGTTAGACCTCTGCTTCTGAGCCAGAAGCTCCGGGTTCAAATCCCAAACACGTTCCAAGAAGATGCATTTATAATGTGGGCAAACAGATGGATGATTAACGTCCAAATCCTTCCAACACACCACTTGTGGTTCAGTGTCCAGTGAGCCATGCTTGATGCAGTGAACCTTACATTACAGCTAACAGCCTCAGGCTCACCATCTCAAAATCTTAAAAACTGCTTTCTGTGCCAGAGAATTGTGCAGACTCACCGCTCTCTGGGTGAAGATATCTCTCCTCAGGACTGAGATGTGGAGAGATTTCTTAAGAGTGGTGAGTGATCAGACATGATCATATTGAATGGCAGAGCAGACTGCAAGGACCAAATGGCTTACCTCAGCTGTTATTTTTTATGTTCTTATTCTCTGTCACAGAAAGCAGTTGAGCTGAAACTATAAACTATGAAGCTTTTCCAGAAGGAGTTAGATTCAATTCGGAGGGCTAAAGGGATTAAAAGGTATGGGGAGAAAGCAGGAACAGGGTTGGATGATCAGCCAGGATAATTCTGAGTGGTGGAATAGGCTTAAAGGGCCGAATGGCTTACTCTTACTCCTATATTTTATAGTGTCTTCTATGTCTCTTAAGGGAATGGGCCGATGGAAAATAGTGTGGCAAAATGTGAGATTATGCACTTTGGTAGAAAGAAAAGCTGTATGTTCTTTAAATGGAGAAAGACTGCAGAAAGCTACATCATACAGGGATTTAGGCATCCTTGTGTATTCCAAAGGTAAGGTGAGAGTGACAGCCCATGATATCAAGGCCACATTTGACTAAGTGTGCCTTCAAGCCCTAACAAAACTGGAAACAATGGGTATTGGGGGGAAGTTCTCTGCTGATAAGAGTCATACCTGACACATAGGAGGAAGGTTGTTGGAGGTCAGTCATCTCAGCTCTAGGACACTTCTGCAGGAGTTCCTTACAGTAGTGTCCTCAGTTCAAAGATCTTCAGCTACTTCATCAATAACCTTCCTTCCATCATCAGGTCAGAAGTGGGGATGATTGCAGTAAGTTCAGCACCATTCACAACTGCTCAACTACTGAAGCAGTCTATATTCAAATGCAACAAGACTTGGACAATGTCTAGACAAGTGGCAAGTAACATTTGCTCCACACAAATTCTAGACAATGACCGTCTTCAATAAATGACAATCTAACCACAACTACTTGACATTTAGTTGTGTTACCATCACTGGATCCCACACTATCATCCTGGGGGTTACCATTGACCAGAAACTCTGCTGGACTCACCACATAAACACAATGGCTACAACAGCAGTTCAGAGGCTAGGAATACTGCAGTAAGCAACTCACCTCCCGATTCCCCAAAGCCTGCCCAACATTTTCAGTTAGTCTAGGTGATTACTTACAGTGTGGAAACAGGCCCTTCGGCCCAACAAGTCCACACCAACCCGCCAAAGCGCAACCCACCCACACCCCTACATTTACCCCTTCACCTAACACTACGGGCAATTTAGCATGGCCAATTCACCTGACCTGCACATCTTTGGACTGTGGGAGGAAACCGGAGCACCCGGAGGAAACCCACGCAGACATGAGGAGAATGTGCAAACTCCACACAGTCAGTCGCCTGAGGAGGGAATTGAACCCGGGTCTCTGGCGCTGTGAGGCAGCAGTGCTAAACACTGTGCCACCTTGCTGCCCACCTGCATCTGCAACGTAAAGTCAGGAGTGTGATGGAATACCCCGCTACTGCCCTAGATGGGAGCAGCTCCAACAACACTGATTGACACCATTCAGGACAAAGCGGTCTGTTTCATTGGCACTGTATCCACCAGAATCCACTCCCTCCACCACTGATGCTCAGTAGTAGCAGTGTGTACTATCTGCAAGATTGAGGACAGAAAATCATCAACATTCCATGGACACCACCTTCCAAACCATAGGAAGGTTAACCAGATACACGGGAACACCAGCATCTGCAAGTTTCCCTCCAAGCCATTTGCCATCCTGACTTAAAACTATATTGTCATTCCTTCACTGTCACTGGGTCAACATGCTAAAATTCCCTCCCTAAGGGCATTCTGGGTCAACCTAAAGCAGGTGGACTGCAGCAGTTCAAGAAGACAGCTCGGCCATCACCTTCTCAAGGGTAGCTCAGGATGGGCAATAAATGCTAGCCAACTCGTGATGCCTTTGTCCCACAAGTGAATTATTAAAAATCACAAAACGCTAGAATACAAGTTCAGAGGGTATTGGGGAAGGCATTGGAATATTGTTCTTTATTTCAAAGGAAATGGAATATAAAAATAGGAAATCATAGAATCACTAAAATGAAGAAAGACATCATTCAGCCCACTGAGTCTGCACCAACCCTCTGAAGAGCACCCTACCTGGACCCAGACCCTCACCCTATCCCTGTAACACCACATTTACCATGGCTAATCCACCTAGCTTGTATATTCCTGGACACCATGGGCAGTTGAGCATGGTCAATCCAACTAACCCACAAATTATTGGACTGTGGGAGGAAACCAGAGCACCCAGCGGAAATCCATGCAGACACAAGGAGAATGTACAAACTCCACACAGACAATTACCCAAGGCTGGAATCAAATCTGGGTCCATGGTGCTGTGAGGCAAGGTACTAACTACTGAGCCACTGTGCCATCCAGAGCCTAAATACTGTGAATGGTTTGGTCCACTTATATAAGGAAAGACATATTGCACTGAATTCAGTCCACAGAAAGTTGACTGGTCTGATCCCAGGTATGGAGGAACTGTCTTATGTGGAGAGATTGAGTAGGTTGGACCTGTACTCATTGGAGTTTAGATGATTGAGAAGCAACCTTATTGAAACACACCAGATTCTTGGGAATTTGACAGGGTGGATGAGGAAATGTTATTTCCCCGCTGCGGGAGGATTTAGAACCAGAGGGCATAGTCTTTGGGTGAGGGGTCACTCTGTTAAGACAGAAATGCGGAGGAATTTCCTCTCTCAGAGGAATTATTTTAAAATGTTCATTCATGGGACTTGGTTATCACTAGGTGGTCAGCGTTTGTTGTCAATCCTTAGTTGCCTTTGGCAAAATGGTTGAAACTTTATTGCTGGAACAGCACAGCAGGTCAGGCAGCATCCAGGGAACAGGAGATTCGACGTTTCGGGCACAGGCCCTTCTTCAGGAAAGTTTTTCTCCTGTTCCCTGGATGCTGCCTGACCTGCTGTGCTGTTCCAGCAATAAAGTTTCAACTTTGATCTCCAGCATCTGCAGACCTCACTTTCTCCTTTGGCAAAATGGTGGCTTGAGATGGAAATGTGTTGCTGGAAAAGCGCAGCAGGTCAGGCAGCATCTAGGGAACAGGAGAATCGACGTTTCGGGCATTAGCCCTTCTTCAGGAATTGGTGGCTTCTTGAACTGCTGCAGTCCATGGATCTGTGAAATTCTTTACTCCAGAGGCCTTTAGAGGTTGGACCACTAAGTATATTCAAGGCTGGGATGGACAGATTTGTAATCAACAAGGACATAAAAGGTTGTGAGAAAATGGCAGAAGAGTGGAACTGAGGTGTCAGGTCAGCCATGATCTCACTGAATGGCAGTCAGGTTGAATGGCCTAATTCCTCTCCTACGCCTTATGCTCTGTTGCTGTTTTTTCCCCCTATGTGTTAAAGATCAGAGATTTAGAAGTACTGTTGAAAGATGCTTAGCAAATTGCTGCAGTGTATCTTGTATATGGTGCAATCTGCTGCCACCCTACACAGGTGCCAGCTAAGCAGATTAATTGTCCTGGATGGTGTTGAGTTTTGCTGAATATTCATTCAGGCAGGTAGCCAATATTACATAATTTGTGCCTTGCAATTTGAAGAAAAGTTCTGGGGAGTCAGGAGATGAGTTACTTACCGTATATTATCTAGCCTCTTACCTGCTCTTATAGGCACCATGCTTACGTAGCTGTTCCATAGTGTCATAGAGTCATAGAGATATGCAGCATGGAAAAAGACCCTTCAGTCCAACTCATCCATGCAAAATTAATCTAGTCCCATTTGCCAGCATTTGGCCCATATCACTCCAAACCCTTCCTATTCATATACCCATCCAGATGCCATTTAAATGTTGCAATTGTAGTAGCCTCCACCACTTCCTTTGGCAGCTCACTCAATACACGTACCACCCTCTGCATGAAAACGGTCCCTCTTATATCTTTCTCCTCTCACCTTAAACTTATGCCCTCTAGTTTTGGATTCCCCTACCCCAAGGAAAACACCTAGCATACTTACCCTATCTGTGCCCCTCATAATTTTATAAACCTCGATAAACCTCTGATGCCCCAGGGAAAGTAGCCCCAGTCTATAGCTCAAACCTTCCAACCCTGGCAATATCTTTTCTGAATCCTTTCAAGTTTCACAACATTCTTCCTATAGGAGGGAGACCAAAATTGCACACAATATTCCAAAAGTGTCCTGTCCAGTTGTAAAATGACCTCCCAACTCCTATACTCAATGCACTGAGCAATAAAGGAAAGCATATCAAACACCTTCTTCATTATCCTATCTACCTGCATCTCCACTTTCAAGGAACTATGAATCTGCACTCCTAGGTCTCTTTGTTCAGCAATACTCCCCAAGACCTTACCATTAAGTGTATAAGTCCTGATTTGCCTTTCCAAAATGCATCACGTCACATTTATCTACATTAAACCCCATTTGCTTCTCCTCAGCCTATTGGGCCATCTGATCAAGATCCCATTGTAATCTGAGGTAACCTTCTTTGCTGTCTGCTACACCTCCAATTTTAGTGTCATCTGCAAACTTACTAACCATACCTCCTATGTTCACATCCAAATCATTTATATAAATAAAAAAAAAAGCAGTGGACCCAGCACAAATTATTGTGGCACACTGCTGGTCACTGGCCTTCAGTCTAAAAAGCAACCCTCCCCTACCACCACCACCATTCAGTTAAGCTTCTGATAATAATGATCTCTAGAATGTTGCTATTTTGTTAATACAATTGAATTTTAAGAGAGATATTTAGACTTTTGCTTGTCAGAGATGGTCATTATCTGACACTTTGGTGCTGTATAAATTATTACCACTTATTATCCAAAGCTGGAATAAAGCCTGTCTAGTTCATGTTGCATGTGGGCACTGGCTGCTTCAGTATCTGAAGAATTGCAAATGGAATTGAACACTGAAAACATCTCTATTTCTAACCAGCTGATAGCCAAAAAGTCATTGGGTGTGGCAGGTTAAGAAGTTGAGCCTGAGACAATGCCCTGAGGAACTCCTGCAATTGTGTCTTGGGGATGGGCTGATTGGCCTCCAAAAACCTCAAGGTCTTCTTTTTGTATTGGTTTTCCCCCTGATTTGAAACTTTATTGCTGGAACAGCACAGCAGGTCAGGCAGCATCCAGGGAACAGGAGATGGGCTGATTGGCCTCCAAAAACCTCAAGGTCTTCTTTTTGTATTGGTTTTCCCCCTGATTCCCATCTACCTGACTTTTGCTTGGGCTTTTTGGTGCCACATTTTGTTAAATGCTTCCTTAATGACAAGGGCAGTCATTCTCACTTCAACTCTGGAGATTATCTCTCTCGTACATGTTTGGCCCTCAGCTGTAATAAGAAGAGGGCTCATGGAAGAACACAAATTGACCATTCATGGGCAGTTTGTGAGAGAGTAAGCCAATTACACAGTCTATAACTGTGCGAATGACTAAGAAGACACTGATGAGCCATTTATAATTGGTTGTGCCTTTTGCAGAAAGCATGTACATGGGCAACTTTCTACTTGGTTGAGTAGATGCCAATGTTGGAACTGTCCTGGAACAACTAGGTTGGGGGCACAGCTAACTCTGGATAAATAGACTTCAGCATCAAGCTAGGATATTATCTGGGTCCATTGACTTTACTGTATCAAGTGCCTTTGGCTGTTCCTTGATATCATGTGGAGAGAACCAAATTGGCTGAAGGCTTGAATTTCTGATGATGGGCATGTTGGGTGGAGGCTGAGCTGAATTATTCACTCAGCACTTGTGGCAGAAACTAGTTGCCGAGGCTTCAGCCTTCTCTTTTCTATTCAATACCGGGCTCCATCATCAATGAGAGTGGAAATATTCATTAAATCTCATCTTCCCATTAGATGTTTAAATTATTACTGTATCATTACTTATGACCCGATGTTGTAGATAGCAGAATTTAGATCTGGTCCAATGCTTGGAGAAACCACATAGCTCTGTCCACCAAATTTTGATTCCATTGTTTACTATGCAGTTAATTCTGTACTGTACCTTCTTCAGATTAGTATTTCATTTTGAGAACACTCTATACTGCTCCTGCCGTGCACTCCTGCATTCCCAAGGTAAATTACCTTACCAGATTAAGGGATCTGATGGGCATTAAGACTACAGATTGTGGCTGAAGACAGTTCCGCTGCTGCTGACATGATCTTTTTAAAATCTCTGCCATTTAGCAGGGTGGCAGTTCGAGACAACACAAGTCAATCTGTACTCAATCTGAAGACAGTACTTCATCACTCCGAGAAATGTGTGATGGTCATTCCAATCATTGCTGCTGTAATGAGATTTAAATTCATGTCTTTGGATCGTTCATCCAGTTCTCTGGAGTAGCCCAGTAATATAACAATTGCTATATTATTTTTGATATTTGTGCATAGCAAGCACCCACAAACAATAATGTGATAACTAACTAATAGGTTATTGAGGGATGAATATCACTCATAACATGCAGACCTCCCCTATTCTTCTTCAAATAGTGTCATGATATCTTATAAGTCCACCGATGAGGGCAGATAGGGTCTCGGTTTAACATCTAATCCAAAAAGTGCTAAATAAAGTGTTGTCTCAGTACTGGACAAGCTTTGGGTTATGTGCCCTAATATCTCTCATGTGACTTGATGACAGGTTTTATTCAACAATGCATCTGTGAAACAACTCGAGAGGCTTTATTAAATTATGGGTGGCCATCTAAATCAAAGTTGTTGTTGTAAGAATTTCAGAATTCCTTCTCAGACTTTTGTCATGCCCTCTGCCACTGCTTCTACTCCTTGTTGAGTTCGGATTCCCCTGATAATGATGACTTTCCACATACCTAGCTTGAGCTGCTGGCTATTTGTGTGAAGCCATACAACTCATGTGAATCCTCTATTTGACTGGTGAGACTAGCCTGAGCTGAGCCTGGTCTCACAGCTATGTTACTTCCACTAGGAATCACTTCTTGCACTAGCTGAGGTTATCATAAAGGACCTGCTCTCACACCTCACCACTTGTCTGAGATGTGGTGACCCTCAGGTTAAACTCGCCACCAGTCGTCTCTCTTTCTCTCTCTCTGTCTCTTCAATGAGAGAGCAATCTGTTGGCCCTGTAGGGATATGGTGACTCTACTTTTGCTAGGGATCAGGAATGAATGAGTCAGAAATAAGAAATCTGGTTGATATATCTTCTCTTAATAAACGGGATGCTGAACTCAACACTTCTGTCAACATTAAATCATTCAATGAACAAAAAAAAAGTTCAAGAAAATGATAGTTTATATGTTGTGAGTAAAATGTAATCATTCAAAATCAAAACAGGAGGCCAGGGACCCATTTCAGCCCTTTGAGAAAGCTCTCCTTAATTTACCCTAACCATCTTTGCCTACCATCCCCCTTCCCTCATTTATGTTTGGGATGAGCAGTTAACCTAATTCCAACTGTTACCCAAAATCCAGTCTCCTTGCCGGGAGAGCAGTGCGTTTAATTCCAGATCACAAAACAGTGCAAGAGGTGGAGGGGAGGGAGAAGGGGGTGAAGCGCGTTTCGACAGGGCTCTGGTAGCGTGTGTTTTGTATTGTCCGGCTGCCCGTAGCCCGGGAGGTGGAATCCCGAATGTAGCAAATGTGTTGCGGAGGCAGGGGGGCGCAGGCGCAGTGCAGACACATCCGCTCCGTTAGTGCTAGCGGGGGCAGGCTGCTGGGGATTGCGTGTATCCAAGGGGCAACGGGAGGACGGGATAAGACCCTGCTTCAGGACCCCCACCCATTCACTCAGCGGTTCTGCTGATAATCTGTAAGTCTGTCCTGTCCTTCCTCTTTTAGCTTTCAATTCAGCTTAATGAGAGGGAACAATTGTTATTTTGTATATGTATTGTTTTGTTTAATATTTAGAAACCATGTTTCAAAAGGTATTCCTTCTTTTTGAGATCTCGATTTATTTTGCCTCGACTACTGTAACTACATTTCTTTCTCCCCCAGAGTAGTGTCGAACCTCCTTCGTTAATCTCCTGCATGTGGGAAGTAAACTGGGGTTAATGGCAGAGAGAAGATGTACCAGGTATTTCAGGCCATAGGGCCTGAGCCTTCCCTGCTTAGTATTTAGTACAGGTGGCCAGAGATTTTGGTACATTAAGGGGGATAAAAACTGCCCCCATGTCAGGTGGGACCATAGGTGGTTTAAAATAATTATTAAAAGAATTGGTGTGAGGGAAGCGGAAAGGAGAATTTGATTTCTGTGGGAGGAATGAGTTGTTAGGATCTGGTATATGCTCCCAAAGTCAGAGGAGGGAAGCAGATCTGTGAGGGACTTCAGAACAGATTAGTTGAGATCCTTGAGGTGCCAGCACTGACACAGTGGATCAGATGGCTTCCTGTTGCAATTTTAAATTCTATAAAAGGGGAGTACATTTTAAAAAAAATCAATCACAGTTTGCTATATTTGGTCAACCTGTTCAGATATGTTGTGACACATGTCTGACACAGTTGGGACTTGAACCTAGGCCCATGGCCCATTACCATAGTGTCTCAATAATCCTTTGTAAGGTTTTTTAAAATGATCAATCTGTTCAGGGATTTAATGATACTCCTTTGGAGAAGGTGGGACTTGAAACTGGTCTTCTGTCTCAGAGGTAGGGATCCTACAAGAGCCTCTCATTCATGAGGTATAGAATCTCTGACAAATACAATATTTAATGTCCACCCTAATGGCCTAAAGTGGTGGTGAGCTGCAAGATTTAGGTGCACCCACAATGTTGTTGGGGAGGCAATTCCAGGATTTTGACCTAGCCACAGTGAAAGTTTTTCTGGTGCCTATTTGTTGCTGGATGGTCTGTCCAATTTTGTTTATCTTTGACTTTTTAATAACATTTCAGAGGGCAGTTAAAAGTCAACTACAATGTGGGTTTGAAGCTACAGGCCAAACAGGGTGAGGATGGCAGACCTCCCTCCCTGAAGAGCGAGTGAACTAAATTGGTTTTTATGACAATCTGATGTTTTATGATCACTATTATTAAGCTTAGATTTTTATTCCAGATTTATTAGTTAATTTAAATTTCTGAAATTGCTATGTTGGTGTGTGTATATATATCTCTCTCTCTCTAGAACATCAGGATGAAAATGTTGAACAGGAAAAGACCAGTTTGTCCATGTGGCCTTTTCTTTTGTGTGATGAATTCTTATTTGTCAGGTCAGATAAGTCCTCACATCTTTGGTGCCGTGTTCTTATTTGAAGATGTCAAAAAAATCAATTCAGAAAGTGTAAGTTTCAGAGCGTCCATTTATTCGAAGTCATTTCAGTCTTGTTCTCATTCATTCACTTGGGTGGGACCATTATTCCTCAGTTCATTTTGATCTTTGGTGTCTCCTTCAATATCTCCCTCAGTGCTCCCTCCATATTGCATTGAGCATGTCAGCCTGGACTGCACAGTCAAGACTATGGAGGGGGGTTTGAATCCACAATTCACCATTACTTCAATGTGTCCTGTTGACATAGTGTCATCTCACTGCTTGATCTTGAGGATGTTGAAGGCATCTTAATAGAGCCCCAATCCTATCCTCATCAGTATCCACATACAGAGGAACCTCGTCTACCTGGAAAATGTGGGTGGGGAGTATTTCATTTGTATTTGCATACAGATTGCTGAACGTTGATCAGAACTGTGGCACATGGCTCATCTACTGCCCTTGCTGGCCCACCCCTTCCAAACATTAACCAGCTCACAATATGCTAATATACTCTTGTACTCCACTTGTTTGCTCTTTTTGAGGTCAGTAAACTGATTAGAAAATGAACTGGGGACTTTTCAAATTATTGTGATGACGGTGTTTTTCTTAAAAATGGACGAGAGGTGGGTATTTGCACAAATGTCCTCATTTCATCTTTTAAAAAGTTTTGTAGCCAATTAATTACTTTTGAAGTGCAGTCCGTGTTGTGATGTAGGAAATGCAGCAGTCAATTTGCAAATGCAAAATCACTCAAACAGGCTTGTATAATGACCAGATCAACTGTTTCGGTGTTGTTGATGTGTAAATATTGGCCAAAAAACTCGCCTACTCTTCTCTGCTAATGCCATGGGATCTTTTGTATCCACTTGTGAGGAGAGACTGCCCTGGTTTAATCTCTCATCTGAAAGAGTGCACAGCAGTGTTCCCTTAATATTGCTTTGGGCATGTCAGCCTGGCTTGTGCAGTCAAGGCTGTGGATTCAAGCCCCACTCCATAATCTTCTAAGTCATTGATACCAATAGAATCATGGCCGATACTACTGTTTTGGGTCAGCTAGTTTGAGTGAAAATGCTGAGGCAACGAAGCAGAGTGGATTTTTTTTCTGAGAGTGGGGCTAAGTTGTGTTATTTAGGGTAGTCTCCAGGGACTGTGCCATCCCTGATCTGTGAGTCAAGTGCTAATGCTAACATTACATGTCTTGAGAAGCATACTAAAACTCCAATTTGATTAAGTTTTATTTATTTAACGATTTCTAATTTTCTGTTTCAGTGAGGGCACTTGAAGATCAGTAAAGTGTGTCAGTGCAAAGTAGCCTCACCGAAGAAATCACCTTCCTATATAATTGAGGTAAGGGTTGCCTTTGAAAAAATTGTGTCCAAATCCAAAAGGATGTGATTTTAGATAACATACAGTGGACCCTGCATTACTCTGATATTATGGGGTGAATACTTTGAAAGGAAAACATTGCAGTACCGTGCCGAAGCAGCAGGGAGTGAGACTAATTATTCAGATTTTTTAGAGGATTGCACAGGCTTGATGGTCTCATTGGACTCTGTGTGCAGTTGTTGAGTACTATATAGAGCGTTGCTCACCTTATTTAAGGAGCAATGTAAATGTGTTGGAAGTAGTTCAGAGAAGGTTTATTTTTTATTTATTCACTTGTGTGGCATGGCTGTTGCTGGCTGGGCCAGCACATATTGCCGGTCTCCACTTGCCCTCGAGAAGGTGATGGTGAGCTGCCTTCTTGATCCACTGCAGGCCATGTGATATAGGTAGACCCATAATGCTCTCGGGGAAGGAAGTCAAGGACGGAGAAGGAATGGAGATATATTTCCCAGTCTGGGTAGTGAGTGGCTTGGAGAGGATCTTTCAGGTGGTGGTGTTCCCATGTATCTGCTGGCCTTGTCCTTCTAGATGGAAGTGATTGAGAGTTTTGGAATGTGCTAAGGATTTTGGTGATCTTTGCAGTTTTTCTTATAGCTCGTACTCATTGCAGCTACTAATTATTGGTAGTGGAGGGAATCATAGAATCCCTCCAGTGTGGAAACAGGCCATTCAGCCCATCGAGTTGACACTGACCCTCTGAAGACCATTCCACCCAGACCACCCCCCACCAACCCTATCTCCATAGCCCTGTATATCCTATGGATAATCCACTTAACCACATCTTTGGACTGTGGAAGGAAACGAACCCCACACAGACACGGGGTGAATGTGCAAGCTCCACATAGACAGTCATCTGGGGTGGAATGAACCCAGGTCCCTCATGCTGTGAGGCCGTCGTGCTAACCAGTGAGCCAACGTGCCCCCCCAAATGGATGCGTCTGGCTGTGGTGCCAGTCAAGTAGGCTACTTTGTCCTGGATGGTGTCAAGCGTCTTGAGTGTTGTTGGAGCTGCACCCACCCAGGCAAGTGGGGCATATTCCATCACACTCCTGATTGTGCCTTTTAGATGGTGGACAAGCTTTGGGAGTTAGGTGAGATACCTGCAGCAGTATTCCTAGCGTCTGACCTGTTCTTGTAACCATTCTGTTTGTGGTGAGTCCTCTAGAGTTTCTGGTCAATGGTCACCCCAAGATGTTGGTAATGAGGTATTCTGTGATGGTAATATGATTGAATTCAAGGGCTGGTGGTTAGAATGTCTGGCATGTGTGGTCAAATGTTACTTGCCACTGTCAAACCAACCCTGGATGTTGTACAGATCTTGTTGCATTTGAATATGGACTGTGTCAGTATCTGATGTGTTGTGAATGGTGCTGAACATTGTGTAATCCTCAGCGAAAACCCCACTTCTGACCTTATGATGGAGGGAAGGTTACTGATGAAGCAGTTGAAGATGGTTGGGCCTAGGACACTATCCTGAGGAACTCCTGCAGAGATGTCCTGGTGCTGAGCTGACTAACCTCGAACAATTAAAACCATCTTTCAATGTGCCAAGTATGACTTCAACCAGTGGATATTTTCTGCTGTGATACCCATTGATTCCAGCTTTATTAGGGCTTCTTGATGTTACACTCAATCAAATGTGTCCATGGTGTCAAGAGCTGTCACTCTCCCCTCACGCAA
The DNA here is from genome assembly GCF_004010195.1 of Chiloscyllium plagiosum. Classification (NCBI taxonomy): domain Eukaryota; kingdom Metazoa; phylum Chordata; class Chondrichthyes; order Orectolobiformes; family Hemiscylliidae; genus Chiloscyllium; species Chiloscyllium plagiosum. The sequence continues at coordinate 12,377,325 of NC_057719.1, forward strand.
TTGAACCAAGGCTGTAATGAGGTCAGAGCTGAGTGACTCTGGCAGAACCCAAACTGGGCGTCACTGAGCAGGCTATTGCTGAGCAGATGCTATTTGTTACCACTGTTGTTGACATATTCCATCACTTTACTGATAATGAAGAGTGGACTGATGGGGCGGTAATTAGCTAGGTTGGATTTGCCCTTTTTTTTTGTGTACAGGACATACTGGAGGAGAAAGTGAGGGCTGCAGACGTTGGAGATCAGAGCTGAAAATGTGTTGCTGGAAAAGCGCAGCAGGTCAGGCAGCATCCAAGGAACAGGAGAATCGACGTTTCGGGCATAAGCCCTTCTTTGATTTTCAATACTGTCGGGTAGATGAGAGTGTTGTCATTGTACTGGAAGAGCTTGGCCAGGGGAGCGGCAAGTTCTTGACCACAAGTCTTCATTATTAATGATGGAATGTTGCCAGGGCCTTTGCAATATCCAGTGTCTCAGACTGTTTCTTGATGTCATGCGGAATGAATTAAATTGGCTGAAGACTGATATCTGTAATGCTAGGGACCATTGATGGAGGCCGAGATGGATTATCTCGGTACTTCTGGCTGAAGATCGCTGCAAATGCTGAGTCTTATCTTTTGCCCTGAAATGCTGGACTCTTCCATCATTGAGGATTTGGATATTTGTGGAGCCGCCTCCTCCAGTGAGTTATTTAATTGTCCACCGCTATTTACGACTGAATGTGGCAAGTCTGTAGAGCTTAGCTTTGATTTGTTGGTTGTGGGATTACCTAGCTTTGTCTATCACTTGCTGCTTGTGCTGTTTGATATGCAAGTAGTCCTGTTTGGTAGCTTCAATAGGTTGACCTCATCTTCAGGTCTGCCTGGTGCTACTCCTGGCATGCCTTCCTGCACTTTTCATTGAACCTTGCTTGATGTTAGTGGTTTAATGGTGGATATGCTGAGCCATGAGGTTACAGATTGTGCTAGAATACAATTCTGCTGTTGATATTCTAAAGCGTATCATGGATGCCCACTCTTGAGATCTGTTTGAAGTCTGTCCCATTTAGCACAATGATAGTGCCACAGCACATGATGGAGGGTATTCTCAATGTGAAGGCTGGACTTTGCCTCCACAAGGACTGTGCGGTGGTCACTCTTACTGATACTGTCATGGATAGATTGCCTTCGGAGGAGAGGTTGGACAAGCTAGGCTTGCATCCTTGAGCTTAAAACAATGACTGCAGATGCTGGAAACCAGATTCTGGATTAGAGTGGTGCTAGAAAAGCACAGCAGTTTTCTTGCTCCTCGGGTGCTGCCTAAACTGCTGTGCTTTTCCAACACCAATCTAATCCAGAACCTTGCATCCTTGAGGTTAGACGGGTACGAGATGAATTGATGAAAACAAATAAAATCCTGAAGGGTCTTATCAGCATGCCTGTGCAAAAGATGTTTCTGCTTCTGTGAGAACTCAGCTTTAGGTGTCACCATTTAAAAATCAGGCATTGGCCATTTAAAATCAAGGTGAGGCAAATATTTTCTTTTGAGTATTGTGACTCTTTCTCAAAAGGGGCATAGAATACAAGAGTAAGCAAGTGATTGTAGAACTTGTAAATGACACTTGTTACACCCGGTGTGGAATATTGTGCACAGTTAGGGGCGCCACACTGCAGGAAAGATGTGAATGTATTGGCGAGAGTGCAGAGGCGATTTATAGAATGGTTCCAGGAATGAGGAACTTCAGTGATGAGGATAGATTGAAGAAATTGGGACTGTTGTTCCTGGAGAGAAGAAGGCTGAGACAAAATCTGATTGAGGTGTTCAAAATCATGAGCTACTGGTCAGAATACATAGGGGGAAACTGTACTCTTGTAAAAGAAAGGGCTTGGATTTAAGTTGACGTGCAAACAATGCAAGGATAATGTGAGAAAAAAACCGTTAGGGTATGGAATGCACTGCCTGGAAATGTGGTGGAGCCAGGTTCAATTGAGGCATTCAAGAGGGTCTGGCATGATTATTTGGATAGAAATGGTACCCAGAGATACAGGGGGGAAAAGGCAGAAGATTGGCACTAAGTACTAGAACCAGTGTAGGCATGATGCGTCAAATGACCACCTTCTCCATTGTTTCCACCACCTTTCCACAGAATTTCAGAGTTCTTAAATCTTTTTAAGACAGTGGTAATGGGTGCTTTTGTTATAAAGAAATGGATGAAAGTTTATTGGGATAGGTAGGAACCTGGGGTAATCAGGTCAGCTGTGATCTTACTTAATGGCCGAGCAGTCTCCAGTGGGGCTGCTACTCCTAATTTGTTCTACAATCCTGTGAGAATATCCAGCAGCATCCAGGGGAGCTCAAGAGAAAGATAGTTGGCCAAGGTTGTTGCTGCACATTTCAGCGATACTGGGCAAAATGAGCAGAGACAAAAATAGAAATTGCTGGAAAAGCTCAGCAAGTCTGGCAGCATCTGTGGAGAGAAATCAGAGTTAACATTTCGGGTCAAGTGACCCTTTGTCAGATTGTCTCTGATTTTCAGCATCTGCAGTTCTTTGGGTTTTTACTTAAATTGAGCAGAAAGTTGTGTACCGCTGAGCCATTACAGAACTGACACTGCCCCTTAATGGTGTGCAGTTAACTTCTGCACTAACTTTCTCAAGAGGTCATTATGCATATGTATGCCTTGATGGTGATTTTTCTCCTGCCTTTTGAGATAGGAGCATCTCAGTCTCATCTTCCCACTCATCCCAGACTTATAGCAGGGGCAACCAGGTAGGGAGCAAGAGTGGGATTCTTCATTTGTTTCTTTTCCACCTCCCTTCTACTTCCTCCCCCTTTCCCCTAACTCATGATACTGAGGTTAAAGTGCATCTGAGCCACCAACTGCTGAGATCAACTAACCTGGCATAGAACATGGATTAAGCTCATCAGCTGCCTATGATACGTAGCCGGTGCTGGGTTGTTTTATTGTTAAATCTCTAAAACAACAATGTGTGCTGCTTCTTTTCACAGAAATCTGAGATTGAATCTATGTTGTCAGATGAACTAGAATCCAAGCCTGAGGTGAGTTGCAACAACTCTCTTAACTTATTGATTCAGGTTTGCAGTTTAAATTTCTTAGATTGTTTGGTGAAAGCCTCTTAGCATTATCAACTTCAGGGTGGCCTAAGAGCTTTGTTTTATGTATTTGAAGTGTTTTTGAAAATTGTTGAAGTATAGGAAAAGTGGCAGCTGATTTGTGAACAGCAAAAGACAATATTGTGTATTTGTTTAGGAGATTTTTGGTGGCTGGGTCAGTATTTATTGTCCATCCAGAATTACCTGTGAGAATTTAGTGGTGAACTGTCACCTTTAAACCTTTTGCATGCAGCCTGTTATAGGTATATCCACTGTGCAATCACTGAGTAAAGTTTTAGATCTGTGGACTGACAAGTGTCCAGGCCATGTTGAACTTCATCCTAGGATCTTAGTAGCAAATTGGTTAGTAAAATAGTTGATGCATTGGGTTTAAGTTCCCAAAACTCCCTTTATGTGTCTAAGATCCTGTTAGATTGGAATTTGGTGAAAGTAACTCTTTTAATCAAAAGGAAGCCAGAAAGCAGAAAATCAGAGACTAATGGTTGACATTATCATGGAATACAGGGAGAACTAGCCATTTGGATACAGAACTAGCTCAAAGGTAGAAGACAGAGGGTGGTGGTAGAGGGTTGCTTTTCAGACTGGAGGCCTGTGATCAGTGGTGTGCCACAAGGATCAGTGCTTTGTCCACTGCTTTTCGTCATTTATATAAATGATATGGATGTGATGAAGGAAGGCGTAGTTAGTAAATTTGCAGGTGACACCAAAATTGGAGAGTTAGTGGACAGCGAAGAAGGCTACCTCAGATTATAACGGGATCTTGATCACGTGGGTCAATGGGCTGAGGAGAGGCAGATGGAGTTTAATTTAGATAAATGCGAGGTGATGCAGTTTGGGAAAGCAAGTCAGAGCAGGACTTATACACTTATTCGTAAGGTCCTAAGGAGTGATGCTGAACAAAGACACCTTGGAGTGCAGGTTCATAGCTCCTTGAAAGTAGAATCACAGGTACATAGGTTAGTGAAGAAGGCATTTGGTATGTTTTCCTTTATGGTCACAGCATTGAGTACAGGAGTTGGGAGGTCATGTTGCAGCTGCACAGGACACTGGTTAGACCACTGTTGGAATATTGCGTGCAATTCTGGTCTCCTTCCTATCGGAAGGATGTTGTGAAACTTGAAAAAGTTCAGAAAAGATTCACAAGGATGTTGCCAGGTTTGGAGGATTTGAGCAATAGGGAGAGGCTGAACATGCTAAGGCTGTTTTCCCTGGTGTGTTGGAGGCTGAGGGGTGACCTTATATAAGTTTATAAAATCATGAGGGGCATGGATAGGATAAATAGACAAGGCCTTTTCCCTGTGGTTGGGGAGTCCAGAACGAGAGGGCATAGGTTTAGGGTGAGACGGGAAAGATATAAAACGGGCCTAAGGGACAACGTTTTCACACAGAAGGTGATGCATGTATGGAATGCGTTGCTGAGGAAGTGGTGGAGGCTGGTATAATTACAGCATTTAAAAGGCATCTGGATGGGTATATGAATAGGAAGGGTTTAGAGGGGCATGGGCCAGGTGCTGGCAAATGGGACTAGATTAAGTTAGGATATCTGGCTGGCATGGACGTGTTGGACCGAAGGGTCTGTTTCCATGCTGTATATGTCTTAACTGCCCTCAGGGTATTTAGGGATTGGCAATAAATGTTGGCCTAACCTGCAATACACTCACAATGAATTAATTTTAGAAAAAGTTACCTTAATACCTCTCATAAGGAAAATGGAAGAGGTTATTAATAAAGGGGTTATTAATAAAGAGTTAAAGCAGGGCACATGGATAAGTTAAGGTAATCAGAAGCAACGTAATTTTTGTGAAAAGCTCTCTGTTGGTGTGCTTTTGGAAAGTAATATGCACTGTGGATAAAGGGGAACTGGCGGAAGTACTGTACATAATTTCCAGAAGGCATTTGATAAGGTTTCTCATCAAAGGTTATTATTAAAAATATAATTTTACCATCTCGGGAGTAACGCATTGAGATGGATAAAACTTTTAGCTGGCTAGCATGAAGCAGAGAATAGGCATGGAGGGATCTTTTTCAGGTTGTCAGGGTATATTGACTGGTCTGCGAGAGGGATTTGTGCTGTGACTGCAACTGTTTACAATTCATGTCAATGATCTGGGTGACAAAATGGAAACTATTGTTGCTAAGTTTGCTGATGACACAAAGATTGGAAAGAAATTAGGTTGTGAAGTGAGTACGAGAAGATAGATTGATTAAATGAGTGGGGGCAAAGATGTGGCAACTGGGGGAAGATTCAAATTGTCTATTTTGGCAGGAAGGATAAAACAACATTATGTAAAAGGCAAGAATTCTTTTTTGTTTACTCATGCGATGTGGCTGTCATTGGCTGGCCAGCATTTATGGCCTGTCTCTAGTTGCCTTTGACTCTGTAATGGTGAGTTTTTTTTTGAACTGCTGCAGTCCATGTAATGTAAGTAGATTATATACTTCTGAGATCTCGAGGGATCCATGTGTCTTTAGGCGTAGATCACTGAAGGCTAATATAAAGTAATTTTGAAAGCTAATAGAATGTTATCATTTATTGCAAGGGGAATTGAATACAAAAGTATGGAGGATATGCTTCAGTTATTTAAGGCATTAGTGGGACTGCATCTGGAGGACTGAGTGCTGTATTAGTCATCATATTTAAGGAAGGAAACAAATGCTTTGGAGGCAGTTAAGAGAATGAATTCATAAAATGGACTTGTAGTGTAATGAGGACAGGTTAGGTTTATATCTGTTGGAGAGTAAGAAGTGACTTAATTCAAATATATATATTTCTGAATGGTCTTGACAGGGTAGATGGGAAAAGGATATGGGAGAATGTAGAACTCGGGATCATTGTTTTGAATGTCAATCCCAGATTCTGGTTCGTGAGTCTTTGGAACTCTTGATGGAACCAGCAATTAGTTGAAACGTTATTGAATATGCATATTGGAAGGTAGATTTGAATTACAATTAGATCTGTCTTGATCATATTGAATTATGGAGCAGGCTTAAGGGGCTGAATGGCCTAATCTTGTGCGTAGTTCATGTGTTTTTATGTTAGACAGGGCGTTCCAGGATTTTGACCAAAGTGACTGTGATGGAACAGCGATACATTTCTCAATGGGGATGATGAGTGGTTCGGAGTTGTTGATGTTCTCAAGTGTTGTCTGCCCTTATCCTTCCAGCTGGCAGTGGTTGTGGGTTTGAGAGGGGTTGTCTAAAGAATCTTGGTGAGTTTGTACAGCTTGAGTTATATGGCATGGAAACAGACCCACACCCCAACCGTGTTCCCAAACTAAACTAGTCCCATCATCTGCATTTGGCCAATACCTCTCCAACCTTATAAAATAATAAAAGCAAATTACTGCGGATGCTGGAGTCTGAAACCAAAAAAGAAAATGCTGGCAAATCTCAGCAGTTCTGAGATTCAAAGCTTTGACAAAGGGTCAGTTAGACTCGAAACGTCAGCTCTTTTCTCTCCTTACAGATGCTGCCAGACCTGCTGAGATTTTCCAGCATCTTCTTTGGTTTCACCTCTCCAACCTTTCCTATTCATGAACTTATTCAAATGTCTTTTAAATGTTGTATCTGTACCTACATCCACTACTTCCTCTGGCTCAGTGGTTAGCACTGCAGCCTCATAGTGCCAGGGACACGGGTTCGATTCCAGCCTCTGGCGTCTATGCCTGTGACCAGTGGAGTGCCACAAGGATTGATACTGGGTCTTCTACTTTTTATCATTTACATAAATGATTTGGATGTGAGCATAAGAGGTACAGATAGTAAGTTTGCAGATGACACCAAAATTGGTGGTGTAGTGGACAGCAGGATCAGATTACAACAGGATCTTGACCAGATGGACCAATGGGCTGAGAAGTGGCAGGTGGAGTTTAATTCAGATAATGCGAGGTGCTGCATTTTGGGAAAGCAAATCTGAGCAGGACTTATACACTTAATGGTAAGGTCCTAGGGAGTGTTGCTAAACAAAGAGACCTTGGAGTG
>NC_057719.1:12384510-12398266 GCF_004010195.1 Chiloscyllium plagiosum
GGGATCGGGGAGTCCAGAACTAGAGGGCATAAGTTTACGGTGAGAGGGGAAAGACATAAAAGAGACCTACGGGGCAACGCTTTCACACAGAGGGTGGTATGGGTATGGAATGAGCTGCCAGAGCAAGTGGTGGAGGTTGGTACAATTGCAACATTTAAGAGTCATTTGGATGGGTATATGAATAGGAAGGGTTTGGAGGGATATGCGTGCTGGCAGGTGGGACTAGATTGGGTTGGGATATCTGGTTGAACCGAAGGGTCTCTTTCCATGCTGTACATCTCTGTGCAAACTCCACATAGAGTCATATTCTCCCCATGTCTGTGGGTTTCCTCCCACAATCCAAAGATGTGCAGTTCAGGTGGATTGGCCATAGATTGCCTATAATGTTAGGTGCATTAGTCAGAGGGAGATGGGTCTGGGTGGGTTACTCTTCAGAGAGTCGGTGTGGACTTGTTGGGCCAAATGGTCTTTTCCACACTGTTGGGAATCTAATTTAATCTCCGGCAATTCATTCCACATGCAAACCACACTGTTTTTTAAAAAAAAGTTGCCCCTCACATCCTTCTTAAATCTTTCTCTGCTCACCTTAAAAATATGTCCCATTGTTTTGAACTCCCCCACCTTTCAGGCAGAAGACCGTTGCTATTCCCCTTGTCTATGCCCCTCATGATTTAATAACTTCTATAACGTCACCCCTCAACCTCCTCCACTTGAGAAAAAAGTCCCAGTCTATTTTTTTATAACTCAAATTCTCCAGTCCTGGTAACATCCTGCTGACTTGTTTCTGAACCCTCTCCAGTTAAATAATAACCTCCCTACAACAGAGCGACCAGAACTGTGCACAGTACTCTAGAAGAAGCCTCACCAACATCCTGTACAATCTCAACTGGATGTCCCAACTCCTATACTCAAAGGCCTGAGCAATGAAGGCAAACATGCTGCTGTTGCCTTAACCACTCTTTCTACCTGTGATGCAAATTTCAAAGAATTACGTACCTGAATGCCAACACTACCCAGTGTTGAAGATGGTAGACACTTTTACTGAGCGCTGCGAAGCGAAGGAGTGAATCTTTGTTGATGTGGTGCTCATCAAGTGAGTTGTTTTCTCCTGAAAGTATCAAGTTTCTTGAGCGTTGATGGAGCTGTGTTCATCCAGGCAAGTGGGAAGTACTTCAATAAACCCCTGACTTGAACCTTGTAGACTGTGAGCAGGCTTTGGGGAGTCAGGCGATGACCGATTTGATGCAAGATTTCTAGCCTCTGACCTGCTCTTGTAGCCACAATATTTATGTGGCTAATCTAGTTCAGTTTCTGGTAAGTAGTAAACCTAAAGCTGTTGATGGTAGGGGATTCAGCAATTGTAATGTCATTGAGTAATAAGGGATGCTGGTTTGATTCTCTTGTTGGAGGTGTTTGCTGCCACTGGCATTCAGGTGGCACAAATATCACATGCCACTTGTCAGCCTAAACCTTGATATTGTCGAGGTCTTGCTGCATTTGTACATGGACTTTTCATTATCTGAGGAGTTGTGAATAGTGCTGAACCCTGTGCAATCATCAGCAAATATCCCCACTACTGATGGAGGGAAGGTGAAAATGGTTAGGCCGAGTACACTACCCTGAGGAATCCCTGCAGAGATGTCCTGGAGCTGAGGTAACTCCAGCAACCATTTTCCTATGTGCCAGCTATGACTCCAACCAGCAGAGAGTTTCCCCCTAGGTTCCCATGGGCTCTAGTTTTGCTCGTTAATGTATTTTAGTGATTTTGATCAAGGAATAAATATTGTTTAGGACTCTGGTGAAAGCTCTTTATTGAAGAAAGCCTTGCTGACTTTGACATCCATCAAAAGCCAGACTGGGTCTTGATTTGAAGTGTGCTGCAAAAGATGGTGCCTCTAGCAGTGCAGCACTCCGAGTATTCCACTGAAGTGTCACCTCAGATTATTTATACAATGAGTTGCCCCCCCCCATGATTTCCTGACTCCAAGACAAAAGTACTGCCACTGTGACAACTTCAAACACCATACACACTACCAGCCTAATCATTCTTTGTCAGATTTGGGCTCAGTATAACAAGTGTTATTATAACCATGGTCCTCAGTTGAATCCTCCTGCTCTGGGACTATTCAGGAATTTTGACTAGTGCCTCTGGTGAGGCGTGATTTGCTGTGTTAAAAGCACTATATGAGTACAAGGATTTTTTTTTGCCGAAGACAGGCAATTAGTACTCATATTGTTAGACCTACTCTGTGAACTGTGAGGTTAACTGCGGTTCTGAAGAAGGGTCACTAGACCCAAAACGTTAACCCTGCTTTCTCCCCACAGATGCTGCCAGATCTGCTGAGTTTTTCTTGCAATTTCTGATTTTGTTTCTGATCTTCCAGCATCTGCAGTCCTTTGTTTTTTTTTGTGTGGTTAACTCCACTACCCAATATTCGTGGACTTCTTGTCAAGCCTGAGACTGTACTTGTAACTTCCCCTTCCTTACCTCAAACTCCTCTCAGTTGCTCACTTGCAGCATTAAGATTGGCTTTGCTTAAAGCAGAGTTGACGTCTCCATAATTCCCAGCTGTCCTCAACTCCTATGAAGTGTACAAAAGAAGTCCTTACACCCTCCGTGCTCCTGTTGTCTCTCTGTGAAGTGAACCACTGCTCTTCCACTTTGTAACTTGAGAGAGAGTACCATGTGAATTCTCGACCTTCTGAGCCCCAAGGGGACACTGGTGATTCCGTTGTTAAATGAGACCTAAATGGACTTTGACAGTAAATAAGGTGTGGCTTCAGGTATTCTCATGGTTATGACATTCATGATTTACTGTAACCTTGGAATCGTTTACTCTCTCTTGTCTGTCCTGTATTGTTGTTCTACCACCAGGTATCATAGCACTGTCATGTGTTTAGATTTAACTGCTGATGTTCTGACCTGCTTTATTTACAGTTGCTGGTACAGTTTGTCCAGAATACTTTCATACCATTGGGAAAAGGGTTTGAGGAGCCAGAACAGAGTGCTGGCCAATGTCTGCCTCCAAGCAAAGGCAGTGATAATACATTAGATAACCAAGCTCCAGTCTCTGGTAAGTGAAACAGAGTCTCTGCAATAAAGCAAACTCCAGTGAATACTGAAAATCTAAAATAAAAGCAGAAAGTGGTGGAGAAACTCAGCAGGTCTGGGAGCATCTGAGGAGAGAGAGAGACAATTAACGTTTTGAGTCCAGTTTGACTCTTCTTCTGAAGAACTGCGGACACTAAATCAGAACCAAAAACAAGTTGCTAGAAAAGCTCAGCAGGTCTGGCAACAGCTGTGAAGAGAAACCAAAGTTAACATTTCGGGTCCGGCGACCCTTCGAGTTCAATCAAGGGATGGGTCATCGGACCGGAAACGTTAACTTTGCTTAACCTGCTGAGCTTTTCCAGCAACTTCTGTTTTGACTCTTCTTGTGAACTGATGAGCTTATTAAAAGAAAAAGAAGTTACTTCAGAAACCTCTGCAAAGTGGGAATGTGAGAGACTCCATAATTTTGCAGGGTGGATTTAAATATTTTTCCATGAAACTTTCCTTGTTACAGTGATGGGCAATGGGTTTGCGTTTCATTTTTGAGGTGTGCTGTTGGCTTTGAGCCGTTGTTTTCTAAGTTCCAAACCAACAAAGTGCCAAGCATCCCTCCTCTTACATTTTCTCCTGTGGTCTCTGAACAATAAGGTCAGTTTGTGGGAAATGATAAGGCAGAAATGTAAAGGAGACGATTAACAAGTGAAAGAAGCCGTGATCAAGGGGAAAAAAGTGACATGAGGGGAAAGCTATGTGGTCTAAGGCTTGAAAGAAATGTAAAGACGATTGGAAGTTGAATGTTTAATCTCTGTTCGACACCATTTGAATCTAGGTGATGAAGCTCTCTACATCTAGCCATCTCCCCTCTAATTTCTCAGTTGAGTTGCAGTTAGGCTGACATATTATGACAGGGATCAGTGATTTGGATTCTGCTGTTGGAAGCTTCGCAATTGCTACTGTTCAAGTGTAAGATCAAAAAGAGCATGGAGCAGCATATTTAGGGGCCAAGAGCTTTTATCTTTTCTGATGTGTGCACTTATAGTGGGAGTTGTTAAAGATACCCAAATATTTACCTTAAGGTAATGTTTTTTTAAAAAAAACATACTTTTTTTTAAGTTCCTAATTGAGAAGAACTGCAAAGTGTTTCGGGATCGATAACAGCAAAAGAAATTGAGCGACAAGACACCACGTTGACTCAATTCAAAATGTGAGGAGCTGGGACAAGCCGCAGAGCAGATGGTAGGCTGGCTGAAACAACAAAGTGAGAGGGCGTCAATGGCTAAAGTAGTTACTGAAACTGATTACAAGTAGGAAACTATATTTTACAGGGACCAAAGAATGAGAAGTGCAATTTTAAAATTTGCAGGCGATGTGGAGCTGCATCTTTTTTTCCCATTTGTGGGATGTAAGCCTTGCTGGCTGGCCTAGCACTTATTGCATATCCAAAAATGTCTGTGAGCTGAGTGGCTTGTTGGGTTATTTCAAATGTCTGCTCCATAACTGTGGGTCTGGAGTCACATGTCGGCCAGACCAGGTAAGGACAGCAGATTTCCTTCCGTAAAGTACGTTAGTGAATCGGGTGGGTTTTACCGACAATTAGCTATGATATGTGGTCGCCATTAGACTAGCTTTTAAATTCCAGATTTGTATTAAATTTATATTCCAGCACCTACTGTTGTGGGATTTTGGGGTCGGTTAGCTCAGTTGCCTGTGATGCAGCATGAATTTAGTTCCCGCACCAGCTGAGGTTACCATAAGTGGCTCTCCTCAATCTCTCCTCTTGCCTGAGGCATGGTGACCCTCAGATTAAACCATTATCAAGTATCTACCTCTAACTACAGAATAGCCATGTGATTCGGTAGGATTACAGTAACTTCACCTTTTATTGTGGGATTCTAACTCATTTTCCCAGAACACTAGCCTGGGGTTCTGAATTACTCATCCAGTGACATTGCCACTACCTCTGAGTGACTGTGACAAAATACAGGAAAATATTACATTATGGAATGTTCTTGTTATTAGCAAATTAATTTAAATATAGGCAAGTACAAGGGCTAAACTTTGCTGGGTGAATACGATCATATGGATTTTGGAAAGTCAGCATCAAGGTGTAATGGATTTAGGATTACAGACTAACAAATCAGTATTTGTAGTCAGCATCTGCAGTCCTTGTTTTTACCTAGTTGGGTTAATAAGCTTTATTTTAAAAATGTAAACTAAAAACCGTTTCCTTCCTGGAGGGAAACAGAAAACACATTGAGCTCTGTTTAGAGCATACTTGGGGTACTCTGAACAACCTGTCCTCTGTTAGAATAAATGCAAAAATAATACCAGAAGTGAGAGACTGTTAACTTCGGAAAAGATTAAGCAGAGTGGGGCTCTCTGTTTAGAGCATACTTGGGGTACTCTGAACAACCTGTCCTCTGTTGTTAGAATAAATGCAAAAATAATACCAGAAGTGAGAGACTGTTACCTTCGGAAAAGATTAAGCAGGCTGGGGCTCTTAGAAATAAGACTGAAATGTGACAAAAAGCCTCAAGGGTATCAAAGGGTTGATGTAAAGATGGTTTCCCTTGCAGTGAAGGCCATGCTTTGGGGCCACAAATGTTAGGTAGTCTGTAATAAAGCCAATAGGCCATTGAATGGGAGCCTCTTTACCCAGACGATAATTGAAAGATGGAACTCGCTGCCACAAGGGTAGTTGAGGTGAACAGTATTGGACATGTTCCAGGGAAGCTGGATAAACAAATAAAGGATAAAGGACTGGAAGGACACAATGGTGTTGGAAAGGATCTGCAGTATTTGTGTCACAAACATGTGCCTTGCTATCTAACCCCTCTGTGTTTAGCACTCTGTGTCTCCAATCACAATCAGTTTATTCTTAGCCTGCTTCATTGGCAGGGTGTGAAGTCTGGCTCTGCTCTTTGTTAATATAAAGGTCTGATTGTTTCAGCTGGTCACTGTGTAGTTTCTAAACTCACTTGCATTATAAGATCACAACAAACACATGCAGCTGGCCTGGAAATGATTTTACTTTGAAACAGATATTTATTATATCTTCCCTTTTAATCATCAAATGCTTGAGATGTTGGGGACATGTAAACAGGCAGTCAGGCAATTAGTAAAGTGCTAATTTTTTTTGAATTGAGAAAATATTGTAATGTTCAACTGCACCCACCCCCACAGTGATCTTTCTCTGTTTTTTTAAAGGATGTTGATTGTTACTGGGTGCTTCAGCCTTCTGCTATACTAACCTTGTAAACCTTGACAATGATCCTGGGCAGGCAGGTTAACTGTTGGTTGCATGATGCTCACAAACAGATTTTGTACTGATGCTGGTAATTGGGGGACAGGAAGTCGGGGTTTGCTGGACCACCATCAAGAGTGGGATCCTGAGCTACTTTTGTGTTTCCAATACTTGCTCCTCCCTGGCCTTGCACACAATTACAAATGGGAGAAATTAATGACCTGTATCAGGCATTGGCATGGAGTGCTGGTCTGTCAAGAACCAACTCTGCTCCCAGATAGTGTTCCCATTTAACCCCTTTTATGGCACCTCAGATTCAAACACAAAATCCAGCTGATTGGGCTCCCACTTAAATGGAGTTGTCAAACTGAGGGACTGTCGCTGTCTTGCAAATGCTGTTTTGCAGAAGGTGTTGGGGAATTCACCACATTTTACTGGCTGGTATTTATCCCACCATCAACATCACAAAGAAACAAGGCTGCAATAGGGTTAAGGTCTGGTCATGTCCCTACCATGAGCCAGGAGCCTGGGTTCAGTCTCACCTTCAGTGGTGTGTAGTACTATCTCTGAATAGATTAGTTAGGAAATATCCTGAAAGGTCTGCTCTAAAGGCTCTTATGATACAGTGGTAGTGTGCTTATCTCTGAGCCAGGGACCCAGGTTCAAGTCCCACCTGTTCCAGTGGTGAGTACTAGCGTCTCTAAATAGGTTGATCAGAAAGTTCTGCTGTCTGCATTTTGCAAGAAAATCCATAGAGAGCGTATTGTTTTCTTTAGAGAATTTAAGTTCTCAATCATCTTTACACTATTTGAGTTTCTTAAAGCAGGGACAAGAACAGAGGTTCCTGGAAAAGCTGAGTGGTTCTGGCAGCATCTGTGAAGGGGAATCAAAGTTAACATTTTGGGTCTGGTGATCCTTCCTCTGCTGCCAGACCTCCTGAGCTTTTCCAGAAACCTCTATTTTTGTTTTTGTTTCTGATCTACAGCATTCAGTGTTCTTTTGGTTTTCATAAAGTAGGGCATTGGCCTATCCTCAACTTGTGTAATTCTTTTATTCTTTTTATAGAATAGTGTATTTCCTCTTTGATTTCTATACTGTCGAGTACTTAATTGACCTTGGGGTGCTTTGCAAAGTCCCGAGGCTTTGAAGGGCACTATATAAATGGAGCATGTGGTTTTCCAGGTGAACCCTCTGCCTCTGACCCTGGGCTGCCAATTCAAGCTGAGGGACCTGATGCCAGAAGTGTGACTGCTGCCAATGAAAGCGTGGATGGGAGTACTCCATGGTATCTCCGTGTACAGGAATTAGCCCATGACAGTCTTGTGGCTGCAACTAGAGCAGAACTGGTGAAGGATTCCAAAGGTACTGACAGCTTTATGTCCTTTTTTGTTTTTTGATGTATGCAAGTTCTTAAACGCTTCCTGCGGTGCAGTTGGCTGCCCAAGAATTATATCTTCTGAGCACCATGCTTGCATTTTCAAATTGCATCATGAGCAAAACAAAAAGTTTCATTTCTAACATCCTGTCCTCTCTTGTTCAGCTCCTGTTTCTGCCATCACTCTGATCTTTCACCTCCTCTTTATCCTGAAGATGCCGACCGGCTGCAGTTGTGGGTTACTCCCAAGTATCCTCTCTGAAGGGGACAGGCAGCCCTTGGTGTCTGGAGCCGGGAGGATATCGCTGCTGTGGCCTGCCCCTTGGTTGCTCACTGTCAGTGGGCTCCCCTCCCCCCGCCCCCCCACACACCTTTTTGTACTTTTGGGAGGATCACCTCGATTTTATTTTTCAGTGGCACGACTTTTGTTTCTCTTAAATGCACGGGAACAAAAAATTGCTGGAGCAACTCAGCAGGTCTGGCAGCATCTGTGGAGAGAAAACAGAGTTAACGTTTTGAGACCAGTGACCTCTTGTTTTATTTTACCTTTGTTTCTCTTCTTCTGAATTCCCCCCCTCCCACACCGACCTCTCCCCAAAAATAGTATGGAAAGCAAAAGGGAAGAACTTGCATCTCTGTCCCATTTTTGCCACCTCTGAACATCTCAACTTGCTTGACAACCAAGGAATTTCCTGTATTTCCCTACCCTTCACAAACTGGTCCAGAGGCATTGGAACAAATTGTTGTGACATTCCCTGATCTTCCCTTCTTCAAAGATTTGGAATAGGAACCACTCCTGCAAAGGAGGGCGAGAAGTAGATTGGCCATGTTCCATCGTATGGACTGGACTGGTGAAAATAGACAGAAGTGGGTACCACACAAACCCCAAGGACCATTTGTTTTGAAGAAGTGTAGCAACACTTGTTCCTCCCAAGGACGATCCAGATGCCGGAGTAAATAATCACATCCCATTACTAACCATGATGAGGCATGGTGGCTCAGTGGTTAGCAATACTTCCTCAGTGCCAGGGACCCAGGTTCGATTCCAGCCTTGGGAAACTGCCCATGTAGGCATTGCATGTTCTCCCCCTCCCCGTTTGTGTGGATTTTCACCAGGTGCTGTGGTTTCCTCTCAGTTCAAAGACATGCACGTTGGGTGGAATGGACATGCTCAATTGTCCAGGGATGTGCAGGCTAGCTGTGGTAAAAATACTATGCACAGTTACAAGGATGGGATGCTCTTTGGAGGGTTGGTGCAGATTTGGGCTGTATGGCCTCATTCTGCATTGTAGAGATTCTACGTTGAATTAAGTTAATGGGCGGCACAGTGGCTCACTGCTGCCTTACAGTGCCAGGGGCCCGGCTTCGATTCCAACCTCGGGCAACTGTCTGTATGGAGTTTGTACATTCTCCCGTATCTGCTCCTGTTTCCTCCCACAGTCCAAAGATGTGCAGGTCAGGTGAATTGGCCATGCTAAATTGCCCTTAGTGTTAGGTGCCTTAGTCAGGAGTCTGGGTGGGTTGCTCTTCGGAGGATCGGTGTGGACTTGTTGGGCCGAAGGGCTGTTTCCATACTGTAGGAGAATCTAATCTAATCTAATTACTTGACATCTTTAAGGCCCACCTCTAGACTGTTTTCTGTCCATATACACGTATTACCAAGACTATTTAGACATGTCTGGTTTAACCAGTGCCATGGAGAAAGTGAGGACTGCGGATGCTGGAGATCAGAGCTGAAAACGTGTTGCTGGAAAAGCGCAGCAGGTCAGGCAGCAGCCTGAATAAGGGCTCATGCCCGAAACGTCGATTCTCCTGCTCCTTGGATGCTGCCTGGCCTGCTGCGCTTAACCAGTGCCATCCATATAAATGTTGGTAGATGGTGGCCTGTGTTGTTAATTTGTGCTGACACAACTGCAGTAGAAGAAGAAGCAGAAATTGTATTTCCGACAGGTAGTGGCCAGTTGAAATCTGCTTGCTGCCTGAGCACCGGTTTTTCTCGGCTGCCTTTTGTGATGTGTGATTTTCGCTTTCAGCAGAGCCCACCAATGACAGTAAAGCATCCAGCTGTAAGGAAGATTTAACTCCTGAGCTGCAGCACACCACTCCACGAAGTGAGAAGACCCTGAAGTGCTGTTATGACGGATGTAGCAGGACCTTCCTCTGGCATGCGCACCTGAAATATCACCTGAAAACACACAAGTGAGTTCAAAACCATATTTCATAACCACATGCCTGCACTCTGTATTTGGTTGGCAGTGGGGCAAAAAGTTTTTCATTTTCGGGATTGCTTGATACTGAGACAGATCTAAAGATGCAAATGCAAAACCAAACTGTGACACAGAAATTTGCAAACTAAGTTATACAGCATGGAAACAAATCCTTTTGTCCAAATCGTCCACATTGACCATGTTCCTGAACTAAACTAGTGTTACCTGCCTGCGCTTGATCCACATCCCTCCAAACCTTTCCTATTTATGAAGCTATTCAATGTTTTTTAAACATTGTAGCTGTACCTGCATCCACCACTTGCTCTGGAAATTGATTCCACACAAAAACCACCCTGTGTGTGTAAAAAAAAAAATAAAAAAAGTTGCCTCTCATGTCCTTTTTAAAGCTTTCTCCCCTCACCTTAAAAATATTCCCCCCCTTTAAAGCTCCCTCATTGTCAAGAAAAGACCCTTTATATTTCATCTTGTCTGTGTCCGTCATGATTTTATAAATCTCAGTAAGGTCACCCCTCAACCACCTATACTCCAGTAAAAAATGTCCCAGTCTTTCCAGTTGATATTTCAGCCCTTTCATTTCTGGCGAATCCTGGTAAATCCTTTCTGAACTCTCTCCAGCTTAATATTATCCTTCCTGTAACAGGTGACCAGAGCTGCATGCAGTACTTCAGAAGAGGCCTCACCAATATCCTGTATAACCTCAACATGATACCCCAACTCTTATACTCAATGGTCTGAGCAATGAAGGCAAACTTGCTAAATGCCTTCTTTATCACCCTATCTACCTGTGAAGCAAATTTTAAAGAATTATGCACCTAAACTCCTCGGTGTCTCTGTCCTACAACACTACAGAGGGTCGGTCTTACCATTAATTGTATAAGTCCTGCCCTTGTTTGTTTTACCAAAATGCAATACCTCACATTTAGAGTCATAGAGATGTACAGCATGGAAACAGACCCTTCGGTCTAACCCATCCATGCCGACCAGATATCCCAACCCAATCTAGTCCCACTTGCCAGCACCCGGCCCATATCCGTCCAAACCCTTCCTATTCATATACCCATCCAAATACCTTTTAAATGTTGCAATTTATCCAAAATGGAATTGCATCTGCCAATCCTTAGTCCATTGACCGAATTGATCAAGATCTCTTTGTAATCTTAGATAGCGTTCTTCACTGTCGACTGTACCACCAATTTTGGTGTCACCTGCAAACTTGCCAACCATACTTCCTATATTTTCCTCTAAATCATTTATGTAAATGACCCAGTACTGATCCCTGTGGAACACTGCTGGTCACAGGACTCCAGTCTGAAAAATAATCCTCCATCACTGTCTGTCTCCTACTTGAAAGCCAATTTTGTATTCAATTGGCAAACTCAGCGTGAATCCCATAACTTTATTAATTAGTGTACCATGCAAAACCTTGTCAAAGGCTTTCTTAAAGTCCAAATAAACAATGTCTACCGCTCTGCCCTCGTCAATTTTTTTGGTAATTCATTAAAGCCATGCTAACTATCCCAAATCATTCCATGCCCCTCCAAATGCATATAAATCCTATCTTTCAGAATCACCTCCAACAGTTTAACCACCACCGATGTCAGACTCACAGGTCTATGGTTTCTAGGCTTCTCCTTGCAGCCTTTCTTAAACAATGGCACAACATTAACCACCCTCCAGTCCTCCGATACTTCACTTGTGTTTATAGATGATACAAATATTTCTGCCGGGGCCCTGCAATTTCTTCCCTAACTTCTCATGATGTCCTGGAATACACTTGATCAGGTCCTGGAGATTTATCTACTTTTATGTTTTCTAAGACCTTCAGCACTTCTTTTCTGTAATGTGAACTGTTTTCAAAATATTAATATTTATTTCCTTGAGTTATCCATCTTTTGTTTCTTTCTCAACAGTAAAAATTGATTTGAAATATTCATTTACTGTCTCTCCTATGTCCTGCAATTCAACTCAAAGACGACCTCATTAATCTCTAAGGGTTCTACTCTCTCTCTAGTTGCTCTCACGCTCTTAATGTATTTGCAGAATCTTCTTGGATTATCTTTGAACTTACCTGCCAAGGCTATCTCACATCCCCTCTTTGCCTACCTTCTGAGGAATGCCCTACACTGTTTATACTCTTCAAGAGATTGAGTTGATTCCAGTTGTCAATATCAATTTTTTTTCTCCTTGACTAGAACTTCAATAGCTTTATTCATCCATTGTTCCCTAATCTTATCAGTCTTGCCTTTCACTCTAACAGGAACATAATGATTCTGAACTCTTGTTATCACACTTTTGAAGGTCTCCCACTTGTCATTCAAGCGAAGGATATTAAAGGACCAAAGGGCTAACCAAAAAATAATTCAAGGTCCCCGCCTTCATTCACTCTCCTACCCCCTCTCCCATTCACCCTTCCACCGCCTCTCCAAATCTAACATTCTCTTCCCAGTGTCTTATGTTGAAGCAAATTTAAAGCCAGGAAAATTGGGCTCTTCTAGGTCCATTGCGTTTCCAACTTTTTCATGTATTTTAAAGGAATAGACTGTACACATATACCAAGACAAGCTAGTTTACAGACACTTTTCTTTTTAAGAAAAGGCCTATAAGTAAAAACAGAATGTCACAAAGCTGATCCCTTTTTTCTAAAAGCTGTTCCTTTTCTGAAGGATACTGTGTCTTTGATTTTTTTCAGAGGGGTCATAAAACCCTCCTGGCTCTGAGGTGGCTAGTTTGGTATAGAGATGAGAAAAGAATTTGGAGAGGCCTTTTGTTTATATGTAAACAGATGAGACTTCACGCCAAAGTGGTCATGTTTTAGAAGTAACCTGTATAATGAAAGGGGAGTGGTCAGCTCTCTAGCTGAGAGTTCAGTCCAGAACTAGTTAGGAGTTCAGCTGTGTGGAAACAGGCTGCTAAACTCTCTTTCCTTCTGCCCTTCTAATTTTGGCCTGTAAGCATTTATTACATTTTGACTGAGTTTCAGGGGGGTTTGTTTATTGGGACTGTTGTGTATATTCAGAGCAGCATAATTAAGTCTAGTTTGAATAGCCTGTGTTCTTTGTGCTGTTCTTTATTTTTCATTGTGTAGTTTTGTGAATAATGTCTTGCCTGTTTTAAAACCTGGTGGTCAACCTCGCTAACTTACTCTGGGTAATTTACACTGTACACTTAGCGAAACAAATTGTGAAGTTATGGTCTGGGCTGCCTGCATAAGAATGTTTTTGAGTGGTCTGGCCTAGTCCATAACAAGTGACTAAATTCTGCCCTCCCACCCCCACAATATATTTCACCCTTTACCACCGATCTCTTACTTTACACTTTTACCGCTAAACTAATTTATTGATCAGGTGCAAAGTAGAAGGATAGCCACTGGAAAGGCTTTGACTTATTCACATTTATTTCGTTATTGCTGTCACAGCTGTGGTATGTGAATTTGAACCCCAGGCCCATCAGGACCGCTTTTCAGAAAGAAAACGAGAGAATATCACTAAAATAGTTTGAAGTTTGTATAGTAAATAAACAAAATAAACTGGAGGCCATGGGAGAATGTAAGGAATTAGAGCAGGATGTGGTTATTCAGCTTTTTGAGCCTACTCCGCCATTCTGTGAAATTATGGTTGATCTGGTTCAATGGCATTGTCCAGCACTATCCCCATTTCCTTGGATAATTTTAATATGTAGGAAGTAAACCATATCTCCTGCTTCCCACACTTTGCTTTTGCACTGAGGCCTCGTTTTCCCCACTTCCTGACCACCATGTCTTGTCTGTCTACTCTCCCATCTACCTCGCTCGCGGTCTCTCTCTCTCTCTCTCTCTCTCTCTCTCTCTCTCTCTCTGTCCCCTCTCCCTCGCCTTCTCT
>NC_057719.1:12398272-12401610 GCF_004010195.1 Chiloscyllium plagiosum
CCTACTCCACAACTGCATCTTTCTATTTCCTTCCACCTGGTAAATCCTCCCTTCCCAAAAGGAATGATCGCTCCTTCACCTGCCCGAAGGAAGGATGCGGGAAGAGTTTCTATGTGCTCCAGAGGTTAAAGGTCCACATGAGGACACACAACGGAGAGAAGCCGTACATCTGTCCCGAAGCTGACTGTGCGAAGAAGTTTACAACAGCTGGCAACTTGAAGAACCACATGCGAATTCACACTGGTACAGACTGGCATTAGCGCGTGATGTCACTTTTTTTAATGATTCCCAGCAAAATTGAGTTTCCATTCAGGTTTTTTGATGGCACATGTCTCTGTGAGAGTGGTTGTTCACCAACTCTGTCTGAGTTGTTGATGGCATCGCTGAGAGCCAACTTGTACTTTCAGTTCAAGCTTTGTTTTAATAATAACAAAACATAGTTTGAGATTGTAGAAGTTTGTCCTGTGGGAATGCAAGGGATGTTGGAGAATAGTCAACATGAAAAGAACACAAAATATTTCTGGGTCATCATTCACCGCTCTTTGGAAGAACGTAACCTTTATCCCACTCTGTGTGGCAAACACAATCTGGGCCAAGGTTTATAAAGATTCGGTTACATGTAACGCACAATTGTAATGGGGGAACATGGTGGCATAGCCATGGGATGTGGGTTCAAACCTCTGTACAGCACCACATTGTTGTGTATCTGTAAAATATTCCTTACTGTCCTGTTCTGACACCATCGTCTTGATAAATGATCATTTCTCTACCTTAATTAGTTTGTACAGTTTTGGATTACTTATTACTTTCATTAGACCCTCGGCATGTGACTCTTCTACTTATCACGTTATTCCAGTCATTTAATTTATCTCCAGCACCACCTTATTTTAAGTTTTTTGTAATTATCTCTCTGCCTCATTTTATTAGATTACAGATCTTCCCTTCACTTGTTATTCAGCTGTTGACACTTTACTCGCACTGTCTAACACCATTGGCCATGTGCAGAGATGTATTATTTGACACTCCACTCACACCAGTTGTATGAAATTTTGATCGCTGCCCTCGATCTCACTGCCTTTAAATTCTCTGTCTGTTTGCTCTGCTCTCTCACTTCACCTGACGAAGGGGCTGCGCTCCGAAAATTTGTGATTTCACATAAACTTGTTGGTCTATAACCTGGTGTTGTGTGACATCAACCTTATTTCTCACTGTCTCTCCATTTTGAGGTTTGAATATTGTCACAATGAGAATTGAGAGAGGAGAGGGTAGCTATGCAAGTGAGGGCCTGTTAGATCTACTTAAACTTGGTCAGAGCTCCTCAATGTCCATTGCCGCTTCTGAGCTCAGAGACCCCAACATTTCAGCTCTTGACTCCCGCTTTTTGGAAAGCTCAGGGTAACTTTTGTTTTTGAACAATTTTCAGCCTAAGTGAAGGCAAGAGAACTTGCTTCCCTCCCCACCCTGTTACCTTTGTAGACACCACTAATGTGTTTTCCTTTCGGGGAGCCATGGTAATTTGCTGCTGTGTCTCCCTTTCCGTTAGGAGAGAAACCATTCGTTTGTGAAGCAGGAAGCTGCGGACGTTGTTTTACAGAATATTCCAGTCTTCGTAAACACATGGTCGTACACTCAGGTACTGGGCTCTTGCATTTGCTGTGAGAAGGGCAGGTGTGGTGTTAGGGCCATATGAAGCTGAATAGGGTGTGGAGCCATTTCACTTCCTGAGTGGAATTTATGAAGAATGCCCTGTTCCAGGGCAATGTTTTATGTGGTTTAGTTTCCATCATCTTAGTCCAGCTCTCCTCTGCATTATCTTGTGTTGCTGCTACTTTTTCTTCTTGGTGCTTGTCTTGTTGTGCAGTTTCTCTATTATTTTGCCTCTCAGAATCACAAGATTGTTACTGATGAAGGCTCCCGCTTGGTCCTGCCTCAGTGCTTTGGACTGGCTGTGGTTTCCTCCTGTTCAACGTGGAGAAGACCGAAGCTGTTCCACTGCCAAATGTTCCCTCGCTTCACTTCCATTTCCCTTCATGCTCACTGTCTCCGAACTTGAGCAGACTAAAGGCAGTCAGTTACACCCTCTGACTTCTATCAGGGAGACTGTCTACTCACACTGACGTTAAATTTGCTGCTGTCATCTCTACCTTGTCCTCATCTGCTGCTGGAACTTTTATCTATGTTTTTGATACCCTCGCACTCGACCATGCCCCACCCTCACACATTAAGCTTCACCTGCTCCTAAGTGTTGCTCTTGTCCATGTCCTAAGCCGCACCGAGTTCTATCTGGACTCATGATTGTTTGTGTGTTACATAGAGGCGGCGGTGCAGGTGAGTGTGGAGAGGCAGGGGTTAAGGGAAAAGTAGATCACATTAGAAAGATTGGATTGGACCCAATCAAACCTCTGCTGGCATTATAAAAGCACAGAGCACTGATAAAACTCAGAAGGTCGGCAGCGTCAGTTCGCTATTTAAAAGTAAAGTCATATTAGACTCTGAACGAGGCAAGATTTAATCAGAGACAAAACAAATTGCTGGAAAAACTGAGCAGGTCTAGCAGCACAGAATCATAGAGATGTATAGCATGGAAACAGACCTTTTGGTCCAACCTGTCCATGCCGACCAGATATTCCAACCCAATCTAATCCCACCTGCCAGCACCCGGCCCATATCCCTCCAAACCCTTCCTATTCATATACCCGTCCAAATGCCTCTTAAATATTGCAATTGTACCCGCCTCCACCACGTCCTCTGGCAGCTCATTCCACACACGTACCACCCTCTGTGTGAAAAAGTTGTCCCTTAGGTCTCTTTTATATCTTTCCCCTCTCACCCTAAACCTATGCCATCTAGTTCTGGACTCCCCGACCCCAGGGTAAAGACTTTGTCTATTTATCCTATCCATGCCCTTCATAATTTTGTAAACCTCTATAAGGTCACCCCTTCAGCCTCCGATGCTCCAGGGAAAACAGCTCCAACCTGCTCAGCCTCTCCCTATAGCTCAAATCCTCAAACCCTGGCAACATCCTTGTAAATCTTTTCCCAACCCATTCAAATTTCACAACATCTTTCTGATAGGAAGGAGACCAGATTTACATGCAATATTCCAACATTGGCCTAACCAATATCCTGTACAGCTACAACATGACCTCCCAACTCCTGTACTCAATATTCTGACCAATAAAGGGAAGCATACCAAACGCTTTCCTCACTATCCTATCTACCTGCGACTCCATTTTCAAGGAGCTATGAACCTGCACTCCAAGGTCTCTTTGTTTAGCAATACTCCCTAGGACCTTACCATTAAGTGTATAAGTCCTGCTAAGATTTGCTTTCCCAAA
>NC_057719.1:12404136-12428167 GCF_004010195.1 Chiloscyllium plagiosum
CAGTCCTGCCCATCCCTGAGCCATGTTTCTGTAATTGCTATGATATCCCAGTCCCATGTTTCTAACCATGCCCTGAGTTCATCTGCCCTCCCTGTTAGGCCCCTTGCATTGAAATAAATGCAGTTTAATTTATTATTCCTACCTTGTCCCTGCCTGCCCTGACTGTTTGACTCACTTCTGTTCTCAACTGTACCAGTCTCAGATTGATCTCTTTCCTCACTATCTCCCTGGATCCCAACCCCCCCATCTTACTAGTTTAAATCCTCCCAAGCAGTTCTAGCAAATTTCCCTGCCAGTATATTAGTCTCCTTGCAAGTTATATGCAATCCATCCTTCTTGTACAGATCACTTCTACCCCAAAAGAGATTCCAATGGTCCAAAAATGTGAATCCTTCTCCATACACCGGCTCCTCAGCCGTGCATTCATCTGCTCTATCCTCCTATTCCTGCCCTCACTAGCTCGTAGCACTGGGAGTAATCCAGATATTACTACCCTTGAGGACCTCCTTTTTAAATTTCTGCCTAACTCTGTAATCTCCCTTCAGAGTCTCAACCTTTTCCTTTCCAATGTCGTTGGTTCCAATGTGGACAATGACCTCCTGCTGGCCCCTCTCCCCCGTGAGAACATTCTGCACCCTCTCTGAGACATCCTTGATCCTGGCACCAGGGAAACAACACACCATTCTGCTTTTTCTCTGCTGGCCACAGAAATGTCTGTCTGTACCTCAGACTACAGAATCCCATCTGTGGAAAGAAACCAGAGTTAACGTTTCGAGTCCGGTGACCTTTTGAAGGGTAATTTATTATGGATTTCTCTTCACAGACGTTGCTGGACCTACTGAGCTTTTCCAGCAATTTCTGCTTTTCTTCCTGATTTTACGGCATCTGCAGTTCTTTCGGTTTTTAAAATTTAATCAGAGGTGGTCAGCATGTCTTTGAAAGAGGGCATCATGTCTGACAAATCTGGTTGAAATGTTTGAGGTGACCGAACATGTGGATGAAGATAGTGTAGTGGACGTCGTTTACGTAGAATTTAGCAAGGCCATTAACAAGGTCCCACATTGGAAACTGATAAAGAAGATTAAAAGCACACAGGATCCAGAGTAACTTGGCAAGTTGGATCGAACATTGGCTTTGTGACAGGAGACAAGGGGGTGGTGGTCGAAAGCTGTTTGTGTGACTGGAGCTCGGAATCCAGTGGTGTACTCCGGATCCGTGCTGGGTCCATTACTGATTGTGATATGTATCTGTGTGTATGATTTAGATTAGATAGATGCAATAATAAGAAAGTTGACAGTGAGGAAGAAGATCTTGGGTTACAGGAGGATATAAACAGATTGGTCAGATGATCTTGTCAGTGACAGATGGAACTTAGCGATGATAAGTGTGAGGTGATGCATTTTGGAAGAAGGAACAAGTCTCTGGATTACTCCGTGCTTGAGATACTAGGAAGCTCAGGAATAAGGGGACCTTGGGGTGCTTGTCCACAAATTTCTGAAGATGGAAGGCAGGTTAATAAGGTGACTAAGAAGGCATACACTGCCTTTTTTCAGTTGAGACATAGATTATAAAGGGGAGGAGGCTTTGTAGTAAGGTTATAATCAACTAGGAGAAAGTATAGAGGGAGAAGGGGAACTCTCCTGCTCCTCGGATGCTGCGTGACCGGCTGTGCTTTTCCAGCGCCACACTTAGACATAGATTATAAGAGCATTTTGGAAAAGTGCAGAACTTTGGATAAGCCACAGCTGGAGTACTGTGTGCATTTATGGTCACCATACTATAGGAGGGATGCGATTGCCCTGTAGGAGTGCTGAGGAGTTCACTGGAATGCTGCCTGGGATGGAGCATTTCGCCTGTGAAGAGAGGCTGGATAGGCTTGAGGGAGAGACTCAATAGAGGTGTACAAGAGGCCTGTGTAGAAAGCAGCTGAAAGATAAGGGTTAGTTGAAAAGTCAATAATAAGGGGGCACATTTTTAAGGTGAAAGGCAGGAGGTTTAGAGGAGAGTTGAAATCATTTTTCACCCCGAGGGTGGTGGGGTTCTGGAATGCACGACCTGGGAGGGTAGTAGATGTGGGGAAAAAGGTACATGGATAAACACTTGAAATGTCATAATATTCAAGGTTATGGACCAAGTACTGGAAAGTTAGATTAGTGTAGATTTAGCACAGTTTTGGCAGTGAAGACTTGCTGGGCCAAAGGGCATCTTATGTAATGTATGATTCTGGGAGTTCTCTCTATCTGTTTCTTGACAGATGCTGCCAAACCTACTGAGTTTTATCGTTGCTTTGTTTTTGTTTCGTGTTTCCAGTGTCAGCAATATTTTGCTTTTTTATATTGGCATTAACCCGACTTGAACCTCCTCCCAACCCTCTTCATCCATATCTGGTTAGTCCTCTTGTTCCTTTCTCTCTCGTAATCCCCACGCCTTTCCCATGTTTGCTCTCTGCCTGAACAACTCTCTGTGTGATAGTGAAGACTACATTTTGACCACCTGGAGTAAAGTGCATAAAAATAATTTTGCACAGGGGATACCATTCTCATGGCTGTGAGAAAATAGCATTGAAACAAAAATGGGTTATCTGAAGTGACATTTCATTGGATTGCAGGTGAGAAGCCTTACCGTTGCAGCATTTGTCACAAAACGTTCTCTCAGAGCGGCAGCAGGAATGTCCACCTGCGGAAGTACCACAATGTGCTCGTGCCTGTCTCTGACCAGGAAGAAACCAGAGGTATGTGCTGGCGGTGGAAGGGGTGAGTGGATTTCATGAGGGCTCCCAATGTTGTGGAAGGAGCATTTTCCCAATTATTAAAACCAGTTCCATTCATGCATTCATAGAGTCTGTGCCTCTGAAAATGTTGCTTTTCCCAGAGAATATGCTTCTGTGCCTCCCCACCACCCCTCTCAATCCAGAAGCGCAAGCCCTAACTGCATTACTGCGATATTTATTATATTCTTAGTTCACCACCTGTCTGTCACCTTGGTCCAAGATAAATTTGTGTGAAATTGTACTGCTTGAGGAACAAGGTTGACCTGACGTAAGCTAATTTGACTGTTAAGCAATACCTTCAGCAGAGAGGAGATGGTACTTAATTCCATTAGTCACTACTCAATGAGGACCCTTGATCGTGGATAGTTGATGGAGCAGTTTTTAAAAAAAATTAATTCAAGGGATGTGGGCATCACCAATATACCAGCATTTATTGTGCTTGAGAAGGTGATGGTGAGCAGCTGTCTTGAACTGCTGCAGTCCATGTGATGGAGGTACACTCATGGTGCTGTTAGGGAGCGAGTTCCAGGGTTTTGACCCAGCAACAGGTGCAGAACAGTGATATAGTTCTGAGTCAGACTGTTGTGTGACTAGGATGGGAATTTGCAGGAAGTGGCATCCATTGCATCTGCTGACCTTGTCTTTGTGGGTGGTAGAGGTTGTAGATTTGGAAAGTGCTGTTGGAGGTGCCTTGATATGCTGTTGCAATGTATCTTGTAGGTGGTACGCAATGCTGCCACTGTGCAATACACTGCTTTGATTTTGAGTTTCTTGAGTGTGTTGTTGGAATTAGTCACCCAGAAAAAGCGAGAATATTCCATCATATCCCTGACTTGTGCCCTTTAGATGGTAAACAGGCTTTGGGGAGTCAGGAGGTGATTTGCTTGTTGCAGGATTCTAGCCTCTGATCTGCTCTTGTAGTTGGTGTTTCTATGGCTCGTCCATTTTCTAATTGATGATAACCCTTGGGATGTTAGTGGTGGGAGTTTCAGTGATGTCCAATGATACCACAGGTCAACACAAGGGGAGACACCACCCACTGTTCTCTTGATCAAAAAGATTAGTGTCGGCCAAAAGACCTGGAACATTTTCTGAAACAACGGTGATTACTAAGAAAAAATGCAAATGACGGACAAACTGGATCATGAGAGAAAACTTTTAAGTATGAAAAAGACTAAAATATTCTACAAGTATGTAAAAAGGAATAAAAGACTGGAACATTAGCCTTTATTACAAGGGGATTTGAGTCCATGAGTAATCCAACATCCAGGACAAAGCAGTTTGCTTGTTTGACAGCACGTCCACAAGCATCTACTCCCTCCACCACTGGTGCTCAGTAGTGGCAGTGTGTACTATCTACGAGATGCACTGCAGGAATTCACCAAAGATCGTCAGACAGCACCGTCCAAACCCACAACTACTTCCATCTAGAAGGACAAGGGCAGCAGATAAAAGGGAACACTGCCACCTTCAAGTTCCCCTCCAAGCCACACTCTATCCTGACCTAGAAATATACCACCGTTCCTTCGCTGTCGCTGACTCAGAGTCCCTGATGGCATTGTGGGTCAACCCACAGTAGATGGACTGTAATGGTTCAAGAGGCAGCTCATCATCACCTGCTCATCAAGGACCTCTAGGGACAGGTAATAAATGTTGGCCAGCCAGTGACACCTGTATCCTGTAAATGAATACATTTTTTTAAAAAGTGCTTCAATTGTACAGAAGCTTGCTTAGACTATACCTGGAATATTGTGTGCCTTATCTCAATAAAGATATTGTTGCCTTGAGGCAGAGTTGTAGCCAAGATAGTAGGAATATCTTATGAAGAGAGATTGGGAAAACTGGGCCCTTTACTCCTTAGAGTTTTGAAGAATGACAGGTTATTTAATTTTAAAATCTACCAAATACTGAATAGGATAGACAGAGTAAACCTAGATTAAAATGTTTCCTCTGTTTAAGGAGTCTACAACCAGGGGAAACAATTTTAAAATGATGGAGATGCTATTTCAGAGCAAGATGAGGAGAGCACTTTTTTTTCTTAAAAGGTGAATCTTTGGAATTCTTTACCACAGAGGGCTGTAGAAACTCAGTCTTTGAATATGTTTAAAGTAGAGGCTGATAAGATTTTCTGACTACCAATGGTGTAAAGGGTTATGGAGAAAATGTGAATAAAAAGCATTGAAGAGTTTGAACAGCCATGACCATATTAAATGGTGGAGCTGACTTGACAATCTGAATGACCCACTCTTGGTTTTTTTTTTGTTCCTTAATGAAATTTGATTCCTGAAAATTGAAACTGGGGAATTCATAATGGGAAACCAGAAAATGGCAGAGACTTCAACTGTGGATGCAAAATGTTTGTTCAAGATGTGAAAGGCATCCCAAGAATAGAGAAAATTAAAAGACAAAAAGAGTGGAGGAGCCTGAAACAATTGCTGTAATTTGAATGTTTGAAAAACCCAATGAGACCAAAGGCTGACAAGACCCTGGACATGATGCCTTCACCCTAGGATCCTAAGTGAATGCTTAGTTGTAACCTTCAAATTTTCCCTAAATTCTGGAAAGTCTGAATGGATTGGAGATTGGAACAATATCGCTATTTAAGAAAGGAGGGGGATAGAAAGTGGGGAATAGACACTAGTTATAGCCTAATATCTGTTATCAAGGAAGCAGGAGATTTGGAAAATCCACATACGATCAGGTCAAGTCAACATGGTCTGTGAATGGAAAATAACCAGGGTAACTACTGATTTTAGGTTGTTAGTAGTAGAGTACCATAGGGTTCAGTACCTGGGCTGCCATTATTTATCAGCTATATTAATGACTTTGAAAGAGCAGCTGTATTATTGCAACATTTGCAGGTAATATGAGGGTGGGGAAAGTAAATTGTGAGAACCACACAAATGGTCTGCAAAGGGATATACATAGGTCAAGTGAGTGGAAAACATTTGGCAACTGGAGGTTGGTGTGAGAAAAATGTGAAAGAATAGAAAAGCAAATACTTAAATGGTGAGAGTCTGTAGAATGTTGCAATGCTGGCGTGTGTCCTTGTGCACAAATCACAAAAGTTAGCATGTAGGCACAGTGAGTAATTCGGGAGGCAAATGAAATGTTGGCCTTTCTTGTGAAGCGCAATGAAAATGAATGGGAAGTCTTGCTACAATTGTCAATGACATTGGTGAGATCAGACCAAGATTATGGCACTGGTCTTTGTACTTAAGCTTAGTGTGTATCTCCTGTCACCCCGAAAGGTTCCCATTCCACTGAAGAAAGGGGGTGGAATAACATAATTACATAAATAACATAAATCATGGCACGGGAAGTGTGCATTTTGCACTTGAGGACTGAGAATGTTTCAGCCGGGTGTCAGCAGATTCTCTCTTATAATTGTCAGGATATTCATTAAGGAAGTAGTTTAAAGAATGTTAACTGATTTCTGGGATGAAAGATTGCCTTTTGAGGAAAGGCTGAGCTGTTTGGGCCTGTGCTCACTGGATTTTAAAAGCATGAAAGCACTTGTGAGGGCCTTGACAGGGTAAATGCTGAGTGGATATTTCCTCTTCTGGGGGAATCTAGAATAGTACATTGTTGTATTTCTTGTTTTTAAAGGTAAAGTTGTCATAGGACTGCTCTCATTTGGAGAGAGAAAGCTGGTGGTGAGTTTAACCTGAGGGTTACCATACCTCAAGCGGGGGAGGAGATTCAGAAGGATAGTCCTTCTTGGTAACCACAATCTATGCAGGAATTGAATGCTGTTGATGTCAATCTGCATCACATACCAGCTGTCCAGCTAACTGACCGCAAAACCACCACCAGTCATCTCTACCTAATGAGAAAGCAGCCCTGTAGTCTGGTAGGACCATGGCAACTTTATTTTTCGCTTTTGTTTCATGTCTTATTGATAAATAATACTGATTAAGTAGCGTGGATTCAATTTATTTGAAAGTCTCTTTATAGGTTTAACAGTTTAAACTATAAGCTATATATACAGATGACTCTGCATGCAATCTGCTTCTAGCATTGCTTCTGCTCTTGTGGTTTCATCCTGGTTCTACTAGCATACCCAGTTCTTAATTATTGTGTTCAGACATATTATAACACACTTCCGGGGCAGGTGTGTCTTGGACTCTAATCTTCAGGCCAAAAGGCAGAAACCTTATCACTGTCTACAAAAGCATGCTCATAAATGCCAAGTATCTTAGCCATTATTGTCCCCACAACAAAGCCGCCAATTCCTTATGGTAAGAATCCTGTAAGTATCTGTTGTTGATTTGATTCCATATAGAATCCCTAAAGTGTGGAAATAGGCCATTCATCCCATGGAGTCTGCACCAATCCTCTGAAGAGCATCCCATCAGGATCCAGACCCTTCCCATATCCCTGTAACCCCGCATTTCCCATGGCTCATCCATTTAGCCTACACATCCCTGGACACTACAGACAATTCAGCATGGCCAATCTGCCTAATCTGCATATCGTTGGACTGTGGGAGGAAATTGGACCACCCAGTGGAAACCCACGCAGGAACAGGGGGAACATACAAATGTAGAACCTTATATCCTTGCTGATATAAGGTTTGTCCAAGGGAGATCATTGGAGGAACATCTGTGTGTATTGTAGAGAAATAAATTACTAGTTATTGGCCAGCCAGCCAGTTGGTCTTTCAGTTGGATTGGAAAGATAATATGAACATGTGAACTTGGAGCAGGAGTGGGTCATTTGGCCTACTTGACCTTCTGCTCTGACAGTCATTAAGATCCTGGCTCATCTGAATGTGGTCTCAACTCCATCCCTCTGACCTACCACCATATGAATCCCTTGTTGGTCAAGAATCTATGGTTGCCATCAAAATCATTCAATGGCCTTGCTCCCTGTTTTAAAAAAAGGAATTTCTCCAACTCTCAACCTGTTTCAACCTCTAAATTTTAAACAATCCCCTTATTCTAATCTCTCCTACAAGGGGAAAAAATCCTGCCAGCATCCACCCTATCAACTCAATTCAGTATCTCATACTTTTCACTCAGATTCTTCCTAATTCCAATGGATACAGGCCCATCCTGTTCTCGTAAGGTAACTCTCCCCATATCCACGGCATGCGATTTCCTGCAAACAGTGCCTACTCCATCTTGGTGGAGGTTGCTATATTGTACACAGCAGCTTTTCCAAGTGCTAACCTTACTTTTCTCCCCAATTATATTTTCAGAAGCGATCCCATTGGCTGACACTGGTGCAGCAAAAGAGCCAGAGGTACCTGCTGGACTTCCGGTAGCAACAACTACAATGGCAATGCCTACGGGTTTGGAAGCTCAGCCTTTAGTGTTGTCACCTAGTATACTTGGAGCAGAGGAAGGTATGTAGACAAGCCAAGTTTTTTTTTAAAAAATGCAAGTGTTTTGCTTGTTTTACATGTTTATTTCTTTGTTTGTCCAGATTGTATAACATCATGCACCTTTCCTTGCCTCTGAGATGCACTGGGTCAACCTGCTTCTAGGTCATGAACTGACAACTACTTTATGTACCCGTCTCTCCCAGGTTGACTTGCTATACGAATTTTCCTCTCCCTCTACCTTCCCTTGACTCCTGTTGAACAGGTAGTTTGTGCATTCTTGGAGGGGAAGAGTTCCAG
This sequence comes from Chiloscyllium plagiosum, assembly GCF_004010195.1. Lineage (NCBI taxonomy): Eukaryota > Metazoa > Chordata > Chondrichthyes > Orectolobiformes > Hemiscylliidae > Chiloscyllium > Chiloscyllium plagiosum. Next base: position 12,412,533 of record NC_057719.1, read on the forward strand.
ATTTCCAACATCCTTTGCAGACAAGAGTTTAAAAATCAGGACTGAAATAATTGCACAGAGACCAGTATCCATCACCAAGTCACCTTTTATTTACATGTGAACAGTACGTGGGTCCTGACCGGCCAGCTCAGAGCCAGTCCCTAGACTGAGTTGACCTTCTGAATCTTCTGTTTATATCTGTCAGCCAGGGCTCCTTGATTGGGTTTGTTAACCTGGGCCAATCAAGGATCTCCATAGTCAACGATACCTGACCCTGGTTTCAACCATTGCAAGGACTCTCCCATTTTAAGGGAGAAAGTGAGGACTGCAGATGCTGGAGATCAGAGCTTAAAAATATGTTGCTGGAAAAGTGCAGCAGGTCAGGCAGCATCAAAGGAACAGGAGAATCGACGTTTCGGGCATAAGCCCTTCAGCCATTCCTGAAGAAGGGCTTATGCCCGAAACGTCGATTCTCCTGTTCCTTTGATGCTGCCTGACCTGCTGCGCTTTTCCAGCAACGCATTTTTAAGCTCTCCCATTTTAAGCCTGAGATGAGGTTGTTTTTTTAATGAGAGTTGTGGGTCTTTGGAGCTCTGTTCCCCAGACTCTAGGAGGGGTTGTTATCAAATACTTTTAAGACCGAGGTTAATAGAACCTTGACTAACAAGGGAGCCCATGGTTATCAGGAGTAGGAAGGAAAGTGGTGTTAAAATGATGATCAGATCAACTCGATCTTGTTAAATGATGGAAGAGCCTTGAGGGCGAAATAGCTTACTCTTGTTAATAATTTGTCAGTTTGTATGAAGAACTGCTTCCCAGCATCTTTGACTTACTTAGTTTTTATTTCAAGGTTATGCACCTTTTCTGTCCAGACTCTGCCCATGAGAGGAAATAGCTTCTGTCCATCCCAGTAATTATCTTAATCATCTTAAATGACTCACTAATCATTCCCAATTAATTTGTAATGAAGCGAATACAAGCTTTCTGACTTGATAATGTAACACTTTGTAAAAAAAAGATGTATTAAAAATGTCTTTTTTTTTTGTTTCCCCTCTGCCAGAAGTATTACCTGAGAATTCTCCTTCAGTTACTGGTACAGCGACCACTGCATCCGTTGTTGTTCTGCCCCAGCCGCACCATCTGGTTACTATCGCCACGGCCGGACATTCTTACGAAGAAGTAGTTACTGTGATAATACAGTGACTACCAGTGAACCCCTTTTGTGAACGGAGGCCGCTTATCCCGGAGTGGTTAAAATAAAGTGTTGCAGAAGTTAAGCTGCTGCCTGCAGAATTGAACTGTAGGAACAAATTTCTCTCTCAAGTTTACCCTAAAATGACTAACCTGAGAGTAGGTTCACCTTTTGAGTTTGAGAATGAGAACTGTAGTGGTGGGTATTTTTATTGTTTTTCATCATCTTCCTGAATTATTTGCCCATGGTTGCAAGATCTCTGCTCGAAAGAAATTAAACACATTTTAATTTCTTCTCGTCTTTGGAGCAGTAAGGAAAAAGACTTGCCTGGTATTTATTTAAATACAATGAGCCATTAAATTCCATTTGCTGCATCGCAACAAACTTTGTTAGCCAGTGATGTTCTCAATATCTCAGCCTGTAGATCTGAATACAAGACGGTGTTTTTAGAATCTTCTGTGTATCCTGCTCTTCATGCGTCATGCTCAAAAGATTGCCTTTCAAGATTACGCTCCAGTGAAGTTACTTTAATAATCACCTGAGCTGTGCATCACCACCATTTTGAGAGTGACAAGAAGCCTGAAACAGAGCCGGTCCTGTGGTCTACAAGTGACAGAGCCAACTTTGCTTTCCCAGTGAGCCAGTAGGTCTAATAATGAAAGTCATTTAAGGTTTTGTGTATGCATCATTAAATATTTTCCAAACCCAAAACTCTTCTCCTCCCCCGTCCTAGAATTAGGTTTGAGTGCTGAGAATTACTGATAATGACATGCACAGGTGTTACACTTCGTGTTAAACAAAAGGTTATATCACCATGTCCTGTGCCCTGCATTCAGAATACTTTGAGTCAAACCTCTCAAATGAAATGTGGTCGGGGTGGCAGGTCAGAGTTAGGGAATAGAATATTTAGATCTTGCTCAGTTTCCTCTGTACTCAGCTTCCGTCCTGGACCTCATGGTTTGAAGATGCAATGAATACTGGTCTATAATCCTGTCCACATTGGAACCAGAACTCAAAGGAAAAGCAACTCTGCACGTCCACTTGGAACACTTTTCTAACCGTAGAGGACTATGGGATCTTTATATGGCTCAAAGGAAGCTGTCACTGAAAGAGGAACTTAACAAGCAGTTGGAACCAAATATGATTGAAAAGTGGAGCTTCTACTAGGCTTGGTGGGTGAATCTTGGTTAAAAAGCCAAATAGACCAAAATTTCCAAGACTTAACCTGGTTTTTGCTAAGTTAAGTAATAGACTGGCAGATCAGCTGGGAAATCTGCTCCTGATCATTATTTACTAACTCCCTGATCAAATGTAACATGAGGTGACAACAAAATTGAGCTGGGCTGTGATTTTCCTAATGTTGGAATAGCCAAACTCATGAACACAAAGTCCATTCAGATAAAGGGGAGAAGTGGCTGCTGTCCATGGAATTATCATCTCCCAGTTCAGGAGGGCAAATTAAAAATGCAACAAGATTTTGTTTTGGGTCAAGTGCCCATGTGATGTATTTGAATGTGAACAGGAACATGGCATTACAGAATTTAAAAATATTATTGTGAAATATATATATAATAGAGTACACCAATAATGGAAGTGTTAGAAAGCCTTGCAACTGAGGTGGTTATGACCCTCTATAATATCAGTCATTACTTATGAATTTCAAATTGCAATATTCCATGTTAAGAAATTTTGTAGATTTTCAATAACCTTTTAAAGGTTTGTATGAAAGTTTGAAATTATTGAAGTTTCCTTTCAGAATTCAGGCAGTATTGCCTCTTAAAAAGCAGCATTGAACTTAATTTTAGTTCTTGCTAATGCCTAATTTCTTTTGATTCTTCAATTTTTTTATTGGTCCAATTTGCTTTTCTAGCATCTATTCTAAGAGGCCTCGCTGTCCTCAGTGATGGATGATTACATCAATGAACAAGGACACTGAATTTGTCTGCTTTATGCTTTTGAAGCAGTGTTTTGCATTTAAGGGTACTGATGTCCAGTTTTAATAAACTATAAGTTAGAAATATTTGTCGATGTTTGAGTTTTTAATATCATTTATGAGACTTTCTTTTAACTCCATATGTTGTGACTTATACTGGGCTAAAGTACAAATTGTGGAAGTATAAATGATTGAATATTAGAAGGCTGTGTGTTTGTGGAGCTTTAACAATAACAGGCAGGAAGTCTGGCTGGGCAAATGTGAGGACTACAGATGCTGGAAATCAGAGTCTGGATTAGAGTGGTGCTGGAAAAGCACAGCAGGTCAGGCAGCATCCAAGGAGCAGGAAAATCAACGTTTCAGGCAAAAGTCATTCCTGATCAAGGGCTTTTGCCTGAAACATCGATTTTCCTGCTCCTCAGATGCTGCCTGACCTGTTGTGCTTTTCCAGCACCACTCTAATCCAAGAAGTCTGGCTGTGTTACCTTTTCCGCCCTCCTGGTTTAGTACTCCAGCACCCCTCTGATTATGAATGTGTAGCTCTGCTTAGACTAATGAGCAACAGAAGCTTCAAACTGCCTGTCCATACTGCTTCACTTGACCCTGTGCTCTAAAAAACATTTTCACATGAAACTTGGTCCATAATGGTCGCTTTAGAAGTGTGCAATGTCTTTCCGTAGTTTGAGAATCCAGTCACCCTAATTCCCAATGAAATTGCAATTGGAATTCAAGCTATTGTCCTCTGTACTTATAACCTTCATTGTTCTGTAGTGTGTGGTGGAAAACATGATTGAGGAGATTGTCACTCCACAGCTTGAGAATCAGTGACTACCAGATAGACCACACAGCAGAACAATTTGGAAGAGAGAGTAGTCATAGTCCAAAAGGATATAAATGTCATGAGTGGAAAAGTTGAGGTCCTTCAGGCAGATTTTAAGGAATGAGGAAAGAGATTAAAATGTAGGACTTCAAAAGTCATACCATATACTAGTGAGTACAGAAATTGGAGGATTGATAGGGGCGGCACGGTGGCTCAGTCGTTTGCACTGCTGCCTCACAGCACTAGAGTCCTGGTTCGATTCCAGCCTCGGGCGACTGTCTGTGTGGAGTTTGTACATTCTCCCTGTGTCTGCGTGGGTTTCCTCTGGGTGCTCTGGTTTCCTCCCACAGTCCAAAGATGTGCAGATCAAGTGAATTGGCCACGCTAAATTGCCCATATTAGATGCATTAGTCAGAGGGAAATGGGTCTGGGTGGGTTACTCTAGGTCGGTGTGGACAGGTTGGGCCGAAGGGCCTGTTTCCACACTTTAGGGAGTCTAATCATTTGAGAAAAGGTGAACATGTGGCTAGAGAGATGGTGCCAGCAGATGAACTTTAGCTTTTTAGGGCAATAGGATTAAATCTGGGAAACATGAAATCTATACACACCAATGCTTTGCACTGCAACAAAGCTACATCTAATGTCAGGAGAGATTTAAAGAACAACACTTTGGCTAATAAGTCTTAGTCCTTGGGTAAAATGTATAAAGTTTGATGTAATGTAATAACTAGGAGCAGGAGTAGGCATTTCAGCCCCTTGATCCTGCTCCGCCATTTGATATGAACATGGCTGATCTTATCTTGGCCTCGAGTCCACTTTCCTGCTGCCTCCATAACGCTTCAATCCACTGCTGATTAAAAATGTCTATCTCCTCCTTAAATTGACTTTGTCCCAGCATCCACATTGGGATAGTGAATGTCAGATTCACAGCCCTTTGAGAGGAATAATTTCTCTTCTGTTTTAAATCTGCTACCCATTATCCTAACATTATGACCCCTCAATCTAGATTGCCCCACATGAAGAAACATCCTCTCTATGTCTACTTTGTCTCCTTTAGCATGTTGTACCTCAAGATTGCCTCTCATTCGTCTATACTCCAAACAGCATAATCCCTCTTCAGAAGACAAGCCCCCATCTCTGGAATCAATCTAGTGAATGTCCCAATGGGACTATATTCTTCAAGTAAAGGGATCAAAATCATATGCAATGTGGTGTCAATAATGTCTTGTACAGTTGCAACAATACTTCCCTACTTTATATTGATTTAGAAATTGTAAAGGAATTATGAATGCACAGTCATTCCAAGGCATTGGAAAGTTACCTCCAGGCAGTGGTGGTGGTCCCATGCATCTGCTGCCCTTGCTCTAGGTGGTTGAAGTTTCAGGTTAGAAAGTGCTCTTGAAAAAAATCATGGTGTTTCTGCAGTGCATCTTGTAGATTGTACATGCTGCTGCTGTGTATCAATCCTGGATCAATTGCACACATCCAAGCAAGTAGACAGAATTACATCACACTCTGGCATATGCCTTGGAGATGGGAGATGAGCACTAGGGAGACTGGAAGTAAAATACTTTCCTCAGATTTCTCAACTTCTGTCCTGCTCTTGTAGTCACTTTTTTATGTGGTTAGTCCAGTTCACTTAATGGTGATGTTGACAGTGGGGTTGCAGTGAGAGTAATTGAATGTTAATGAGCAATTATTAACAATGGGAGCTTAACTTCAGTTGTTGGCAAATGATTGGAATCAATTCTGAGAGACATTATAACACTGCTTTTAAAAGCAATTAGTCAGGAAACTGAGTTTACAGGAAAGCCATGAACTTGACTTGGAAATTTTTGAGGAAGTACTAAAGTGGGTTGATGAGGGCAGTTGCAGTTGGATGTGATCTACATAGATTTTAGCAAGGTTTTTGACAAGGTCTTTCGTGCCAGGCTGTAAGCAATCTGGCAGATTCAAGCCAAAATTAGAACCAAAAACAAATTGCAGAAAAATTGCTCAGCAAGTCTTGCAACATCTGTGAAGAGAAATCCAAGTTAACGTTTTGGATCAAGTGACCCTCAGACTGGGATCCAAAATGAGTTCAGTACCAGGAGACAGGATTGTGGTTTGTGTGTTTTTGTGAGTGAGAGGCTGTTACCAATGAGGTTCCACAGGGCTCAGTACTTATCCCTTGCTCTTTGTGGTTTACACTAATAATCTAGACTCAAATAGTGGGAATGTTCAAGAATCACCATTAAGTGAACTGCAGATAATACAGAAGTTGGCTGTACTGTTGATATTGACCAAGAAAGCTATAGACTGCATGAAGGTTTGGATTGTCTGGGCAGTTGACAGAAGGTGGAAAATGGAATTCAGTTTGGAGAAGTGTGAAGTAATGCATTTTGACAAGTGGGAGAAAATCATAAATGTGAGGTTCCTAAATAGTGTGGATAAATTAAGGAACTTTGGAGTACATGGCCACAGAATCTTAAAGGTAGCAGACAGGCTAATAAAGATGGTTAAGGCAGCACTGGCCACGTTTTCCTTTATTAGCTGAAGCACTGCATATCAGGGCAGGAAAGTTATCCTAGAACAACTATTTAGATCACATATTGAGAACTTTGAGCGCTGATTTAATTGAGCTGTATAAACGGAGGGCTGTGTGTGTAAATTGGGGTGACCTATTTAAATCTAGGTAAAATAATGGAAAAATTAGAGGGGGAAATTAAACATTTTTTCAGTGATTGAGCGGTAGGGTGTGAATCTCATTGCCTGAAAGGGTGGTTCAGGCAAAAGTTCTTATCACGTTTTTGAGGGGAGACGGGGATCAATTATTTCATTGCTTGGAAAGCCAAGATTGCAGAAGTAGGACCCACTCTGGGTCTCCGGAGGGCTGAAAGCTACCCTGTAGTATAAGTTTTCTGTGACTGCCATTATAGTCCAGTTACAGACAGCACTGCACTACAGCACACAGAGGAAACCAACTCCTGCCTTTATATGACATTCCTTTTATTGTTTTTCTTATTTCCCCAAAAGTACAGGCTCTCCTGGGTGTCTGCTAATGCAACTCTATACCAATACAAGAGCTACAGGAGAATTGTCAAAATTACAACACAAACAATTCACCTAGATGGGTGCTGGTGGTATTTTGCCTTCATAAGAATTGAATACCTTGTCCATCAGCTATTGTTATTGTTTTTCCTGTCTCTGAGGAAGTACTTGGCTTTTTAAAACACAAATTATACAATTTAGTTTGGTTTTGGAGATGTGTAGTTTTATCCTGTCATAGAATGTTGAATTGTTGGAGCATTGCTTCATTTTCCTTTTAAACCAGCATCCACATCCTCTTAATTAAGGGAAGTAAAGAGATAATTAGCTACCTTTCCATCTGTTCCCTATCGAGGATGAATCAAAACTGGGTCTGGGATTAAGTGGGAGGCATAGTTTAGAAGCTGTGAAAAGGCTGCCTTGGGAGGTGGAAAGGAGCATGGTTATCTCCGTGATGAAATTTAGATCACAGATAACCATGCTGAGATAGTAGATGAAAGGACATGGACCTAGTCCAGCACACTCTTGATCACCAGTGAGAATAATTGGTAGGAAGCGGAATTGGTTCAGAGTAATGCGGATTATGAATGTGTGGTTACCAGAAGAGAATCTGATCAAGGAAGAAATAATGATGAAAAACAATCCATGGCTAGATAATTTTATTTATATAGATAGAATGGTATTTGCTTTTCAGAGTGAAACGTTTTGTAAAACACGTAAGGTCAGTTGTGTTAAGTGAACAGGTGTGAGACAGACTCTGGAACAACTGATGGGAACAATAATTATCTACATGTAGGTTGCTGCATTCTGTGCACTTGCCAGCTGATCTTATATTTCTGCAAAAATGAAGATTCTAAACTTGTGAGCAATATTAACATATTTTTGATCAAAATTTATGATATGAAATTCAAAAAATACACTATAGACAACATAAGGAGTGAACATTATTTTACATAGTGAATATTCTAGTAAAATGTGTATAGTGTTACTTTCCAAGAAAATTTTTGAAAAAAAAAATCACAATTACAGCAAAAAGAACAATGTTTAAGAGCATAACTATAGTTAACCTTTCTGTATTCTGTAGCAAGGGACTAATTTAGAGAGCTATCATAAACTATGACTTGCATGAGAGTTCATGTGACCCATCAATCTAGCCAATTATATAATGAATACATTTTCCAGTTAAAAGCTGAATCTAAACACTGTGTACAAAAAGAAACACAATTAATCCATAACAAAAATAAGGAATGGCAAATCGGTTCAATGATCTCGCTGTTGTACACTGGAATAATTTTTTCTCATAAGCAAGTAACTTTCTGAAGTAAAATTCAGAGACATTTACGAGGCAAAAAAGGTGCCAGCTTCTGGTACTAAACAGGTAGGATTATTGAGCTTGGCTGTGAAGGGATTTTGCTTGATCAAAGCTCTTGCAAAATGTCTTGCAATGTTTTACTACATAGAAGGTACTATATAAATAGAGTGCAGAGAGAATAAGTCAGTAGTAAAGTTACTTCTGTCAATAGAGTCTCATAGTTCAAGGAGAACAAAAAGGAAAGGACGAGTAGATTGGAAGTATTTTCTTCCCTCACAATAATACGTTGTTACCTCAACCTGGTTGTGCACGAAGATAAAAACTTGAGACTTTCTTTTAAACTTGCATTTGACGGTTTCAGATTCTGATTTATTTTGTGAAAAGGAGTTTTTTTTTAAACATCACTACTTAGTTCGCACAGCAAAACAAATTTTTAAAAAGAAACAAAAACCTGAAGATTGGAGTGTTAAAATAAACTTTTAAAAACCTTGAATGGATAGTTATTCATGTTTTTTATCCCAGCAAAAAGGTTATATGGACATTTTAAACTAATATTAATTGCTGTGTTCATAACTTAGTAATTGGTAGCCTAGATAAATTGAACAAACATTAGCCAGAGAAGAAACTTACTTATTAATGAGTTGGAACTGCAAGTGATGCATTTGTAAGAGATTAAAGGGTAATCTATTGTACATGTAGAGGGGCAGGACAAATACTTCAAAAATCTTTAGCATGTAAAACTAAAGCTCATTAGATTGGGTAATATACTGACGGATAGAGAACTGATTAGAAGACAGAAAACCAAAGGAAATAATAAACTGGTCCTTTTCCAAGTGACAGCCAGCGATTATTATGGTCCTGCAGGAATCAGTACTGCTTGGACTTCAGCTATTCACAAAATACATTGAGTTAGATGAAAGAATTCAATGTAATATCTCCAAATTTGCAGGTGAGACAAAGCTGGAAGAGTGAATTGTGAGCAGGAGGCGGAGGTGTTGCGATGTGATTTGGACAAGTTGAGTGGACAAATTATGGCAGATGAAATTTATGGATAAATGAGGTTATCCACTTTGATAGCAAGAACAGGAAGGCCAATTATCATCTGAATGGCAATAGTTTGGGAAAGGGGGATGTTAGCGAGTTTTGAGAAGATTTGTAGCTCAGGTTGAGGTTCTAGATGTAGGTTTGCTCGCTGAGCTAGAAAGTTTGTTTTCAGAGGTTTCATCACCATATTAGGTAACATCATCAGTGAGCCTCCGGATAAGCCTCCACTTTCTATTTATGTCTTTCAAGTTCATTAGCTGCTGTTTTAGAGCGCTTGATGGGTTTGTAGGCTACCAGGCTCTGGCTCAGGAGTTCTACTCCACTATCATCTTGGAGTTAGTTCGATTGAAGTAATGGATTGTTGATAGTTTTTATGTGCTGGATGTTAGTGACAGGGTCACAACTAAGAGCAAGAATAAGCCCTTCAAATCTGCTCTGAAATTCAGTGTGATCATGGCTGATCCTGTACCTTATTGCTATATTCAAGCTTTCACCCCATATCCATTGCCTTTGAAATCACAAAGAAAGTCTGTCTTCATTGAATATATTCAGGTTACTTGGCCTCCACAACCTTCTGTGGTAGATATTTTCACATGTTCACTACTGGTTTTGAGTGAAGAAATTTTTGCTCATCTCACAGTCCTACATTACATAAGTACAGTGAAAAGATTACAAGTCGCCACTTAAGTATCTTTGTACCTAAGGTGATGCCATAAGTGCAGAGTCTTTGGTATAAATTTTTTTTAAAATAAGTTTTAAAAAAAGTTCAGACAAATAAAATAGAAAAATAAAGAAAAAGTACACAATTTACAGCCCTTCCACCTCAGTACACGCAGGACCTCACCTCCAGTCGGAGCACTGGGGCCTTGTCTTCAGTCCACACATTGGGCCCTATCCACACAGAGTTGCAGAGCCCCACTCTGGACTCAGCCGCTATGCCACCGACTGCCGGAGTTGTGCCCAGGCACACCAGCCACCTCATCGACAACTAACAACGTCTCCGCTCCTGGTCCCCAGCTGCTGCCATCGCCACCACTGCCTCTATGACAGCTCCCTCCAGAAGGAAGCAGAGGGGTAAAAAAGGCTAAAAAGAACTTAAAAAAAGGGAAGAAAAAAGTGAGAAAGGAATAAAAAAAAACAATAAAATAAAGAAAGAAAAGCAGTGCACATGCACTCCTGCTCAGGAACCCTACTCCACTGCCATCATGCATTACGGTTTCCTGTCTGATTATAGTCTATTTAATCTAAGCAGGGAAAGCATTAGTTTGTCCAGCCTATGTGCATTGTCAGATTGTCAATACTGATCAATGACAGAATGACAACATTCTAGACTAACATGCATTACCTTGATGCTGATGATCAAACCAAAATCTTTACAGATGTGGCTGCTGAACGTGTAAAAGGAAATTCCTTAGTTTCTTCAGTTATTGGATAATAGAATAGGGAATTGCTCATTTTTAGTGTGCTTTCTCTAAGCTTAACAGATTTATTTTTACTATTATTTAGTAGTGCTAAAAAGAGTCATTGGTTACCTAGTTTTCAGTTAGAATATGTAAAGTATTGGATTTAAGGACAGGAAACATTTGAAGGGCTGTCGGGGGAGCAGGAGTAAAAAGTAGGGGTGTTCCAAAGAGTTGGATAGTTCTTACAATCAATGGTCTTAACAGACTGAATAGCCTCTTCTTAAGAGAAGGTATACTTTACTTTCTAGTTTATTAACACGTCGATACCCAGCAGGAACGTCCTTCGCTCAAGTACATTATGTCCTTCAAACATGTCAAATGCAAAACTTTACATTAAATGTACAAAAGAGACATGGATGTAACTTGTGAAATAATATATTAAACTGATCAAAGCAAAATTCAGGTAGTTCATCAATGCTACGTCAGTAATTTTAAGAGCTGTGTGTGCTTGGATTCTGAAATGATATGTTTCCAAGGTATAGTGTACATTGGTAATTGGCTCACATTATGCTTGCTAACATATCTACATCAAAACACAGGCTGGAGTAATTGTAATTGCAAACCTAATGTAGAAAGAGTGAATAATTTATTGTTGTCTTTCTTTTAACTGAAGGCTAGAACGATTACTATTATTTACAGTTTGAATTTCTTAGTAAGGATCGTCATCTTGTTCTCCATCCTTCTTTGGAATAATTTTTTCCTCATCTACTCCCACTGGTTTGATACTTTCTGAAGGCTCACTTGTCTCGTCACTCTCCTGGTTTTCTCTGCTATGGAACAAAATGCAGATTGCCTTTAGTTCTTAATTAGAGCCAAGTAGCATAAGTGGGATCCTCAAAAGGAACAGATGCATATCAAATCAACCGATAAGTGATGCGAATTTGCTATATTTATTATAGCAATTCCAGTGATTCTTTTGCAAATCTAGCTCTGAATCATCTCACATTTTGTGGTTTTGAAAGTTCAGAACTAGATTTCACAAAATAAATCTTAAATCTCAAACATGTCAAATGCCATCCTTGCCAAGTACCAACCTGAGCAAGTTATTTAGTTCCCATTCATGAATTAAAACTTCTGTAGACCAATGATTTAGCACCTGGGTATTCAGCTTACCACAAGATATTTTTTAAAAATGCGAACACGATAGGGATAAACACATTGAAGCATTTAAATTAATAAAGGGATTCAATAGAATAGGTACAAGTAACTTTCCTCTGGCATGGGAAATCAAGAGGGGGCATAATCTTGAAATTAGAGCACGGTATGTTAATAGAAATCTGTAATTCTTTCCCTCAAAACATGATGAATACTCAATAATGCAACTTCCAAGTTGTTGGATGAAGTGATGGATGGTATCATCAACAATGGCCATAAAGCAGAATTTGCTTAGCATTTGCTTAGTCCAAAAACATGCAGGTTAGGTGAATTGGCCATGCTAAATTGCCCGTAGTGTTGGGTGAAAGGGTAAATGTAGGGGACTGGGTCTGGGTGGGTTGCTCTTTGGAGGGTCGGTATGGGCTTGTTGGGCCGAAGGGCCTGTTTCCACACTGTAAGTAATCTAAGCTGATCACTATGTTTGGTTTCAGTTCTGCCAGTGCCAGTCATCATATGACATTATTTAAAACCTTGGTTCAAACTCAGACAAAAATGCTGAATTCCAGAGCTGAGATGTGAGTAACTGCCTTGACATCAAGGCCACATATGACCAAATGAAGCATCAAGGAGCCCAAGCAAAACTGGAGTCATTAGGAAATATTCTCCACAGGTTGGAATCATGTCTTGCATTAAAGGATAATAGCTGTGATTATTGGAGGTCAGTCATCCCACCTCCAAGACATCTTTGCAGGAGTTCCTCAGCTTTGGCATTTTCTAGCCAACCTGCTCAGAGATGTTTTTACACACTTCTGGAGCAGGTGGGTCTTGAATCCAGATTTTCTGGCTCAGAGCTAGGGTTGCCACCACTGTACCACAAGAGCCCCAAGTTATTCAGTTGGGCTGAGGACACTATCTTCAGCAGCTTCATAAATAACCTTCCTTTGAAGTGGGATTATTTGCTAATGATTGGAAAATGTTCAGCACTATTTGTCATTCCTCACACACCGAAGCTTATCGTGTCCAAGTGCAGCAAGACAATATCCAGGTTTGGATTGAAAAGGGGCGAGTAACATACACACAACATATGTGCCAGGCAATGAAATCACAGAGTGAAATTAACCATCGTTCCTTGACATTCAATAGCATTACCCAATTCCCTCCTGGCAGTGTCCTGGACTTTACTATTAACCAGAAATTGAACTAGCCTAGATATATAAATATTGTGGATACAGTGTGGTGAGAAACTGATTGCTTAGCTCCCCAAAGTACATCAGAGTGGTGGTGGAAAAGCACAGCAGGTCAGGTAGCATCCGAGGAGCAGGAAAATCGGGCAAAAGCCATTCATCAGGAATTGAGGCAGGGAGCCTCCAGGGAGGAGAGATAAATGGAACGGGGGGAGGGACTGTGGAGAAGGTTGAAAAGAGTATATGAGGTGAATGGGGATGGGGATGGAGTTGATAGAACAGAGAGGAGGTTGGGGGAATTTAGCAAAAAATACATTTTTTGGACGTGTGTATGAAGGACATAGATCAGAGGGGGGTGGAGCGGATAGGTGGGAAGGGAGATCGGCAGATAGGGCAGGCTAGGAGGAGAGTGCTAAGCTGGAAGTTTACAGAGAAATCTCAAAATCATATGCGTATAATGACGAAATTAAATGAGACATGAATGAAATGCACTGAAAAATGTCCAGTTGCTCTTTCGGCATCTATGTTTTCAAACATCGATGAGATTGGAAAAGCACTGAGACCATATCTCCTACCACCAAATAAGAGTCTTCCAGTGACCTGACAGTGGCAGAAACAATAACGCTATGACACACTATTTTTCACAAAGCTAGCCCATATTTTTCTTCTAAAAGCTGTTCATTATCTGAACGGTACTCTGTCCCTTTTTTCAGATTGTCAATAAACCAGCTGAGAGTGATTTAGAGAGGCTTTTTGATTATATGTAGACAGTTGAGATATGAGTTCAAAGTGGTCATGTTGTAGAAATGACCAATGGAATGAAAGTGGAGTGGTCAGGTCTCTAACTGAGCAGTTTAATTCAGTCCAGAACTTGTTTGGAAAGATGTTGTGAAACTTGAAAGGGTTCAGAAAAGATTTAGAAGGATGTTGCCAGGGTTGGAGGATCTGAGCTACAGGGAGAGGCTGAGCAGGCTGGGGCTGTTTTCCCTGGACCATCGGAGGCTAAGGGGTGATCTTACAAAATTATGAGGGGCATGGATGCGATAAATAGACAAAGTCTTTTCCCTGGGGTCAGGGAGTCCAGAACTAGAGGGCATAGGTTTAGGGTGAGAGGGGAAAGATATAAAAGGGACCTAAGGGGCAACTTTTTCACACAGAGGGTGGTTTGTGTATGGAATGAGCTGCCAGAGGAAGTGGTGGAGGCTGGTACAATTATAACATTTAAATGGCATTGGATGGGTATATGAATAGGGAGGAAGTTTCTGAAGAAGGGCTCATGCTCGAAACGGCGATTCTCCTGCTCCTTGGATGCTGCCTGACCTGCTGTGCTTTTCCAGCAACACATTTTCAGCTGGGTATATGAATAGGAAGGGTTTGGAGGGATATGGGCCGGGTGCTGGCAGGTGGGACTAGATTGGGTTGGGATATCTGGTCGGCGTGGACAGGTTAGACCGAAGGGTCTGTTTCCATGCTGTACATCTCTATGACTCTAACAGAAGCAAGGTTGATGCTTTGAGTGGAACCTACACAAAAGGTTTCTCAATGAAAACATATAGGCACGAAAAGAATTAAAGTTGCAATTTCATTTGCATCAAACTCTTTTGGGTTCCTTGTTCTCATGCAACATACCATAAGAATGATCTCTTGGGGGTTACTGGCCCATTATTTCCACATACTTCCCAAAGACCAGCATATGATCAGGAACTTATAATGTGCTGCAAAAAGAACCAGTGTCAGACTCTGCAGACTAAATACAAATGTGAAGGATATGCTGTTGTGGAAAGTTTGAGGTACAGTTATAGAGATATACAGCACAGAAACTGGCCCTTCAGTCCAACTTGTCTATGCCAGATATCCTAAATTAATCTAGTCCAATTTGCCAGCATTTGGCCCATATCCCTCTCAACCCTTCCTATTCATATACTCATGCAGATGCCTTTTAAATGTTGTAATTGTACAAGCCTCCACCACTTCCGCTGGCAGCTCATTACAATTATGCACCACCCTCTACGTGAAAAAATTGCCCTTCGGTCTATTTTATTTCTTTCACCTCTCACCTATGTCCTCTAGTTCTGGACATCCCCATGCCAGGGAAAAGACTTTACATTGAAAACATTGGCTTGACCTTCAGTTCATCTCTTCTGACCTTATGCTGAAAAATCACAAGAAATGGCGTTTAACTGTTACATTATTTCACAACTCCTTCTGATTTCACACTACACAATTCCTTCCCATCTCGTATATTTCTTTTGATGATTTCAAAGATAAAGTGTGCTATCTAATAGAATACAATGTTAACTGTATTTTGTTTCTCTCAGAAGCCAACCATTTGTTTTCTTACACCAAGGGGTATCTGACCTCAGTCAGATGGGTGCATGGAGGCATGATATGGGACTACCCTGAATGGCAAAAACAATGTTGAAAATTTGGGAAATAGTACTACAAACCACTTCTTATCATTTGTTTCAAGTGTCCATGTAAAGCTACTCACCACCACCCCAAATATCATCCTCCCAGCAAAATATTTATTTAGAGTCAGAGAGTGATCGAGATGTACAGCATTCCAACAGTAGCCTAACCAATGTC
>NC_057719.1:12429094-12438335 GCF_004010195.1 Chiloscyllium plagiosum
GTCTATATCTTCCATATCCTTTTCCACAGTAAATACTGATGCAAAATACTGATTTAGTATCTCCCCCATTTTCTGCGGCTCCACACAAAGGTCATTTTGCTGATCTTTGAGGGGCCCTATTCCCTACCTAGTTACCCTTTTGCCCTTAATGTGTTTGTAAAAACTCTTTGGATTCTCCTTAATTCTATTTGCCAAATCTCATGTCCCCCTCCTGATTTTCCTCTTAAATATACTCCTACTTCCTTTATACTCTAAGGATTCACTCGATCTAGCCTGTCTATACCTTACATATGCTTCCTTCTTTTTCTTAACCAAACCCTCAATTTCTTTACAATTTGACGAGTAATTCATAATTAAGTTATTTGCCAGAGTTTTGTAATAGCCCATTATCTCTAGTATGTGCAACAAAACATTCTACCTGTCTTCACTGTCAAAGCTGTTGTCTTCTTCATCTGATATTGTAAGAGGGATAGATGCTGTATTTCTTCCTTTATCCTCCACAAATTCTTCATCCACGCCAGCTTGCCGCAATGTTTCACGGTACCGTCTCTCAGCTACGGATGTAGCATTTTTCTAAAACCAAAAAAACACAGTGCTGAGGAGAGATCTATGTTGCACACTTCCATGTGAGGGTGTTAAACTTAAATAATTTTCAACCTTCTGCTTAATTATCTCTCGTTTCCTTGTTTAATAGTTATAATATCTACGGCAGGTGATGATCACCTCTGTATATTTCACTCAAGTGATCATTTTCGTAATGTCCTCTTGACAGGTTATTGATCTGAAACGTTAATTATTTGTTTTCCACAAATGGTGTCTGATCTTTTGAGTGTCTCTAGCACTGTCTGTCTTTTACTGCAGATTTCCAACATCTACAGTATTTTGCTTTTATATTTGTAGCTTTGAGTTTTACTACTTGCAATCATTTACGTGCTCACCTGAGTGACTTGTTCAAAGAGGAATGGTCTGCTACGGACTCGTCTCTTCATCTCTTCCATTTCCTTCATGTATTCTTTCTTCCGCTTGAAATCTCGCTGTCTGAAGCAACAATTGATCAGTTAGAATTTATGAACACAGAGGTTTCACAAATCACAAGGGACAAAAAAGAACATCTTTGGTTTTAGGTCACAGCAGAATGCAATATTGCCAACTGATCTCTTACATGCAATTGAACATGGCTATAAATAATGTGCCATCTTATCGTTAGATATACATAGCAGATAACAAATTTTATTATATTATTGCTATTACAACACATTCTCATTTCTGTATAGAAAAGTGGCACAGTAAGAACTGAACAGACCTATACTGCTTCAATGTTTTTTTGTAGGTCTCTGCCAAGCTTTGATGAGGGTCCATAGCTTTAGCCCGTGTCAATAAAGTTTTGCTCATGCCTTTGGTATTCATCTTGTACTTCTCCATCCATTGAGCTTTCTCGAGCGCTTGTTTGTCCCGTTCTTCTAGAGATTTTCTATGGGATAAAATCAGATTAATTTGTTAAAATGGCACAACATAGCAATGCTTAAAGTGATTCTCCTAACTCAAAAAAATGTACGTATCTTTCTGTTCTTTCTACCAGGCTTCTTCCTTGCTAGTCTGAACAGATCTTTGCACATGATTTTTTTCTCCAGTCTTCAGTTAGTCTCCATTGGGCAGGGTCAGAGAGATTATACATTTGCAGTGATCTGGGCTACCACACTCCTACTGGCCCACAATACTGCTGACAAAGCATTTTCCTCATTTCCATTCTTTCTTGCCTCCCTTTAATTCTGAAGCTTCCTGGTGCCAGCAAAACTGGCTTAAAGATAATAGGATTATTAAAATGGAGGCACGCATCTGTTTAAAAGGGGTGTTACCAACTGAGTCTCTGAGACTCAAACCTTTGGTTGTGTGCCTCCATAAAAACCACAGGTTGACAGGACCTTGTCAGGTTTTAATTTCTTTGTAGTTAGCTTTGCACATCTCCCAAATGCAATTCTCCCTGCCTGGCCTTGGTACCTGAGGGAATTATCCAACTCTCTCTGCCATCTCTTGGTGTCTGAGGCACAAATTCCAACTCCACCTCCTTGCTGCTCACTCAGTCCATAAAACCGGTGTCCTGTTTGACTGAGTTATACATTTGCAGTGATCTGGGCTACCACACTCCTACTGGCCCACAATACTGCTGACAAAGCATTTTCCTCATTTCCATTCTTTCTTGCCTCCCTTTAGTTCTGAAGCTTCCTGGTGCCAGCAAAACTGGCTTAAAGATAATAGGATTATTAAAATGGAGGCACACATCTGTTTAAAAGGGGTGTTACCAACTGAGTCTCTGAGACTCAAACTTTTGGTTGTGTGCCTCCATAAAAACCACAGGTTGACAGGACCTTGTCAGGTTTCAATTTCTTTGTAGTTAGCTTTGCACATCTCCCAAATGCAATTCTCCCTGCCTGGCCTTGGTACCTGAGGGAATTATCCAACTCTCTCTGCCATCTCTTGGTGTCTGAGGCATAAATTCCAACTCCACCTCCTTGCTGCTCACTCAGTCCATAAAACCGGTGTCCTGTTTGACTGAGTAAAATGGAGCTTCAAATGCAATATCTGAAGCAGTACCTCTATTACTTTGCCTATTTTGCTAACACAGCCACTATCACAGAAAGTGCCAATCAGGTCTTTGGAAACTTCAGCCTCAATTTCTTCAGTGCCTCCTCATCTTCATTCAATTTGTAGAATTTCAATGCATTTATTGCCTTGCTAATTGTATGTTATAATTTCCCAAGTTCCTATCATTCTTGTCCTTGCAAACCTCTAGTGACTCACTGATTTTAACATCATTGTTTATATTTTACATGGTTACTCATCAATTTCTTTACCTCTATTCTCAGCACATGCCATTCTTTTGATGGTGGTCTATTGTTTGTTACTACTCCTCATGGTCCACCCTCAGTAAATAGAAACTTCTGGCATCATGTTTCTGCTATCGACCTTTATTCCTAAATTCCTCCATTTCCCATTCCACCTTCAAAATCCTCCTCAAAACATAAAGCTTCTACTGTGCTGTTGGAGGCTACCTTAACAGACCACAAAGCAGGATTTAGGCAAATGGAAAACTGTTATCTAAGCATAAACTGGTTGATGCAAGGAGAGGCCTGAAGGATCTTCCCTTATTCTCGCCTCAAGGTGAGAAAGCAATTTTTCCCTTAATCTTTGGCTCAGATCAAAACAGTGATCAATGGCACATTCTGATCTTTACAGTAAAGTACAGCATATTTATATATTTTGTATTACAATAATCAAATACAGTATAGTCATTGTTCTTCCCCCTTAATTCCATACACCTAATTGTGTAAAATACCTAATCAATGATGGGCATTCCCATGGACAACTCCAGGTTCCTAAGATCTTATGGTGTTTATCAGACACTATTATTTCAAGGCTTTGGGATCCTCCAATGCATCCACATTCCAAACTTATTGGTTATAGTCCTTCAAATATACTCAGGCTTGCTTATCTCTCTAAGGACTGCTCAAATTCTGTTAGTCATTGTATTTCCCACAGTCCTAATCACATATGTAAAAATACAAAAGTTAATTTTAACTACTTGCTATAAGATTTGTAATGTTGATTTCGGTTATAAAGTTAGTTATAAAGTGTAAAGTTATACAGCTACTTCTACTGTTAGCACTTTGTAATTAGTGGGCTGTGAACAATCTAGTTTGTTCAGGGCGTAACAGAAGAGGTTTATTAAGACTAATTAACATTCACATCTGTGTTTAAGTGGTTTTTTTCCTAATGGTTGTATTATACTTTGGTTATATATGTATCTACCTCTTATGTTGAAAACTACTTCTATGATTATCTGAAAATATTAACAAATAGGTTCTAGTTAAAAGTTATGAGTAACTTCAAAGAAACAACTAACTACAAAATAACTTTAGCTGTTGTCTTTTCAGCTGCGTAGGGAGTCAATCTGGCTGGCTCACAGGCTGAGATTCATACCTGATGTTATTTATTCACTGGGATAATCATTGTTTCATTAATGAGGCTAGGATCAATCACTTGTCTGTATTTAGGCAGCCTCTTATCAAAACTGTTTCAGATGGTTTCTCGTAGGGCCCCCTTCATGACCTTGGAGTAGTCCTGTTCAAAGGTACCATTATGTTTCACTATGTAACCAGGCAGTTTGGTTTTGCTTATTTTTCGTCATCCTTCGTGTAAGCAGGCATGGGCCATTTTGGTATAAGCAGGTACAGGCCACCCTTACAGGGCTTCAATCATCTCCTGGAACATCTCTTTTCTGACTTGGTGTTCTTTAAATTCCTAGTGAGCATGACAGGCCATTTGTTCTATAAAATGTGCTGTGTACGCATGGTTACAGTTTGTTATCGTACAAATGTAAATTTAAGATGATATCTGAGTTTTTGTTATTGGCAGAGTGTACATTGCACTTGGCTTATTAATAAATGTGATCTGTTGTTGGCTGCCATACAAGAGTATGTTATTGTTGAATGTTTCTGAAGTGTAAGCTGTACTTGCCCCTATGATTATTCAGTTGTTATTGGTAGTAACAGAACTTCAAGTTGCTGGTGTTGGCTGTTACATAAATGTATAAATTGTTGATTTTGGCTGTTGTTAGTTGTTGCTGTAACACAAGGTATTAGTTGCTATGTAAAAGTAAGTTGTTGGATATTTCACAAGTGTGAGCTATATTTGGCTGCTGTTTAAATGTAGATGTTATTGGCTGGTATACAAGTGAACAACTCAATGTAGTTGCCCATTGTTTGGTATAATTTGTTGGCTTTCTCTCCAAGCTTGTCTTTTCCAGGAAACCTGCTTCCTCAAATCTATTTCAATCAAACTGCTGACCAACCACTTTTCTTCCTGGCTCATAATAGCTAATATTGTTAGCGGTTTCCTCTTCTCAGGTACTGTCCTACTCTTCTTCAAATCTGCCAGGATCATATTTGCTCAAAATAATATTAACCCTTCTTCCCTTTAAACTATTGCAACCATCCTCAAAGCAAGATGAAATAATGTGTATGCTGGAAGTTTGAATTAGAAGCACAAAAGGCTGGAAGAACCCAGACTCCTCAATGTGGATTCTTAGTGGTCTTCTCATATTGTTTAGCAATCCACTAAATTGTATTCAAGATGGAAGTTTACCAATAACACCTCAGGAGAACATATTCAATCTGGGGAAACACTGGCAGATTAAGTTTAATGTAAGGAAGTGTGAAGTGATTTATTTTGGTAGGAAGCAACGATGTAACCAAATTTTAAAGGACTTACAGGTACAAATATTGGAGAATAATTGTGTACACATTTTCAGAGGCACATATAATCCCTGGCTTTATGAATAGAGTACCAAATCAAGAAATCTGTACTAAATGCTTTTAAACGTAGGAGCCTGCTCAGAATTTTGTACCAAATTCTCAGCACCATACTGTAGCAGAAGGACACAACCTTAGATTGTGCAGAGGAAATACATGAAAATGGTACAAAGGGTGAAATTAGATGGAGAAACCAGGTTTCAGAGTCATTGAGTTACATAGCATAGAATCAGACCCTTTAGCCCACCATGTTTTTGCTGACCAACACACACCAAACTGTATTAATCCCATTTATCTGTACCTAACCAATAGCTTACTATGCTCTGGCTTTTTAAATGCTCATCCAGATGCTTCTTAAATGTTGAGAGAGTATGTGCCTCCACCACCCTCTCAGGCAATATGTTCCATATTTCTACCACCCCCTCGGTGAAAAAGATTTTTATCGGATCTTCTCGAAACCATTTATAGTTCACCTTAAACTTATATCCTTTGGTCTTAAGACACATCTACCAAGGGGAAAAGATTCTCACAATTTACTGTTTGTGCCTCTCTTAATTCTGTGCACCTCAAATCAAAAACCCACTCCACCTCCTCAGACTGTAGCCCGAGACAATCCTGCTATCAACACCAATTTTCATGTCATCAGCAAATTTACTAATTCTACTTTTTATATTCACACCCTAGTCATTAATGTACACAACAAAGAGTCCTAGCACCAATGCCTGTGCTACACCACTGGTCACATGCTTCTAATCACAACAACAACTCTCCACAATCACCCTTTGCCTCCTATTTAGTTACAGAACTGTATAGTATGGAAACACACCCTTTGGTCCAACTTTCTCTATCTTATCTTATCTTTGAAAGTTGACATTCAGGTGGATATAGCTTGTAAGAAGGCCTATGGTGTATTAGCGTTCATTAGCAGAGGGATTGAATTCAAGAGTCGTGAAGTGATGTTGCAGCTGTACAGGACCTTGGTTAGGCCACATTTGGAGTACTGTGTGCAGTTCTGGTCGCCTCACTTTAGGAAAGATGTGGAAGCTTTGGAGAGGGTGCAGAGAAGATTTACCAGGATGTTGCCTGGAATGGAGAATAGGTCGTACGAGGATAGGTTAAGAGTGCTAGGCCTTCTCATTGGAATGGTAAAGGATGAGGGGTGACTTGATAGAGGTTTATAAGATGATGAGAGGAATAGATAGAGTAGACAGTCAGAAACTTTTTCCCCGGGTACAACAGAGTGTTACAAGGGGACATAAATTTAAGGTGAAGGGTGGAAGGTATAGGGGGGATGTCAGGGGTAGGTTCTTTACCCAGAGTGTGGTGGGGGCATGGAATGCGCTGCCTGTGGGAGTGGCAGAGTCAGAATCATTGGTGGTCGCTAAGCAGCAACAGGATAGGTACCTGGATGAGTGCGTAAGCGAGGACACATGTTCGGCACAACATCGTCGCGCGCACACACACACACATTTCCCCTCTTACCTTAAACGTATGCCCTCTAGTTCTGGATTCCCCCACCCAAGGGAAAGACCTTGAATATTCACCCTATCCTCATGATCTTATAAACCTCCAGAAGTTTACCCCTCAGCCTTCAACGCTCCAGGGAAAATAGCCCCACACTATTCAGCTGCTCCCTATAGCTCAAACCCTCCAATCCTGGCAGTGTTCTTGTAAATCTTTTCTGACCCTTTCAAGTTTCACAACATCTTTCCTACAGCAGGGAGACCAGAAATGAACACAGTATTCCAAAACTGGCCTAACCAATATCCTGTGCAGCTGCAACACAACCTCCTAACTCCTATACTCAATGCACTATTTGTAAGCTAATTTTGGACCATGTTTGTCAACTTGCATTGGATCTCATAGGCTGTTAATTTTTAGGATTTTTAAAATTCCATGCCTTCCAACCTTCCATGTGTGATCTCGTCAAAGGGCTTTATGACGTTTGTGTAAACCACTTCAACTACATCAGTATAATCAATACACTTGGTCATCTTTTCAAAAACTCAATTACATTTTCTTAACTTAATTACTGACCTAAAGGAGAATTTATACAAAATCTCTGGAGTATGGTAAGGTCCTAGGGAGTGTTGCTGAACAGAGACCTTCGAGTGCGGGTTCATAACTCCTTGAAAGTGGAATCGCAGGTAGATAGGATAGTGAAGGCGGCATTTGGTATGCTTTCTTTTATTGGTCAGAGTATTGAATACAGGAGTTGGGAGGTCATGTTGCGGCTATACAGGACATTGGTTAGGCCACTGTTACAATTCTGGTCTCCTTCCTATCGGAAAGATGTTGCGAAACTTGAAAGGGTTCAGAAAAGATTTACAAGGAGTTGCCAGGGTTGGAGGATTTGAGCTATGGGGAGCAGCTGAACAGACTGGGGCTGTTTTCCCTGCAGCGTCTGAGGCGGAGGGGTGGCCTTATAGAGGTTTACAAAATTATGAGGGGCATGGATAGGGTAAATAGGCAAAGTCTTTTCCCTGGAGTCAGAGAGTCCAGAACTAGAGGGCATAGGTTTAGGGTGACAGGGGAAAGATACACTAAGAGATCCAAGGGGCAACTTTTTCACATAGAGAATGGTACGTGTATGGAGTGAGCTGCTAGAGGAAGTGGTGGAGGCTGGTACAATTGCAACATTTAAGAGGCATTTGGATGGCTATATGAGTAGGAAGGGCTTGGAGGGATATGGGCTGGGTGCTGGCAGGTGGGACTAGATTGTGTTGAGACATCTGGTCGGCATGGACGAGTTGGACCAAAGGGTCTGTTTCCATGCTGTACATCTATATGACTCTACTGTAGCCTTGTGATCAAAACTAGTATTCTAGCAGCATAGACCTAAATCCCTTTGGAACCACCTGCCCTCTACCTTAAGCAAGATTTTTTTTTCTGAAAGAGTGTTAGAATAGGAAACTTCACAACATTTAGGAAGTGTTTAGATGAATACCTGAAATGCTATAGAAACAGGGCTATGGAATAAGTAGTAGAAAATGGGATTAGAGTGGATGGGCATTCGATGACTGGGTCAAAGAGCTCCTTCTATGCTGTAAAGTTCTATGACTAGGCCTGGACTAATAATCCAGACATTAAAAAAAGTGCTCAAACCCCGCCATGGCAGTCAGGAAATTTAAGTTTAAACAAATTTGGAATTTTAAAAATCCTAAAATGATCACAACACAGTAGGCCATTTGGTCCATTATGTCCATGTTGAATTCTTGCATGAGCAATTCACCAACCCCTATTACCTACCCATTACCCATAGGGTGCTTTTTTATCCTCTCCAGAAAATTATCCAGTTCTCTTTTGAATCTGCATTCACCCATATTTAGACATTGCATTCTAGATCATAACCACCTGGTCCATAAAAAAAAATATTCTTTATGTCGGTATTGCGTCTTTTGCCAATCACTTTAAAGTGATGTTCCATTGAGAGAGTTTCCTCCTGTTTATTCCACAAATGTCTCATAATATAACGTATAAGGCCCCAGTGTCCCAGTATCACTGTACTCACTAATCAAAGTTAAAAATCACAACACCAGGTTATAGTCCAACAGGTTTATTTGAATGCACTAGCCTTTGGAACGCTGCTCCTTCATCATTTGGTTGTGCAGTATAAGACCATAAGACATAGGAGCGGAAGTAAGGCCAATCGGCCCATCGAGTCCACTCCGCCATTCAATCATAGCTGATGGGCATTTCAACTCCACTTACCCGCATTCTCCCCATAGCCCTTAATTCCTTGTGACATCAAGAATTTATCAATCTCTGCCTTGAAGACATTTAGCGTCCCAGCCTCCACTGCAGACTGCGGCAATGAATTGCACAGGCCCACCACTCTCTGGCTGAAGAAATGTCTCCGCATTTCTGTTCTGAATTTACCCCCTCTAATTCTAAGGCTGTGTCCACGGGTCCTAGTCTCCTCGCCTAACGGA